>NC_041003.1:32966442-33290633 GCF_004193775.1 Glycine soja
TCAAGAGCACAATTTATCAAGCAATTTTCATTAGGACATCAATATTTTATTTATAATCATAAAGGAAAAATTATAATTCAATAAATATCCCAAAATAAACCCAAATTTAGTTCTCTAAGGATCCCTACACATGTTCATTCTAACCCCCAATTACGATAAACTCATCCCTTACCGCGGACTCACGTGTCTTCAGCTAGTGATAGTAACATCTCTAGCGGTTCCCTGAGATTCCTTCAGTTATTCCTCCGACTGCTCCGATAGAATTCACAAACGTCAGAGAGACGGAGAAGAGATTAAACCTCCACTTGTACTGTCTTCATGCGAATCCTTTTTCTCCCTCCAAGAATATTATCTTGCAAATCCCAACGGTGGAAGTGTGCGAAATTACATTTCGAACAACATATCCAAATTTCATGAAAATCCAACGGTTAACGAAATCGGGATCATAGTTTTACCGAGACAGTTTTGGGTTTCTGTGGGAAAATAAAAAGCTACAATGCGAAGGGTATTTCTCTTAGCTCAAATATAATATCGAAATTCCCAACGGTGAGAATGCTCGGAATTGGGTTGCTAACGTGGTGCTCAAATTTCACGACGATCCAACGGTGAATGAGTCCGAGATCGTCATTTTTCTGAGACATGTTAGGTGGCCTACGAGAAAAGAGAGGGCTTTGGGAGAAAAGAGAAAAAAACGAAATTGTGAGGCAGAGGAAGGAGGCCGAGGAGTCAGGCTGAAAACTGAATCATGTTACTATTTATAGTTAAGGGCATTTTCGACCTATTATTTATTTTATTTATTTATTTATTTATTATTTTATAAAAACAAACTTTATTTTATTCTCTATCAAACAAATAAATAAAATACTTTTTTTATTTTCTCTCAAATCATTATTTTAATTAATAATTATATCTCCTTATTTATTTATTTATAAAATCTCATTATTATTTTTAAAATTTTATTTATTTATAAATAACAATTCTTTTTAATCTAGTTTATTACATTTGATAACAAATCATTTAACTTAACTTAAAATAAATTTTATAAACTTTAAATAGAGAATATTTTCACCTTCAATTTGCCAAAGAATCATTTCAAATAAACGCGTACATGTTTATTAAATAGAACTATAATTTTAATAAAAGCAAAAAAATAAGTTTTTACATTTAATTTAACTTGAAACACATTTTATAAATTATAAATAGAGTTTTTTTTTTTGTCAAAGAATCATCTCAACTCATCATATGCATATTTAACTATATGTTTTTTTCATTTATACCAATAAAAATCGTACTTATTTTTTAAACTTACATATCAATTAAATAAAAGTTAAAAATATTTATTCAATAGAACTATAATTTTAATAAAAAAAATACATAAGTTTTTTTTAAAAAAAATTATTTATGCTTTTTATAATTGTATTCTTCTTTTTAAATTTACGTAGCAACTAAATAAAAAAAAACAAACACAGTAATCAAGAACTGGAAATAGAAAATATAGATTTTCTGTTAAACTAAAAATAATGTGTAGATAAACAAATAAATCTTCAATTTCTGAATAAATGGTTGAAACTAAAAATTGTACTTATTGATTTTATTAGCAAATCATTTAATTTAACTTAAAATACATTTTGTAAACTATAAATAGAGAATACTGTTTTTTGCCAAAGAATAATCTCAAACCAACACATTATACATATTTATTAAATAAAATTAAAATTTTATTTAACAGAAAATACATAAATTTTATAACTATATTTTTTCATTTATGTCTATAATAATTATACTTGTTTTTTTAAGTTTACTTATCAACTAAATTAAAAGTAAGAATAGTAGTCATGAACAGAAAATAGAAAATATAAATTTCAATTGATAAGTACAATTTTTAATTGTTAAATAGAAGTACAATTTTATTCAAAACAAAAAATACATAATTTTTTTACTATATATATATATTTTTCATTTATGTCCTTAATAATTGTACTTAAGAATATCAAGTTCAGAATCATTCTTACCAATGATTTATTAGTTTTTAACCATATATTTTACATTATGTAAGTAATAATTATACTTTTTTTAAATTTACTTATCAATTAATTTAAAAGCAAAATAGTAATCATGAACTGAAAATATAAAATACAAATTTTATTTTATATTAAAAATAATGGGTAGATAGATAGATAAATCTTCAATTTCTTTATAATGCTTGTAAATAAAAATTATAATTATTATTTTTATGAAAAAGTTTCTAATTTAACTTATATATATTTTTTAAACTATGAAATAGAGTTTTTTTTTTCCAAAGAATTATCTTAAGTCAACACATACATGTTTATTAAAGAAAACTACAATTTTAATTAAAAAAAAAGTATAAAAGTTTTTACTATCTTCCTTATTTTATGCTTTTAATAGTTATACTTACAAAATATTAAATATCCGGTGCATTTGATCCATTAATGAATTAAATTTTTTTAATATAAAACATAGATATTAAAATATGGAAATATAAATTGTAATAGTAGTAATAATAAGACAAAAGGATAATAGGACAAAAGGTATTATCATGCATAGAAATTTTCAGAAAGGACATTACTGGAAAATCACTGCTCAAGGGACGGTGAATTAGCTCCCCAAAGTCCCGTTAGAATTGTTATGTTATAGATTTTGTTGAATCGAATGACTGTGTTATAAACATTACAAGGATTCTGCATCTTGAGTTTTTTGAAAGTGAAGGAAATATTGAACTTAGGTGTCTGACCTTTCTAAATAATTGCATGAAGTAGATTTACAAATAGTTTTATTCCTCTAAAATATTGATGACATTCTTAATTAGCACATTCAATGTCATTATCCTGTCTATCCCACAATCTAATGCTAATTACTCATTCATTTCAAATTGGAATCAAACATTAAATATCAAATCCAATTGCGGACCTAATTGACATGATTCTATTTGTTAAAAGTAAAGTAAACAAAATGCTTCAAAATAAGACTATTAATAGACCTTTGAAGCAATATTACTGCACGATAGCAAATCCTTTAAAATTAATCGTCAAGAACCAATTATCCATATACTACTAAAAAACGCTTTCTACGACAGTTTTAAGATTCCTTTAACGAGGATTTTCAATTGTCTTTGAAGGTTCATTTTTTTAGACGATTTTATCAAAAACTATATTAGAAATCATTTTGTGAAAAAAAATGTTTTAAGACGAATCATCTTAGAAAGTTACTACTACAAAATTTACTTTTAACATCGTTAGAATAACATCAGTTTTATAGAAAATTGATGTAAATTAAAATACAGTGGCATAATCATAAATAATGTAATTTCATCAATATCGATTCTCCGAAAAACCAATGTTAACGTGAGTTGGTTAACATCGATTTTTTTAAAAATTGATGTTAACCAAATCACATTAACATTGGTTTTTGGAGAAAAAAACGATGTTGTATTGTCCTATTTGTATTATTTTTTTGCTCTTCTCGCAATTCACTCGTCTCTCCCTCACCAATTGTCTCCCCCATGAATCCTTTGTTAGTCCCACTCTCGTGGCGTTGAAACCATTGTCGCTGACAGTGTTTCACTCACGGTGTCACTGTAACTCTCACTCCCACGACGCTAAATCCACCATTCACTCATGGTGAAATCACTGTCGTGTCCCTCACGATGTCGTCACTGCTGGTCTTACTCTCGCTCACGGTGTAGGTGCCATTGTCACTCTCGCTTTGACGATATGTTTTTCTCTCCAAGCTTTTTTCGAGAGTGAAATCATGGTTCTGGTTATTTTGGTTGGATTCAACAATGTTTTCAATAGTGTTTTCGATATTGTGTTGGTTGTTCTAGTTGTTCATGGTTCTAGTTAATTTGGTTATTTTGGTTGTTTTCGACAATGTTTTTGTTGGATTCGATAGTTTTTTCGACATTGTTTTGATAGTTCATTGTTCTGGTTGTTTTGGACAATGTAGGTCTTTTTTTTTACAGTGAAATCAATGAAATTTTACTTAAGTTGTGGTTTACTTAGGTTCTATTTTGGTTGCAGATTAACTTAGGTTTTGTTTTGCATGGTTTTGGTTACTCCTCATTATATTAGTTGCATGGGATAAGCTCCTAGATAAGTATGGTACATAGTCAGTTTATGGATGGATCAATTAGTGGATTTAGATGGTTTGACAAAATCTACTTAATGTCATGTTATATTGTAAATGGAGTTTAGAAATGATGGATGAAGATTAATAAAATTGGAAAGAAATGGCTAACACAATGGTCAAGATTAACAAAAAAGCAGAGGAAATGTTCAACATTGTTCATGTTATGGATCATGTTAGAAATTTCAAGACTATTATCAAATAAACATGACATGATATAACACATTTGCTTATATTACTTTGTTTGTTTAATATAGTCTTATGGTGAAGTCACTAGGTCATTTGTTGTAAGATAGAAGGATGAACTAGACCTTACTTGGCATCTGCTACACTCTAGTGGCAACATGCACTCTGTCACATATAACCAAGATTTGGTGAGCCTAATTCTACTAGTTGGATGGACAGAACTCAGAGAGTTCTATGGGTTCACTGAAAATCATCAAATGACATTGACCCACTTTGGACAAAGTGTTTTCCTCCTCACCATCTTCAAAAGCCGCTCCGAACCAAAAGCTTGTCCTAAATGACACTCCTTGTACCACCAAGTTCCTAACTCAATCACTTTTAAAGCCCTGGTGACTGAGTACAAAGCGACTTGTAGCAGTTTGGTGAGTAATTAAGTTCTCCTTTGTATGTCAAATTTTAAAATCATATGCATATCTAATATGAATTACATATTAACTTTAGGATGTGTCGAGTAGCATGTACTCATTTATGAAAGCTACAAGATTCACTCATCTGAACTTGAAAGGGACTACAGAGTATAGGATAGTTTATAATCATCATAGGAAGACTGCAAAAATTGGAAATGGATGGAGGAATTTTACACAATCACAGAATTTGCTTATTGCAACTTCTAACTTTGTTTTATTTTGGCTTTGTTTGTAATTAAAGTACATTACTACTCTACTATTATCAATTTGTAAATTTTTGTTTATAATTCTTCATGATATATTTTGTGAGAAATATTGGAACATGTTGAACACATTTATGATATATTTTGTTTATAAATGTTTATAACTACTATTGGTGAATGATATACTTTCTTTATAACTTTTGATGCATGGCTTATTTTATGTGTTTTTCTACAACTTTGAATGATAAGTTGTGATATGAATTAATTACAGGTTGGTAATTAAAAAATAAGATATTAAAAAAAACATTGATTTTAAGAAAAACCAATGTTATTTACTAATACCATTGATTTTTCTAAAAATTGATGTTGGTGAGAAGAAAATAACATCAGTTTTTAAACAACTGATGTTAACGTTGATAAATTAACGTCGGTAGTTTCAACATCGGTTAATAACCAATGTGAAAAGTCTATTTTCTAGTAATGAGTGGTCTTCCTAAAATGGTGTCTCTTGAAAAATTGTCTTAGAATGTCCTATTTTTTTAAAAAAATTGAGAATTCTAAGATGGTTTTACGAAAAACTATCTTAAAAATCGTTTTAAAATGTCTGTTTTTTTAAAAAAAAATTAAAGGATTCTAAGACGATTTTTTTAGGAATCGTCTTAGAAATTATACTTTCTAATAATCATCTTAGAAAGTGGGATTTATTATTTATAAATTAATTATTTAAAAATACAATATTTTTAGGGTAAATAGTCACTTTTGTTCCTGAATGTGTAATTCGCTGGAAAATGCATCCCTGAAAGATGAAAATGTTGAACAAGTGACCTCAATAACTTAAGAGGGTGGTGAATTAAGTCTTAAAATTTTTTCGACTAACAAAGTTTTAATCCCCCTTTAAATGATATGTGATAGATTTAGAATGTAGAAGAAAAAACAACAAGCAATTTAACAATTTTCTTTAAATGTGCAAGACAAAGTAAATTACAACAATAATAAACGAGATAAGGGAAGAGAGAATTGCAAACTCGATTTATACTGGTTTGACCACTTCTCGTGCCTACGTTCAATCCTCAAGTAACCCACTTGATATTTTTCACTATCCTTGTAAATCCTTTACAATCTTTGAACACACCTTGAAATCCCTCACCCTTGTGTTCAAGTTTCTCACACACCAAGAGACAAACAATCTCTTCATTACAATTGAGTTTTATAAGATGAAAAAAATGATTTCTCTTTTTTAGAGCAGATGATACAACTTAAAATTCCTAGAAGAATTCTCAATAATTTGTAAGAGTTTGACTAAAGATGTTTAAAAAGGTTTTGAAAGTTAAGTTATCTAAGAATTTACTTATTTTCGAAGTAAGGACACATATATATAGGCCCATTGTGCTTGTTCAAAACAGTTTGAAGAGATGTGTCTTTTCAAAAGATTTTCTGAAACTTTTTCACTGGTAATCGATTACATGATTCTAGTAATTAATTACACAATCATATCTTTGAAGGGTTGTGACTTTTCAATGGTTTTTCTGAAATCTCTTCGTTGGTAATCGATTACATGACTCTTGTAATCGATTACACAGATCAAAATTCAAATTATTTTGTGTCATTGGTTCATCAGTTTAAAATTTTCAATATGTCATTTTCACAAACTCTCTGGTAATCAATTACACGAACCTAATAATCGACTACCAGTTTAAAAAGAGATTTTTAAACTGATTTATCTTTAATAAAAAAATTTGACAGTAAAAATTTTGGGGCCAAACTATAACAATCAAATTGAGATTCTTTTAACAAATTTACTAAGTCTTTATCTTAGATTTTCTTGATCTTGTTCTTTGACTTGATTCAATTCGTGCTCGTCAAGTAAACTTTTGGCATTATCAAAACCTGCATGATATACATTCACATTCTCCCCCTTTTTGATGATCACAACCATCTTTAGGTAAGGAGTAAAGAGAGAAATAATAATATTCATTTGTGTTGTTCACTCCCCCTTGATTTTTCAGTGATTGCTTATATGAAAAAGTTTAAGATTTGATGAAAAATTTATATATAAATTTTTTTCAATACTTTGGACAAAAAGATGGATAGTGAGTCTTTTATAATTCTCCTTACCATCTATCTCTCCCATTTGGCAACATAAAAAATAAATTAAGAGCAGAGAGAAGAAAAACATGCAACGATTATAATAAGTAAGATATTATTGTTCAGAGTACCATCCAAGCAGGATAATAGTAAGCAATAAATCTGAAAGTCTAAAGTACTAAATATCCTAATGTAACTTAAACAAATCTGAAAGTTTAATAATTATTATAACTAATTGTAATGCTAAGAATCAGTTGGAGGATCAAAGCAACTACGGGTAAATCCTATGTCATCCTTAAGATGAGTGATGCGAGAATCCATGGAATCAAACCTTTCGCCAACAAAAGCGTGAAGATCTTGAATCTCGTTGAGAACATCATTCAGTAAAGCAGAGGAAGGATCCCTACGTGGTGGAGATGGAGTGTGTTCGTCAGGAGCATTTTCCTAGTAATCCTATTTGCGAACCCATTGTCTATCAAGATCTTTCTTATAACCAAAAGAAGCAACTACAACGGCTCCTATTGTAAATGAACGCCTAACCTTGACAGATGGTTCATTAGTAAGAGGGACTTTGAAGTGCTTCAAAAATAGAGTAACCAGATGGGGATATGGTAGAAGGGAATTTGCACGTAATGCCTTGTGCATACGGTAACAAACAAGATGTGCCCAGTCAATTTGGCATCCAATTTGCAGTGCCCACATCAAAATTAAGTCTTCCTCAGTGGCTTGAGCATGGTTAGTAGAATGAGGAAGAAACACATGACAGAGAATGCAATGCATGATACGACATTCAAAAGTAAAGGATCCAATAAGTAAGTGACTAAACATATCAACATTTGCAACACAAACCATTTTACGAGCATTAAGATTAGAATAAATTTGTTTCCAATCATCAACTAAAGTTCCTTCAAAAGGCACACCTTGACTGCTCAGTTTGGTTAGGGAGTAAAACAAGGATTGATCAACAACAATTAGTATTTTGTTCACTTCAGAAAATATCAATCCTTCATGAATTTTCAAGTTGTTATAAAACACTCGAACCAATTCAGGGTAATAGGGCAATTTCTTAGTCATGAAATCCACTAGTTCAAAATTTTGAAACACTTGATAGCAATCAAAGTTTTCTCCCTCAAATAATTCATAGTCAAGGTATTTAGGGTCAATAATATCACAATTTGAGAATGATGACTAATACCTCTTAGGTTGGACATCAGTGGAAAACAGAGTGAGAGAGTGCGGTGAGGAAAGAGATGGATTGGGTGGTGGCGGAGGGTCACCGGAAGGACCGTGGCGGTGGTGGCCGGCAGTGGTGGTGGAGGATGATGAGCCCTTGCTCCTCTTTGACGATTCTGCCATTTGGTGAAGTTTCTAAAAATCAATGGATTTTGTAGAGGATTCAAAAAGAAGAATTTTGCACTTTGTTTGAAGCAATTTGGTAAAGAAATGAAGAAGATATGAGGATTTGATGTTTTTAGGGTGTGGGGCACCATTAGAGAGAGATGGAAGATGAGTGTTTTGAACTTAGAGAGAGAGAGAGAGAAAAGTCGTATTTAAAGAAATGGATGACTAGTAATCGATTAGAGGTGATACTGCATGTAATTTCGTTATCTCACCACAAGGATGTCATCAACCTACACCTTCAAGGCAGCTTCCACCCCCATCTCTTATCAACTTGGACAAGTTCAAGCATTACAACGAGATTAAAGTTCCTATGTCAGAACAAGAAAGATTCCATGTTGCCTTCTTTATAGAAAACATGTAGAATGTATACAAGAGGCTTATTGTTATAGAGATCAACCTTCATGAACCCGTCCAACCTCGTGAAGTGACCACTTTACTACACCAAAATGGACGAGGTATGTTTATGAACATTCTCTCTCTGAAGCCTACAAGGCTCTTCCTTCTGATGTTATAGTTGTCTTGGATACTCCTATATGAACGAGACCAATGTGTACAAACTGGTCATGATGAAACCTCATTGGTTGACCCCTGAAACACAACAATGTGTGCATCCATCTTTAGAGGAAGATAGTGCAGAAGCAACAAGAGAAAAAAATGAAGAAGCAGAAGAAACGAAAGAGCACCCATGATCATATTCCACTCTTAACTTTTGACTGAAGCACAATGGATCCATCTATGGCAGTCCAATCTTCACAAGCCAAGTGGGAGAAGAATATCAACATCTGGACACCCCTTCACGGTTTCTTCCTACTAAGTTCTCCACAATTAGTTGCATACTTTCTCATATCTACACATTCAACCAAGCGATTGCCTATCCACCAGGTCTACACATCAACAGAGCAAAAACTATAAAGATTGTTCCTGATCGTTGTTGCCTAAGATTGGCACTTAAAAATGAAAGCAAGAAAAAAAGGGTTCAAGATTTACTAGAATGAAGAGATGCCCAATAGAAACAGAAAGTTAAGGTTGTCAACGACCACAAAAACTGGAATTCACTCTTTAGTGGGAAGAAGTTAGTGAAGAAACCTGGCATTTTTTAAGCCAAAACCTTCTGGAATAAAATTCTTCGGGATACCATGTCCAAGGCTTTGTTGTCTGGTTATGATGGATGTGACAATGTTGACCACCAGAATTCCATTCAAGTTTTGCATCCAGTCATGACGTATCACTTTGATGATGTGTGTGTTTGTTTTGTGAAGGACTCTAAAGACAACGAGTTCATCTCCAAGCAAAAGAAACTTCCCATCATCATCAACGACATTGTCTATGATCTTACAAAGATGGATGAGAGGGATTCCAAGGATCACGTGATGCAACTCCGTGAAATATACAAAAACTTGAGAGGGAAAAAATGTGGAGAAAGCCTATCAAGAGATGAAGACTGCAAAAGAAGCTGTTGAAAAGGTTGTCAAAGAACAAGTTGAAAAGGAAGCAAGAGCTGAACAACAAGCAAAGGACGATGCTACCAAGATTACTGAGGTCCTTGTTGATCTCACTATCTCCGGTGCATTGCAAGAAGTTGAAGAACAAGCAGCGTCCCCTGCTGAGTCCAATGCAAAAAAGGCTGATGAGGTTGTTCCAACAAGTCTATCAGAACTTGCGTCCAAGCAGGCTGACACCTCACATGAAGCCACTTCAGTGGAAAAGGAGGTTCTAGATGCAGTAGTTGTATTTTCAAGCAACTCTGATGTTGCACCAATTAACTATGTTGTTCTAGGTACTTTAACTTAAGATTGCATCCAAGAGATGTTGAATCAAGCTCTGACAAGACACAAAAAAGAAACAAGACATCAACTTCAAGCCATAGTGGAACAGCAAAGGGTGGAGAATGAACAATATCGTCTGACCGTGCAAACTGCCATTGCAAATCAGTTTACCAATCTTTCCCGGATGTTGCTTCAAAATTTGCAATAAGCTCCTATCGTGGGTGTTGTCGTCCAACAACCTCTTATCGTCCAACAACAACCATCCATTCAACAACAACAATGTCCAAGTATATTGCTTGCACCTGCTGAGCCAACACCACCATCACCAACATCAATACCACCATCGTCCAATCAAGAGTGATAATGATGTCCAATCATTATTCTTTCTTTGAACCCTAAGTCTTTTTGTTAATGACAAAAGGGGAAGAAGGTTAAGAAATTTTGATTTATGTAAACATCACACTCTTAAAGAATACAAGTGTGGTTTGGTGATCTCTTGTGTGTTTTTTTTAATTATCTGTTATATGTATGTTTTGCATGTTTATCATTAATATTCACCATCTACTAGTTTGTTGAACTTAGGGGGAGCTTTTATAAACCTTCATGCATATATATTTGTTTTCCATAATAGATTGTTGTTTTAGACAACTTTTTTTATATTTTGAAGAAAAGGAATTTTCTTCTTTACATATCAAGTTATTTTACCTGCAATGCCTTTAATAGATAGTTGGGTTGTTGAGCATGTTGACTAGACTTCAATTACTAATCATGTATGTTAAAAAAAAGGATTAATTTGTGTAGTGTTTTGCAAATTAGTGTTTTGGAACTTATTTGTTGAGTGGTGTCTAGGCTGTTGCATTGCATCACGAGTTATGTTGGTGGTTATGGTTTCATGGGGATATTAAGATAGACGTTGGTTATGCGTTAGTGTGTGATAGTTTGGATCTCTCTCCACACTCCACTATGACACTTTTAAATACTACTACTTGCGTTGCGTTTACACATGGTAATGGGGCGGGTCGGATACGGGTATTGTCTCCCCAATCCCTTACCCCGACTCCTCAATATATTCCCATACCCGTACCCGATACCCGACGGGTTTGAGTTTATTGTCTCATCCCTGTACCCGTCGGGTATCGGGTATCCCCAACCCCGTTTCACACACCATTTAGAAATTTTTTTTTTTGTAAAAAAATATTAAAAATTTGATTTTAGAAAAAAATAAATTGATTGTTAAACATTTATTTTTAACTACTTATATATCAATAAATTTATTATAACGCGTGTGTCTACATAAATAGTTAAGAAAATAATATTAAATTATGTAAAAATTTTAAAATAAAATTAACTAGTAATAAAAATTATATGCCTTTTGATTAAATTATGCAAAAATTTTAAAGATTTTAAGTGACGGGATGGATTCGGGTTCGGGATCGGGACGGGTCTAGTAATCTCATACCCGTACCCATACCCGACTTTTGGTTATCGGGGAAAACCCAAATCCGTACCCGTACCCAGTCAACTTGGGTATTACCCGTCAAAGTCGGGACGGATTCGGGCGGGTACCCACGGATACGGATTTTTTTGTCATGTCTAGTTGCGTTCATGAAAGTGGTGGAGGAGAAAAAAACACTTTAGAGAGAGAATGTTCAGTCTATTATATTTATAGTTATTTATTTGCAACTTGTAACTTTGTTTTCCGGTGGCAGTAGCTAATCACGTTTACCGGTATGATGGATACAAGTTTGTAGCTGATGGAGGCTATATCAGGGGAAGAAGGTAGCGCTGGTGTGCAAGGGAACAAATACAGCAGGTGCGACATGTGTCCTTATTTTGATTGTTTTTTCCATTTATTTTAATATGTAATTCATATAAACTCTCTTTTCTTTTTTCTTTTATGACGTGTATTTTTAATTTAGACTTGAATTCTATTATTTGAAATGAGCTTAGTCCTAATTGCTCCAAATGCCAAGAGGGCAACAGAATTAGGAAGAAGAAAATAAGGATGAAAAACAAAATGGTTCACATAAAGACATAGTGGGTATTTATTTAAAAAATCAAAAAGCGAAAATAAAATGATAAAGTGAAAAATGGGGTGTTCATAAGAATTTTCACCTTCATCTATACAAAATAATTAAATAATTTATTTAAGCATCTTAATTAGTATTTTATTCTTAATCTCATGCATGGAAAGGGAAATTTAATAGATACATATTCAGAGTATTATTATTGGATACAACCAATAATAAAATGACATGTCATTAAAAAAATAAAGGTTAGTTTCTTTGATATACATATTAATTTGGTAGATACCCGTATCTTAATGAATACATTTTAAATATATATATATATATATATATATATATATATATATATATATGCAAATAAATAAAATTCACTTAACCACATACTTTGGAAATGCCATTTTTTATGGTCAGAGTTTTTTTATTTTTAATTGTTGATTAATTGATCATAGGAAATCTTAAAATCGATTTTCTAGAGACAAAGGACTTCGATAATAATCACAAGAACCATTTCATATGTAAGGGTTGGGTGAGTATTTGTAAAATTAGTTTTCAATGAAATTGATTTTGAAGTTATGTGATTTATATTTGGATATTGTTATTGTAGCAGCAATATATTAATAGTAAGATTTGAAGTTATGTGATTTATATTTGGATATTGTTATTCTAGCAGCAATATATTAATAGTAAGATTTAATATAAGTTAGTGTTTTTTTTTTTATTTTTGATCTCTATAAGATTATTTTTTTTAATTTTAGTTTTTTAAAGTTTGTAATTTTTCAATTTTAATGTAAGATGTTTGCTCATTCTTAGTTTTTGTACATTTGTGTTTTTCCAATGTTGGTCTCTATATGCGCGATGTTATCAAAACTATAAATAAAATAATTAAAATACTAAAGGGGCTAAAATTGAAAGAAAAAAAAAATCAAACTTACAAAGACTAAAAAAAGGAATAAAAAAAACTTACAATAATTAAAATTGAAAACAAGCTAATTTACAGAAATTAAAATTAGAAAAATAAATTTACTGAGATCATAAATGAAAAAAAGCCTAACTTACAAAAATCAAAAATATATTTAAACCTTGAAATTATGATCCAATGCAAAAAATTACTTATCTAAGGACCTAATTTTCATCATATAGAAATTAATCTCTACAGTAAAAAAAAAACTCTGATGTATTTTGAGATATTTATTTTTTGATATTTTTAATAAAATTGAAATAATAATAATTTCTTAAAATAAAATTGTTTGGTTTGAAAGAACTAACATGTAAGTAATTGCATCTAATTCCGTTTGACATTTTATGTGTGTTAAACTTGGATATTTTAATTGCTTTTGTACGATTTTATTTGATGTTTATGATGATACAGGTCATGTGAGTAAGTGATATGTGTATAAGCATTTGATTGGGCTTGTTAATAAAATGTTATGTAAGATTGATTCGGCCCTTCGTAACATAAAAAAAAATTGGGACAAAGGGTGACTAATAACAGTAAAAAACCTTATAGATTAGTCCTTAGGTAAAAAAAAATAGGGGTGTATTTAGTTACTATTTTGGACTATTTGAAGACCTAATAAACACAAAGAAATGCCAAGAACATAATTTTTTACACACTCTTTTGCACACATTCTTTCTTATTAGTTGAAATTTATTGAAAATGATAAAATTTTGTGGATCCCGGCCACGTCATATTTAATGATTCTCTCCACATTTTATAGTTTCAATAAATTTTAATCAATTAGAGAAAATGTATTAGAGTGAGTTCCTAGCCCTCCTCATTAGTGAAATACAAAACCTTACATCTAATGGACACTACAAGGATTGTCACCTATAGTGATAGACAAAAAGTGTCACTATAGGTAAAATATACATAGGTATAAACTAGATTGGCATATACTCACACTCACTTTAAGTGTGAATTTTGGATGGAATTCGACCACATGTGTGTTGTGTGTCACTATAGCTTATACATACACTTTGTGACAATTGTGGGAATAAGTTGATTAGCATATGCCAACATGTAGTTCAAATATCTATAATAATGAAAGAGAATTTGAATGTTACCTTCAGTTCGATTAGACTAAAACCAATCCAAGTTTTGTCTTTATTCGCTAGCTGTAGAGAAAGAAACCAAAGCTTGGAGAGAAAATTTTATCGAAGAGTGAGATTGATATAGAGAGAGAAAGCAAACCTGATTGAAAGGCACAAGATGAACACACAAGAGAGTAGAATGATGCAAGATCAAAGAATGTGAAGCAATGAAATGGAACATGGAGGAGGTTGAGGTAGAAAACAAGTGTGGTGTTACCTTTGGTGAGTTTCAAGAAGGAGGTGAGGTTGGAGGCTAGGGTTTCGACATGGTGGATGAGCTCAACATAAGAGAAGCGGTGGCTGGTGACAATGTTAATGACAATGGTGACAGAGTCTGATCTAGTGGGTTGTGAGGGAGACCACATATGGGGGAAGGAGGAGGAGTGTGTTAAGCGTCAGAGAGAGAAATACAATCTCACGAGAATGAAAGAGTGTGTGAACTATGAAGTTTTTACTGAAATTAAAAAATAAATGAAATTAAAGGTTTTTTTTAAGTTTTACCTTTACCTATATCAACTATCTGTAGGTAAAAGTTCTACCTACACCAAATAATAAATGTCATTGTAAGTGTGTGTAGGCAAAGGCAATTTTTTGTAATGGGACCTACGTTTTGGGCATAATTTCTACATAAACCCATCCTAAATTACCCTATGTTGACCCAAACTTGTTGAAAAAAAATGGACATGTGCGTGTGTGTGCGGGAGTGAAAACGCGGGAAGACAGAAAGAGAGATCTTGATCAGATTTTGTTCCACTTGCATGCTAAACATAGTCATGTTACTTACACACTTAATGGTATCATTTACCTATCCTACATTCGCATAAGACAAGTAACCTTACCCTCATTGGCTCTTGTTGCCACTTGTTGGGAAATTGATGAGGACAAAACACTGGGAAATCTTTTACCAATGGGTCACGAGCACTCCACACAAATAAACTTGACATCACCTTCAACCCAAGACCTTAAGACATCAAGTTTGTGGAACTCTCTTAGTTATATTTTACTCAATTTTTCAATTTCTACCCAATGTGAAACTTCACCTTTCATACTTGTACTCCAACAATCTTCTCCTCTAGTGTAAGTCTCTTCCACATGGTAACTCCATTTCAACAAACATATTTTACTAAGTATAAATAATCAACGATCATGATTATTTTATTTAAGGGTATAATATGTAATATGTTTATAGTCCATCAAATATTAAAAAAATTTGTTTTAGCCCTTCAACTAAAATTTGATCAGTTTTGATCTATAAACAAATTTTTTGTTTGTCTTTTGGTCCTTGCTATCATGTTTCTCAATTAAATGGTGACATGGCAATTGATTTGTAACAACTTTTTTCTAGCAGTTAAAAACCACTAGAATTTGCTTCTAAAACACGCATAGTGAACCTCTTTTTGTTTTTTTAAGAAACATAAGATTATGACCTTTCATTCAAAATTAAGGCATGAATACAAGTGGGAATATAGTGAAAAACTTAGTTGCAAGCATGAAATCTTAAGCTCTAGCTGGCTTATGAGCTACATAATTAGCTTGCCTTCTTACAAAACTTACCCTTGAATTGCTATTTGAAGTAAAAATGGCCCTATAGTTTTATAAAATAACATGAAATAACCACTAGCTAGCATATGAGCTACATTATCATTAAAATTGTCAACAACCATCTTTGAATCAACCTAAAGAGAACCTTTCCATAACCAAGCTCTAAAATCCATAAGAGAGCCTGATACAATCCCCATGCTTCCGCTTCTGATGTTGAAGGTTGATGTGATTCTTACTAGGAGCGGATCGCTTGATACAAGTCACAGAGTTTGGATGACATCACTTCTAGAGAGGAAAGATAAGTCAGGGTAGATGCCACAAGGAGTACCTTGATAAGTCTGAGATTGTTTCAACAAAGAACCCAGAGAGAAGCTCTCACAAAATATTTGCAAAATGCCAAAAGTGCCTTCTATTGAAAATGAGTTCAATACATATAGTATCTAAGGTGCAACTAGAAAGACACCAATTTTATTTAATTTAAAATTAAAATGAAAAATAGAAAAAAAATGGCATGGGCCTTCAAATTAGTTTGGGTCAAAATGACAAAAAAATAGAAATAGATAAAAAAAAACATATTTGGCATTAGCCTTCAAATTAGTTTGGGCCTTCAGCAACAATTAAGACTCTTGGTAGTGCCTTTGGATCTTCATTCTTCTCCACTTGGGTCATGTTAAGTATGTTGATATCATTTGGTGGAGGGTATCCTCTAACTATTTGGTCCTACTCCTAGTCATAGGACCCTGTATTTGGGCAATTTTTGGATTCTCATCGAAGGTGTTCCATTATGCAGAGTGGTTTTTGCCATTATAAACTCGCCATGCTCTCCTCTTATGCACATGCCGATCCCAAAGTTGTTCCATTCCTTGAATAAAGATGTGTCCAGGTTTCATTTGATGTGCTCAGATGGTGGAGGTGTCCAAGAGATATTGTGTTCTTGCAGAGGAATTAAAGGAGTCGTGTGAAATGAATCACGAGCACATAACCATTCAGAAAAATATTGCCTCACATTGCCCACGGATTGAGTTGCTGGTTTATCTACATCTTCCTATAATTTTTCATTTCCAAATACACCAAAGAGTTAGAGCAAAATTTGTTTTCTTATCTGGATGAAGGTATTACAACAAGTGAAAGATAAGCTCTTGAACTCTTTTTCAGTTCTATTCATTTGATCTTCAATATGCTCCCATATAAGTCCAGCATTCTCCAATTCATTTTCATGGTAAACACATTGAGAGGGACAATAATACCTTTTTGATTTAATCTTTGTCTGGTTGGAGGCAGTTTTTGTTGTGTGTTGGTGAAGGAGATGAAGATGGATGAATGAAAAGCAATGGATTTCCTTGGTTCGAGGTCAAGGTCCCTCCTCACTAAAGCTAACTTTCTCAAAATGTTTTCTCTGCTTTATTCGAATATGCACCAAGCTTTTATACAATGAATTTACACAGTTTCAAAGATCTAACAACTCCAACGGTTTCTAACTAACAGATTACGCTGTTGCAACTAACTAACCAATGGCTCAACTAACTAACCCATGGTCATACAAGTCATGACTTAACTATCTATTGTCATCCATGCATGTAGTCACGTGCTGTACAATTATACGTAATTCTCCAAGTGCCTAGGTCGCGTGATATTCCTTCGCGGACGTTCCTCACGAGTTACAGGTAGTGGGTCTTCGTTCCTACCTCTGCTGTTGGCGCTGACATTATCCGCCACTGGGAAAATCACCTTGTCCTCAAGATGATGGGCACTACAAACATCAACCCACTTTTCCCAAGTGGAATCTTTCGAGGCCAAACCCGTCCATTGCACCAATACAAGTTGTGTGGGAGGCTGAGTTGAAGAATCCACTCGTGAGTCGAGGATTGCGAGAGGTTCCAGTATAGGATGATTGTTAAGTGCATCTGGTGGAAGAGGAGCTTTTTGCAGATCCAAAGGACCATGGTGAGGTCGTAGCATTGAATAGTGAAACACGGGGTGTATCTTGGATCCCTCGGGCAGCTACAAATGATACGCAATGTTGCCGATACATTCCAATATCCGAAAAGGACCAAAGTAGCACTTGGTAAGTTTAGTTGATGGCTGAGAACGAAGTGAAAGCTGTCGATGAGGTCTGAGCTTAACATACACCAGCTGATCAACTTTGTACTCGACGTCACGACGCATCTTATCTGCAAAGTGTTTCATGGCCTCCTGAACTTTGAGAAGTTTTCGTTTGAGGGTGGCGTGAATTTCCTCCCGTGTGACTAACACCATATCAACTGTGTCATTGCGGGAAGAACCTCGAAGGTAGTTGGGGAAGGATGGCAGAGGCTTGCCATAGATGACTTCATAAGGGGTTAGACCAGTACATGTATGTTGCAAGGTGTTGTACGACCATTTTGCTAATGCAAGAAACCTGTGTCATTCCGCGGGTTGGTGGTGCACGAAAGAGCGTAAGTTTTTCTCAAGGGTTCGATTCATTACTTCTGTCTGACCATCCGTTTGTGGATGGTAAGCTGTGCTCATGCGCAACATTGTTCCACTCATCTTGAAAAGCTCCTTCCAAAACGAATTGATGAAGATTGGGTCTTGATCAGAGATGATACTGCGGGGAAAGCCATGGAGTTTACACACAGTGTCCATGAACAGGCTGGCCACTTTGAAAGTCGAGAATTGAGTTGGTAAGGCACCGAAGTGAATGCCCTTAGAAAATCTATCCACCACGACCAGAACTGTAGTGAACCCACGAAAGTTAGGAAGATGTGTGACGAAGTCCATGGAAAGGTCTTCCGAGACTCAGGTGGGTATTGGAATTGGTTGCAGTAATCCAACATTCTTGCGTGCAACATGTTTGACTTGTTGACACACTACACAATTACGAACGAAGGTCTTGAAATCCTTGAGCATATTAGGCCATTGGAAGTTAGATTGAAGGCGATGCAAAGTCTTCTTAACTCCAAAATGGCTGCCGACAGGTGTCGCATGATACTCATGCAGTAAAGATGGGATGAATGGATTCTGAGAATCAACCCATATTGCGCCCTTAAAGATGATGAAATCATCCGAAATCGAAAAATCAGGATACGCTTCAGGCTGAGAACGTATGGCTTCTTGTTGCTTCTAAAACTCTGAGCTGGCCAAGAGTATTCCATTTAGTTGATTCATAAACTCAGGGTGAGGAACTGAAAGTATGAAATATTGGCCAGGAGGGGAAGTATCCCTACGAGAGAGAGAGTCAGCGACTATATTTGAAGTTCCTTCTTTATACTGGATATCATAATCATACCCAAGTAGTTTGGCCAAGTAAAATTGTTGTTCTGGAGTTTGTATGACCTGAGACATAAGCTCTCGAAGGCTTCAATGATCGGTAAATATAGTGAACTTATGGCCAAGCAAATACTGCCGCCATTTGCGAACCGCGGCTATGATAACATGCAATTCTCTAACATAGGTTGAAGCATGTTGAAGACGTTGGCAGAATAGCTTGCTGAAGTACATTATGGGGTGTCCTTTTTGATGAAGGACGACACCCATAGTCATGCTTGACGCGTCTGTTTCCAGGGCAAAAGGGATGGTGAAATCAGGAACAGACAATACCAGCGCGGCGGTCATAACAGCCTTCAATTTATCAAAAGCATCTTAAGACTCGGGTACCCACTGGAATGAATCTTTGCAGAGGATCTTTGTTAGTGGTGCCACAATGGCTGCGTATCCCTTCATGAATTTTCTGTCGAATCCTGGTAGGCCAAGAAAAGCTCGAAGATCCTTTGGAGATTGCGGCGTAGCCCAATCAACAATCGCCTGAATTTTAGCATGGTCAGGTCTGACGCCGCTACCGGAGACGATGTGACCTAGATAATTAAGCTAACGCTGGCCAAATAAGCATTTAGATTGCTTAAGATAATAACGAGCCTGCAAAAGGGAACTGAAGACGCATTCCAAATGAGGAAGGTGATCATTGAGGGTTGCGTTGTAGATTAGAATGTCGTCAAAGAAAACTGTCGCAAACTTTCTCAAGAATGGGCTGAGTAAAGCATTCATGGCCGCTTGAAACGTTGACGGCGCGTTGCAAAGCCCGAACGGCATTACCCGGTACTTGTAGTGGTCGTGGTGCGTTCGAAAGGCTATTTTCTGGATATCTTCTTCCGCCATCAAGATCTGATGGAAACCCTGCCATAGATCAAGCTTTGAGAACCATGAGGCCTTTCCTAACTCATCGAGAAGTTCTTCGATCGTTGGAAGTGGAAAACGTTCTCAAACCGTGATTGCATTAAGCACCCTATAGTCAACACACATACGCCATGTCCCATCTTTCTTCTTTACCAGCAATACCAGGGAAGAAAAAGGGTTGTGACTTGGCTGGATGATGCCGGAATCAAGTAAGGTCGATACTTGTCGCTCAATCTCCGTTTTCTGAAAGTGGGGGTATCTATATGGTCGAACGTTGACGGGGTTAGCTGCAGGAAGGATATTGATATGATGGTCGTGTTGTCGTGGGGGAGGCAAGGACAGAGGTTGATGAAATAGAGACTGGTACTTGAGCAGAAGCTCGTTAATGGCAGGAATGGTGGGTGGAGGGTGCGAGGGTGTTTCTTCTTATGTCGTGTCCATATGTCGTGTCCATATGTCACAACAGCTTTGTGCTTCTTCTTCTTCCTTCGATCTATGTTTTGTGTCAAGCTGTCACCGTCCTCAGCTTCCATTGCCGCCGTTGAGGCCGTTTTCACCACCGTCGTGCCGTTTATACCGTCGAGGTAAGTGTTTTTGATTATTTTAATGGTTGATGGTGTGCGTTTGAAATCCGTATAACGCATACGGATTAGGTAATCCTTATGAATTATACGGATTGATTAATCCATAAAACTCATACGAATTACATAATTAGTATGTTTTATTTTTTTAATTATTAATATATTAACTTTATTTATGTTTTTTTATTTATAAATATATTATTTTGATTTTTATTTTTAAATAGTTATTTTTTATTAAATATTTTTATTAACTATAATATATTATTTTATTTTTTAAAATAGTTATTGTTTATCAATATCTATATACTAAAACTGGAGTATGGAAAATTTACTAAAATGTCCATGGCTGAGGTGTTAACATCTGTCCATTTTCTTGGTTTTTTGGTCATTTTATGATTATGGGTAGTTGGCTTGGTTTTATGCCATGTAGCTTGGTGTGTTGTTGAGTGTTCAACTTTGGTGTTTCCAGCTTCGGTGGTTTACTTCTGTTGGTGGTGTACGAGGCTTCTTCTCCAGCGTTTTTGGGTCCTTTCACTGGCAACTTCGAACCTGCTCATTTATCCTCGGTTTCCATTCTTTCTTCTTCATTTTAGTGTCCTCTTCAGTTTCACTTTTTTTCTTTTGTTTTTAGTTGAGCTTTAGATTTGCTGAGGGCTTCCATCTTCAATACACGTGTTCTGTTGTTTAGCACTTTGGCGTGAGGCTGTGGTTTCGGGTTCGTGATTTCTAGTTTTCTGTAGTTGAAGGTTGGAGTTTTGTCCCTCTGTTGTGCATGTGTGTGTTTGTTAGTTTTTTGTTGTTTACTGATTTTCGTCTTTGCATGTTTGCTTTCTTCTGCCATGTACTCTGTTCTATTTTTTATTATTAAAAAATCATTGTTTTTCTTTTCGCTGGCTTCCATTTGTTCGTTGATCGTTGGATTACATTTGCATGGTTTTGGATTGATCATATTATTCCTTTAGAGGTATAATTCTTTGGTTCTGTTTTTTTGTTGTTTGCTGACTTGGCTATTTTGTTTTTGTCTCTTTCCATTGGCTTCCATTTGTGTGTTGATGGTTGGATTTCATTTGCATGGTTTTTGATTAACCATATTATTCCTTTAGAGATATAGTTTTTTGGTTCTTCTTTTCTGTTGTTTGCTAACTTGGTTATTTTCTTTTGGTTGAGGTCGTTGCATGTATTGGCTGAGTAGATCAACCGATAATGTAATACTTTTTATGGTATGTTGGCATTGATCGAAATGTTATTACATGTGTCGTTTAAGTCTGTGTTGGTGTTCTGTTTTTTGTAAACAAAACTTTGTTGTTTTTGTTTTCGGCGGCTTCCATTTGTTTGTTGATGGTTGCATTGCATTTGCATGGTTTTGGATTTATCACATTATTCATTTAGAATTGGCAATTCTATCCAACTTTATGGCAAGGATTCCTGACAAGATTAAGTCTATTGATGGGTCAAGAGAGACGCTTAAACTTGCTGTAAGAATCACGGATCTTTGGTTCGTTGGGACTCCCAACAAGTCTGAGCATGCGGAAATGGTTATTGTTGATTCCGAGTTATGTTTTTTGTTGTTTATTTGGTTGTTGGATTGTTGTTCATACCATCAATTGATTATATAGTTTGCATATTACAGGGTGATCAAATTCATGTTGTTTGTAAAGCGAACCAGCTAAAGTCTTGGAAAGCTGATTTGAAGGAAAATTCCACTTATGTTATGCATAATTTCAAAGTGGTGAAGAATGATGGTCAATTTAGAGTGTGTGAACATGAGTACAAGTTAGTTTTTATTGGAGTGACTATTGTTAGAAAAGCTGATTTGCATGAGTTGCCTTTTAAGGAATTTAGATTTGTTGAATTTGGAAATGTCGTTGGTGGGAATTTTGTGGCTGGCCTGTTGGTTGGTGAGCCCAATCACAATTTGTGCTCTCATTTTGATCATAACTTTTTTTTCTTTTTTCAATGACCTGTTTTTATTTTCTTGTGTTTTAAGATATTATTGGGGTCATTGATCAGGTGCTCTTTCGGCATGTCTCATAAAAAAATACCAGGGTTATTTTTAAAATGAAGGATTTGAGGTTATGGTTTACATCAATTTTTCCCCCTCCTATATATATATTTGGTTATTGCCAGTTTATATTGTCAAGGATTTTATTTGCCATGCTGGATGATGGTTATCTGTATTTGATCCTTATGAAGTAATAGATTTAATGTTGTTTCTATCCTGTAGTGGTGAAGTTTTATCTTGCACACTTTGGGAAAATTACTGTATGCAGTTCTTAGCCTATTTGAATGAACGTGGGAATGATGGACCGATCATTATTATTTTGACACATGCCAGAATAAAAGATGCGCAGGGTAAGTGTGATGTTTTCTTTACTGATTTGGGTGCTGATTAGATAACTTTTCGTGTTGGTTTTTTTCACACTTACAGGAAGTAATCCAGCTTCAGTGAGCAATTCGTTCAAGGCCTCAAAATTATTAATTAATGAACCTGTATTGGAAATCCAGGAATTTAGGGAGAGGTATTTTGGTCATCGCCTTTACTCTGTGGCTGTTAAATTGGTGTATCAACTGTGTTGAGTGTTTTCTGTTGGTTTTTCCTATTTATTCGATTGACATAGGCTTTTAGATTTAGGTGTTGAGGTCAACCCAGTTTTGCCACCTGGCGATCAAGGAAGTTCACAACTTTCAGGGGCAAGCCAGTTATCATTAAAGGATGCGTTTCTTTCAAAAGCTGAAGCCAAAACTATTTCCGAGATCAATGGCATTTCTGAGGTGGTCCTGTTATTTGTGTTTATTGTGTATTCATTGCAATAAAATGTCCAATTTGTCTAGATGCGTTTAGATCAACATATTATGCCTAATGTCTGGTGTTTATTTAATCCTGGCATTTCATGGTTGGCAATTTGATTGTTATGGTTTTCTGTTAGTATGTTGTTTCTGTTATGGTGGGCACTACTAGCAAAATAGTCATGGATAATCATTCATGGTGTTATCCAGCTTGCGTTCAATGTCATAGAAAAATTGACATCGAAACAGGACCATTCACATGCGGATGTGGCAAAGATAATGATCAGCCTGTTCTAAGGTAATTGGAGTTTTAGTGCATCAGCATGTTTTTATTCAGGATTTTGTATTTGACTGGTATGTTCATTGGTAGGTATAGAGTTGAAGTAATGGTTAGCCAAAACAATGACAGTAGCAAGTTTTTGCTCTGGGACCGTGAATGTGTTGAATTGATTAGTCAAATAGCTGATGAAGTGAATAGGGTCAAGATTGAAGTATGTTTGTGTGTTATCATATACTGCTTCTTATTTTATGTATTATATTTTGTTGTTTTGGTTGTAGCAGGTGACTGGTGGATTTGTCTTCTTTCTGGCAGGATGGTGATGTTGATTTGAATGCTTCTCCTCAAGCACTTGATAGGCTGTTGGGTTATGTCCTTGCTTTTAAGGTCAGGATTCAATCAAAATTCAGGAATGTCGTTGTTCTTAGATACTCAAATGAATTAGATTTGATCAATGTTGTGCTCGACATGCTGGCTGACACTGAGGTGTTGTTTTCTAATGTCTATTTTAGTTGTTGTTGTCCTAGCGATATGATGCATGAGTTTGACTATTGTCAACTTATATATGATACAGGCATGTTCCAAAATAGATACTTCAAACGTTGATTGCAATAATGCTATGCATCCTGAATGTGTAAGTTAAGATTGTTGTCATGAGTGTTGGTCTGTTACATTTTTTGGCAGCAGAATGCAAAAAATAAACTTGGTCTGGAATTTGGATATATTTTATTTATCAGTTTACCTTTTATGCAGCAATCTCTGTTTGTGACAGCGGACCATGATCTAGTTGCAGGATTCCCTTTAACGCCCAAAAAATGGCTATCATCTGATGAAGTTGATGATGAGCTAGGAAGCTCCCAGATTTCCCCAGCCCAATTATCGTCTAACAAATTAACAAGACATTCTTATAAGAGTGAATTTAGCTGATTTCATATTGTTTTGGCTGTCTTTTCACGGTGTTGTTATAATATTGTGGAATTAAGCAAACAATTATGTAGTTTTGCTTATGACTCCCTCTGACAATTCCTCTGACATTTCTTTACACCATGCTGATGTTTTGGCCATTTGAAAATCCATTTTTTTGGATTCATGTTATTTTGTCTCTTGATACTGTACATTTTTATCTTTTATATTCTGTCAATTCTGAAGCTAACTATGACTTATTTTTAACAGCTTACAATTTACTCAATTATGGGCAATTAAAGCTAAGGAATTTTTTGTTAGAGTGCTTTTCGTGAAGCTTTCAGACGTCTTAAATTGACAATTGCATGTATCATGTGTTGCTACCGTAATATTAGAAGTTTTCTTATATTAGACATGCCACTAAAAACAACTCATTTATTCAATATTAATGATTTGGTTACCCTCAATACAATTGGACTGCTTTTGATGATACAATTGATGATTTATATGCTTCTTACAAATTGATGTACGAATTAGAATAAATCTTAAAAACAGTGAAGGAGAAAAATTGATGTACAAATTAGATCAAATGTTAAAAACAGCGAAGGAGAAAAATTGAAAGCCACATTGGCGACTATATTGATAGTCCATACTCTCACGTTCTTAATTTGTTTATGGCTAAACTATTTGGTGAATTCCATTCCCATCTGAATTGCATGAAAATAACAACAACAAAAAAGCAGATGAATAAAAATAGAATCGCCAGGATTCTCTTAAATTTTTAGTTCCAGTTTTCGTTCTAGATACACGTGCTCTTTAAATTAATACAACTTTCTATACTGACATCATATTTCCTCATCTAGAATGTGTTTGACACGAATGTTATCATCCATATAAGTAAAAAAAATCCCTCTAGATACAAGTGCAATCATTCCCATATACTCCATTTTTTCAACTATCACTGCTTGGCTAAAATCATGTGTTGTGCATTTTAATTGTCATTTTTAAGTTCATTGATGGCTTACGCAAGTATAATACCGATTTTAACTAGAGCAAATGAGAACTATATAAAAGAAGTCTAATCCATGAACAAAAGAAATCAAAAAAGAATTTATGGTGCGCCAAACAAGCAATATATAAAGAACTTATGCCCATCTCTGATACAGGGTTTAGTAAACTTCTTTGTTGCATCTTTTGTTAGATATTGTCCAAATAAAAGATGGAAGATAGAAATTTGACATTTCAAGTTGAACAGGCAATCTAATAGATTTAAGTGTACAAATAAAACAAATTTGTGTTGCTGAATGGAAAGTTCATTACTATATATACAATATCTTTGATTGCAAGCTTAGTAGCAGTTGCAGAAGTCAATGTTTGTGCCAATGACTATCATCATTTCTATCTTACCTATTTTGAATTATGGCCTTGGTTTGTGTGTCTAGATTGATACTAGACTCCTACATACACAATATCTTTCATTGCAAGCTTAGCAACAGTCCCAAAACCCAATGTTTATGTACAACCAAGTGTCATGATTTCTATATTACCAATTTTGCTAGCTGTTAATGTTGAATCATAGTTTTGCTCTCTCATATGGCATTCGTCTCATCTTCTAAACCTATTCTGTGTCATCTAGATTTAAAACAAATTTCTCTTACCTTATTTCAAAATCATTCTTCTGTTTACCTTACAACTCACTCAACTCTATCATTACCCTTTTTCAATATGCAAAATTACCAACATGCAAACATATATAATCCTGCAAATGGCAGCATCAATAGCCAAGCTATGATCCAGAAGCAGCGAGATGCCTCATCTTCCATTTCTTTCATCTTCTAAATTGATTGTACCTTCTATAGATTTAAAAGAATAATTTGTTCTTTGATTTCAACATGAATCTACTGTTTAGCTTATGATTCACTCAATTCTGCCTTTAGCCATTTTCAACATGCAAAACTATCAACATGCAAAGAGATCTAATTCTACAAAAGCCATGATCAATAGGAAACATATCATGCAGCAGAAACGACATCCTCATGCTCAGTCATGTTCACAGCCAACAATTAACTAGACTTCAGAATATGATAGTGAGACATCTGATATAGCATGTTCTGCAAGAAATCAATTTACTTAGCTTGCTTAATCACATTTTCTTTTGTTTCCTCTCTATTTTTTAGTGATTGCGTCTGATTCATCAGAAAGTGTAAATTCTGAATCCACACAAGGTACTGCAAAAAGAATGTTTCATGCTCTTTTTTGCTATGGTTCAAATATTGCTATCATATCTAATTCTAATTTTTGCAGGTTCAAGCTCTAATTTTTGCAGGTTCAGGCTCTAATTTTTTAACTACCTATAAGGATTGTCAATCTCCAACTAATCAGCCTGTAATCAACACTGAAGGTAATAACTATAATTCTGATTTATAATTTCAGATACCAGAGCACATGCTCTTAGATTAATATTCACAATTGTTATCGTCATATTGTACTATGGTATTAAACAATTTCAGGATATTCTGATCTTGGTGATCAACTCATGCAATGTAGATATTGTAATGCACAAATGTGGTATGATGAAAGAATATCAAAAGATAAAAATTGTGGGAGTCCAAGGTTCAGCTTATGCTGTGGAGATGGCAAAGTTAAACTGCCATTATTACAAAATTCACCCCAATATCTCCAACAACTTTTGTTTGATGATAATACAATTGATAGTAAAAATTATCAACATAACTTATGAGCATACAACATGATGTTTGCCTTTACTTCTGCTGGTATTAAGCTAGACAAAACAATTAATGATTCCAGAGGACCTCCTACAATTAGAATACAGGGCCAACCATGCCACAGAATAGGCAGTCTATTACCAACGTCTGAAAAAAAAACCCAAATTTGCACAGCTATATATCTTTGACACAGAAAAGGAAGTGCAAAATAGAATTAATGCCATGAGGTAGAAATGCTTTTATTTCTATTACTGAGAAAATTATTCATTCACCCACAATACTTTGTTGCAGTTATGAATATCTTTTAATATTGTTTTTTTCAGTCAATATTCTGGAATTCAGGGCCATATTGTCTCAAGTTTAAGTCACATGCTGGATGAACACAATTCTCATGCTAAAAGTTTTAGAATGGCCAGGGATAAATTGGCAGATGATGAAACCGATAATATCAAATTACAACTGATAGCTGCTCGGGGAAAAGATGGTCGTGTATATAATATGCCAAATGTTCCCGAAATTGTTGCACTTATTGTTGGCGATTTTCATCCAGGCTCAAAAAGAGATATTATTGTTGAAACTCAAAATGGAGAATTGTAAAGAATCCATGAACTGCACCCTAGCTATCTGCCACTATAGTACCCTCTACTCTTTCCTTATGGAGAAGATGGACATAGAGCTGACATACTTCACCGTTCTACTTCATGTAGCAAAAAAAGAAAGCGAAGCCGTCTGACAATGAGAGAGTGGTTTGCTTATAGACTTTAGTCCATGTCAAATAAAACACATACTTTATTGCATTTTCGAAAATTATTTCAACAATTCATTGTTGAAGGTTATACTATGGTTGAATCTGAAAGACTTAGCTACATCAGAAACAACCAAAAGAAACTTAGAGTTGACAAGTATTGTAGCTTACAAAATTCATTGGATATTGGAACATCTAAAGGCTTAACCAAAGCCAAAAGAGTCATCTTACCTTCAATGTTTATTAGGAGCCCACATTATATGGATCAACTTTACTTTGATGGTATGGCAATATGCAGTCATGTTGGTTTCCCAAATCTTTTTATTACTCTAACCTGTAATCCAAATTGGCCTGAAATTCATAGATTACTTTCACCTTTGAATCTCAAACCAACAAACAGACCAGACATTGTATCATGAATTTTCATATTGAAATATGAACAAATGCTCTCAGACTTAACAAAGGGTCAGTTGCTCGGAAAAGTAGTTGCATGTAAGTTGACTATAATTTTTATTCTTAAACTCAAACATCAGTTTATCATTTGCCCACTTTTCTTTATTCTATAATACATATATTAATTTCTAAAATCTTACTATTTGACCAATACTCTTACAGATATGAAATACAGAATTATACTTTCCATATTAAAAATATCATTTACCAATCGCAGATATGCATACTATAGAATTCCAAAAGCGAGGACTTCCTCGCGTCCATTTATTGTTATTTCTACACCCAGACAATAAATATCCATCTTCAACTGACATTGACCAGATAATATCAGTAGAAATACCTTCCCATGAAGATGACCCAGAACTATACAGATTGGTGCAAAACCATATGATACATGGCCCATGTGGAATTTTACAACCTAACTCTCCATGTATGAAAGAAAGCAAATGCAGTCATTTTTATCCTAAACAATTTCAGCCTCATACTCTTTTGGATTCAAACGGTTACCCAGTCTATCGCAGAAGAAACAATCGTCATTTAATTTCAAAGAATGGCGTTATCATTGATAATAGATACATAGTACCTTACAATCTAAAATTACTGAAAAAATATTAGGCACATATAAATATTGAATGGTGTAACCAAAGTACTTCAATCAAATATTTATTTAAATACATAAACAAAGGCTATGACAGAGTGACTGTTGTTATGGTTTCTAATAGCAATGACACAACTCAAAATGTTAACATTCAAAATGACGAACTTAAAGAATATCTAGATTGCAGGTAATTTTATCTTAACCTGCATAATTTATTTGCTCGTTATTACTTTTACTGATCAATCTATATGGCAGATACATTTCTCCCTGTGAAGCTGCTTGGAGAATATTTGCTTTTCCAATCCACGACAAAAAGCCTGCTATTGAGAGATTGTATTTTCATCTTCCAGATCAACACAGTGTTCTTTACAAAGATCATGATGATATAGATGATGTGCTATCCAAGCCAACCATTTTAGATTCAAAATTTCTAGCTTGGATGAACACCAATAAATGTTTTGCTGAAGGCAGGAGTCTTACTTATTCACAATTTGTGTCAAAGTTTGTATATAATAAAAACAAACAGATCATGGCAACTCAGAAAAAAAAGGATATACCATTGGAAGACTCATATGGGTGCCACCAACCACAGGAGAATTTTTTTATTTAAGAATGATGCTTGGTAGCTACAAAGTACCTACTTCATTTGAGGATATCAGAACTGTTGCAAATATCCAATATGCAACATATAGAGAAGCATGTTTTGCCATGAGTTTTCTACAAAATGACAGAGAATATGTTGAAGCAATCAAAGAGGCTAAGGACTGGGGCACAACTAATTATCTAAGGAGATTGTTTGTATTAATCCTATTAATAGGTGCCATGAGCAAACCTGGAGAAGTTTGGAACCAATGTTGGCATTGACTGGCTGATCACATTGCATATCGACATAGCAAATCAACAATGAACTCAGGTAGGTCATGAATGTTTTTTATATTGCATACCAGTGGTCATAATCATTCTCTAACAACTTGCTTTTTATTTCTTAGATTTACAGATCAATGATGATACTCTTAGAAATTTGACATTGATTAAAATTGAACAACTATTGCACACAAACCAAAGATCATTGAAAGACTATCCTACAATGCCATATCCTCAGGATATCAATCTGACATCCTACCTACAGAACAACTTGGTATTATCAGAGCTTGATTACCATCATGATTCAACCAAATCAGAATTTGAGCATCTTTTTGCATCCATGACAAGCAATCTACCTATTCATATATTATAAATTCTATTGATAACAGTTAACATCTTACTAAAAGATGCTCATCAGGAATTATAAATTGTATTGATGGTGTTAATTTTCTATTCCTAACAGGAAATCTACCCTCATTTAGCTGTTTCCATCAACAACAAAATTATTCTTCATTTCTATATAACATTAGCTTACCTATAAATGCATATGAACAAAAAACAATTTACAATAGAATTATCCAAGTTGTCAACAACAATGAAGGTGGGATGTTTTTCCTATACGGATTTGGAGGCACAGGAAAAATATTCATATGGAGAACATTGGCAAGTTCATTGAAAGCAGACAATCAAATTGTTATTATAGTTTCTTCTAGCGGCATAGCTTCTCTATTATTACTAGGAGGCAGAACTGCACATTCCAGATTTAAGATTCCTGTACCAATTTTTGAAGACTCAACATGCAATATCCATCAAGGGACCCAATTAGCAGAATTGCTAAACCAGACAAGTCTAATAATTTGGGATGAAGCACCAATGGCCCACAAATTTTGTTTTGAAGCACTTGATCAAAGTTTAAGAGACATTATCACAAATAAATCAAACTCGAATAAAATCTTTGAAGGCAAAGTTATAGTATTCGGTGGAGATTTTCGCCAAATACTACCAGTCATCCCAAGAGGAAGCCACTCAGACATTATAAATGCAACAATCAATTCATCATATCTATGGGATTCGTGTGAAATATTAACCTTGACAAAAAACATGTGCTTACACAGCAATCTAGAATCATTTGATGAATAAGAAACTGCCACATTTGCTAAATGGATTCTGGACATTGGAGATGGAATTATAGGTCACAAAAATTATGGTTATGCTACAATTGAAATTCCTGCCCACCTACTCATTACTAAATATGATGATCCAATCAGTGCTATAGTCAAATCAACATTCCCAAACTTAGATCAGCACCACAATAATCCTCAATTCTTCAAATCCAAGGCAATACTAGCTTCAACAAATGAAACAGTAGAACAGATCAATGATTATGTATTATCCTTCATTCCAGGTAATTATCTCATTAGTTATTTAATTTCCATTTCTTCAGTCAAAAATATGACCACTGAAATTGGAATTTTGCAAACCATAGGTGACCACATGGAATATCTAAACTCTGATTCTGTTGACAAATCAGAAACTAGTGAAGATTCCTATTTCCAATCAATTACTACTGAATTCCTTAATTCATTGACCACATATGGTTTGCCAACTCATTCTATCGAGCTTAAAATTGGAAGTCCTATAATGCTCTTAAGGAACCTCGACCAAAATCAAGGTCTATGTAATGGTACTAGATTAGTAGTAACAAAACTGGCAAAACATGTAATTGCAACTGAAATTATTTCAGGCAAAAACATTGGCCTCAGTGTTTATATTCCAAGAATGTCAATGTCCCCTTCACAATCACCATGGCCTTTTAAACTTTTGAAAAGGCAATTTCCGATTATGCTCTCTTATGCAATGACAATTAACAAGTCACAGGGACAATCATTATCCATGGTTTGACTTTATTTGCCAAAACATGTTTTCACTCATGGCCAATTATATGTTGCATTATCAAGGGTCAACTCAGCAAAAGGATTAAAAATTTTGATTCAGGATAATGAGCAGAAAAGTATGAATTCCATTACCAATGTAGTATTCAAAGAGGTGTTCAGAAACATTAAAAGATTAATTTGACTTCTTTAATATCAAGTTCTATTCCTTTGTAATGATTTGCGAAACATTGCTATTCTTTTGTAATGACTTCTTTAATATTTGATTATGACTATATAATATAATTTAACTTATTAGAATCTTGAACGCAATTCCATTGATTTTAAACGCTAAGATTTGACCAACAATAACAACAATCGATCAATAATTTTAAAAAGACTACCTCCTTAATCAAATATGACCAGCTTGACATATATATATATATATATATATATATATATATATATATATATATATATATATATATATATATATATATATACATACACACACACACACGTCGCTTTACTAATAACAAAATAAGCATCGAGAAATTCAATTACCAATTACACAATATTATGTTATTACATGATTAACCCATTAATTAAGTTTTCCTATAAATCAAATTAACCCATTAACCCAAATACCTCATACAAAAAATTTACCCACTTAAGGTCCAGCTATTACATGCACACCATAAACACCACTAAAGTCCAATAATGCAAAACGTCTAAAACCATTCACAAAAACCTCTTTGCTTACTTCCAAAACTATTCACCTTCAGACTCCTCACATCACCACTAATTTTCCAATTCCAGAAGCAACAATTGAGTTGCACTGTTCCCAACAAATATCTACCGCCACTTGTACCATCGGGAATATTGATCAATTAATAAACTCCACCCAACTACTAAACCATCTTACACGTTCTCCTGCAAACTTCATCTCAACATCTTATCACCATACTTTCACTTTAGAATAACACCAAAATGAGTATGACATCCTCCACTGCCTCAAGCAGAGTAAGCACCCTTTCTTTAAAACTTCATCTCTTCTAATGCATGTTTTCTTCTCTTTAAACTTCTACATTTCTAAACCATGTCTTGATGCAGATGAAATACCCGATCATAAGGCCACCCTCAATCATGCAATTCAAAGCAACTTTCCACAATGACCACGTTATACTTTAAAATACAAAAAATTACCTTTTTCCCCTTACTTATCATACAATATATAACCACTCAGTCTTCCAAAATTTACGTCCAGACTTTCATAGAAATGTCGTCATTCTACCATCGACAATGGGCACCAAATTACCTAGAATCCGTCCAGTTGAGATACAATGGAGCAACCTACCAAATACAATTCCAACAACACCGAGGTAGATTTTTTTTTGGCAGATGGACTCACAGACTTCAGAGCAGATTTAAAGATCTACGAGTTCATCATCATCAACTTCTTTGCCTGCGATGATAACTCCATCTTTGATGTACACTTCACTCCTCCACTCGACCAACAGACATATGTCAGACCACTACTTCATTCCCGTCAACACATCTGGACAGAAGAAATAACTCAATGCATCATGGGTGCTCCTCATCCACTGGTAACTTGCAATTACATCAATTTGCATTATTGTGACAATTTCAATCCCATTATTAATTTGTATAAATAATATGCAGGAAATCACATCCCATGCAGCAAAACATCTCAATGAATGTGGTAATCACATGACAATTTTAAGAAAGCATGGACCTCCTCTACAATAGAAAGTGGTTACCCTCGATGTTGGCATTAAAGATAAAAGCATTGTCCGACCATGGTATAAGTTCCTCAAGGAAAATGATGGAGACGAAGTATCATTCTATCACCGACCGTAGGAAAAAATTTGGGAGATGGTAATTAGAAAACAAAGGAAGTGGGAATAAACCATTTTGTAATTTTCTTTTTACATGTTATTAACTTCCGCTTAAATATTTTGTTAATCCTTTGCTCTGAACAATCCCTATCTGACCAATATTATAGATATATATCTATCTAATCTTCAATTCAGCTTAAATTATTGCAATTGAACTAATCAAGCGACTCATGCGTATGCACAAGTTGCAGACTAGTTTTTTAAATAAAAATAGATTATTTTGAATTACGTTTTTAAATAGTTATTGTTTTTCTAATTGTAAATATATTTTTTTAAATGACTATTACTTTTTTAATTATAAATATATTATTGTGATTTTTTAAAATACTTTTTGTTTATTAAATATAAAAATATTATTTTGAATTATATTTATAAATAACTATTGTTTTTTTAATTATAAATATATTATTTAGAATTTTTTAAATAGTTAATATATTTTAATAAAAATAGATTATTTTCATTTTTTTCAAATAGTTAATGTTTTTTAACTATAATATATTTATAATTATTATATATTAGTTTTTTTGTAAAAAAATAGGCAAGGAGACATTTTTTTGTTATTTTATTTAATTAATTATAGTGTTTTTTTAAGTTGCTTTTTAATAATGAAGTTATTTTGATTACATAAAATTAATTAAAAATAGATTTTGAATATACATATATATATATATATAATAATTTTTTATTTATAAATTATTGAATAGTAGTTGATTGAAGTATTGTTTGAATTTTGACATAAATTTTTATGTATTTTCAAATTTGCAGATTATGGTTACAACCAGAGGTTTGGGTCGTACTTTAGGCGGAGTTATAGGAAGAGCTATGGGGAGAGAAGATAATTATGATTTAGATGAAGCTTCCCAACGACAAAGGCCCATAGCATCCGCACGTAGGTAACGGGAAGCTACCCCTATTGTTGAGGATGTTCATCATGTGGATGATGCAGCTAACGAGGTCTTCCAATAGCCTCAAGAAGTAGCTATTGATGCCCAAGGTTTTCCAAGCGGGCCACATGACACATCAGTTCTGGCTGGCTATAATGATCATGTTGCAGTCATTGTTTGTAATGGAGAGGTATTTATATTTTTAAATAAATTATATTTCAATAAGTATTTGTTATTATTGTTAAAATTATTTAATTTTTTTTAGGAAGGTCCAGAATTGAAGCTATCCTCCCATGGAAGGAAGGTTTAGAAATTCAGGAGTTTGAAAGGTTAGTTGATGTCACAAGATTAAGTCCTGTGATCGCATGTTCATAAGGAAACTAGTAGTTTCTATCTTCCTTAGACTCTTCATGTTGACGAAGCGGTGTTGCTGTTAGTGGAATCACTTGAAGTGACTGCAAATGAAGCTAGAGCTGAAACAGTACAGTGTCATGGGGCATACGTATGACTATCATGGCTACGAGATATTTATCGTAGCAAACATGATTCCACACACTAGATTGTAGCAGCTCGAGCTTATTTGTTGCATTTTCTAGGTTGCACTCTTTTTTCTAATAAGAGTGTAACACACATGCATGTGATGTTCTTAGATGCCTTTCGAGACCTCACTCAGAGTGGAAGCTATGCATGGGGAGCTGGCACCCTAGTGCATATGTATGACAATTTGAATGATGCGTCTAAGAGCAGCGGCAGACAACTTGTCGGATATCACACTATTACACATAATTATAATTGATTTTTTTTTGTTCTTTGATGTTGACTATTGTATTGATTTTATTTTATTTTTGTTTTGAAAATATGTGTAGTGTTGGATTTATGAGCATTTTCCATCTGTTGCTGAGGCTGTTACTGTTGAAGACTATCATGAAAGGAAACCACATGTCTGCTGTTGGACCTCTAGGAAGGCATTACTAGTGTCGATGTATCGAAAGCATCTAAATTGATTGACGTCTAATGGTGTTTGCTAGATGCCTTACGATGACCACCGTGCAGTTAGAGACTTCGATCTAATTTCTTGTTTTTCCAAACATATTTGATGGGGTCCCGTTGTTGTCATACACTGACCAAAAAGGGTTATGCGATAGTTTAGGTATGTTCAAACTATCCCTCCACACTCTTTGGGTTCAAGATTATTCTTAGAAGATATTGATGACAAATGGATGCACTTCTCTAAGTACCTTGCACCGATGGGTCAGATTTGTGTTGTGTCTGGACAGTGTGCATCAGACTACATCAACTAGTTTTACATGATTTCACATCCCTTCATGTGGCCAACACAACCCAGGGATCTAGTCAAACATCCACCTGTCGTGCAAGATGACACATACGTGGAACCATATATTTCTCGATACCCGGCGATGGCAATAGTTATGGAGGAAGCACCTGCACATGCACCTTCTCATGTGGAGCAGCCTCGACATGCAGTGGTAACATATATATTCATCTTACTATGAATTTCATTTTATTTAAACATGCAATATGTATAAACCTTATCCGTTATCGTGAATGTCATAGGAGGCTTGTCAAGCAATAGCTGAAAGGTTGGAATGGTTGCTTAACCTAAGGATAGTGACTAAAGGCACAAAAACATACGATGTCATGAAAGACTGCCTAAGGATCGCTAGAGGTGTGATTGTGGATCACAATGTATATGTGCGGTTGCGACGAAGGTGGGGCATGGAAGATGTATGAAGACATTTAATTTTTTAGCAAATGTGTAGACAATGTTTATCATTTTATTTTATTTGACAACATTTTTATGTTACCAGTTTTATATGAAATCTTTTTTATATTACTATTGAACCACTTATATCATAGGTCGTGAATTAAACCATAAACCCTATATTCCACACGTAACAAAATTTTTAATAAGTTTTTGTAGAAGCAAGCTTCATGATGAATCAAGATTGATTCAAAGAATTTTGATGATAACAAAGACGATGACAAAAAGCTTCATGATAACAAAGATGATGATTTCAAGAATCAAAGAATAAGTTCAAGATTGAATCAAGTACACTTCAAGGATCAAGAGGAAAGTTGAATTCAAGAATCAAGAATCAAGTTTCAAGATTCAAGTTCCAAGAATCAAGATCAAGATTCAAGACTCAAGATTAAAGAATCAAGAGAAAACTCAATCAAGATAAGTATTAAAAAGATTTTTCAAAAATTGAGTAGCACATAAATTTTTCTCAAAACCTTTTACCAAAGATTTTTTACTCTCTGGTAATCGATTACCAAATTATTGTAATCGATTACCAATAGCAAAATGGTTTTCAAAAAACTTTCAAACTGAATTTACAACGTTCCAATTAATTTCAAAATGTTGTAATCGATTACAAGTATTTGGTAATCGATTATTAGTGTGTTTGAACGTTGAAATTCAAATTTAATTGTGAGAGTCACATCCTTTCACAAAAAAGCTTTGTGTAATCGATTACATTGATTTGATAATCGATTACCAGTGATAGTTTCTGAACAAAATCAAAAGATGTAACTCTTCCAATAGTTTTCAAGTTTTTCTAAAAGTTATAACTTTTCCAAATGGTTTTTAAGTTTTTCTAAAGGTTATAACTCTTCTAATGGTCTCTTGACTAGACTTGAAGAGTCTATAAAAGCAAGGCTTTGATTTGCATTTTAGACATTCATTCTTTAGACAACAAACTTTTGCCAATTGATTTCTGAATCTCTTTGAACTCCTTCTTCTTCTTCCTTTGCCAAAAGCTTTCTAAAGTTTTCTGGTTTTCCAAACCTTGAAAACAAAACTTGTGTTATTCATCTTTTTCATTCCCTTCTCCCTTTACCAAAAAGAATTCGTCAAGGACTAACCGCCTGAATTCTTTTTGTGTCTCTCTTCTCGCTTTTCCAAAAGAACGAAGGACTAACCGCCTGAATTCTTTTGTGTCTCCCTTCTCCTTTGTCAAAGAATTCAAAACGACACAGTCTGAGAATTCTTTTGATTCTTCCCTTTCCCATATACAAAAGATTTCAAAGGACTAACCGCCTGAGAATTCTTTTGTATCCCCATTCACAAAGTTTCAAAGGTTTAACTGTCTGGGATCTTTGTCTTAACACATTGGAGGGTACATCCTTTGTGGTAAAAGTAGAGGGTACATCTACTTGGGTTTGATTGAGAACAAGAGAGGGTACATCTCTTGTGGATCAGTTCTAGTGGAGGGTACATCCACTAGGGTTTCAAAGAGAACAAAGGAGGGTACATCCCTTGTAGATCTTTGCTTGTAAAAGGATTTTTACAAGGTTGAAACAAATCTCAAGGACCGCAGGTCGCTTGGGGACTGGATGTAGGCACGGGTTGTTGCCGAACCAGTATAAAAACTCTTGTGTGTTTGTCTCCTTCTTCCCTACTCTTTTACTTTCCGTTGTGCATTTTAATTTCCGCTTTTACTTTTGGTTAAGTTTCTCTTCTACTCCTTATTCTCTTAACAACATAGTTAAAGCCTTAGAAGAGTAATTTTTTAATTAGTAAAGGTTTAGGAATAATTAATTCAACCCCCCCTTCTTAATTATTCTGAGGCCACTCGATCCAATAGTTTTGAATTAACCCTAAACTTTAACTGGTGACATAACACTAAACCCTAGTCGGTAAAACCCCTCCTTTTTTATGTACCACCCAACCATAATTGATGGCATACCACTAAACCATGGTTTTCACGTAACCGTTAACCTTAATAACACGCGTAACACTAAACCCTAAGTATTATACTAACCCTAAACAGTTCGAACGTAAAGTATAATACACAATTATATGAATTTCCAACGTAAAGTATAGTACATGACAATTACATAAGTAGTTAAATCTTCACTCTTCACTTAAATCAACATTATTTATTTTCAACATCATCAAATATTTGTACTGCTACATTCTACTAATAGATGGAGTTGGCCACTGCTTTGCCTGAGGATGACGATTTCTAGACCATAACAAAGCTAGAGGCGGTAAGGGACAACAGTCTCTTAAAAAAACCTAGTACACATGCACAAACAATTTCAAATTATTATAACACAATTAATTTCATAAATTAAAAAATAGGATTATAATGCATTTACCTGAACAAAATGATTGTCATACATTTGACTAAAGATGATGATGCACTACATTTGACTAAAGAATTACTATTTTGCACAGAATGTAAAGCATCAACATACTCCCAGTAAGACGAATCACACTTTGTTGATCTTTGATGTTTGTTCATTGGTTTCTTCTGAGCACCTTTGGTGTTGACCTTTTTTGGAGGAGGACCCATAGAGTTTAGATCAGGCAGGCAATTTCTCAGAGTTTACTCTTTAGAGTAACTTTTCAACAAACATCAAGTTCTTCAAATCGCTTGGATGTGGTTTTCATCTCTTCAGTTATGCTCACTTGGGGCTCAGATAACCTGTGGTCTGAAAAACTTAGCCTTCGCCAAAACATATGGATTGTCTCAAGTCGTATGGTAACAACAACATATTTTCATAGTTCAAATACACATGGAAGACCGTGAGTAGTTCTCATGACACATCCACAATGAGAAGGGTTTTTGCCAGCATAATGTACACGCTCAAACTCAACAACAATATGATTTAAAGCATACCTTGATATCATGTCAAGTAGTCTCCTGTATAAGGTTACTTTAAAAACATATCCAACCACATGTGTACTTGTCTCAAAATATGCCTTAATTTCAGTGTGTTGCAGCGTGATCATGTTGTTCATGGCTTCCCAAACGCTACATAGGTCTCCAAGGCTATTTTGTAATAGTCTTTTTAAATCCCAATGAGCATATTCAATCCTGCATATGAAATACACAAAAAACAATAAACAAATACAAGTATTTTTATCAATTAAGTCCTAAACCCTAATAAAAAATGACAATTTTCATACTTGTTTGTTATTGTGTTTCCTAAGTGCATCACATTATTCGTCCGGCTTTAACAAATTTTTCTTTGTGGAGAATTATCCATGTTTGGTTGACATAGTCAACAAACATTGACCATGGTGAACAAGAAATTTCAAACTTCTTAAGGAAATCATCGAACTAATCCTCAGAAGGACAATCAACCAAACTTCCCCAGGCATCCATCACATAATCTTATGCATTTTTTTGACCAACCAAGGATTTACATTTTGCCTTGACATTCTTGACAATGTGAAACCTACACAATAAGTTGCTACACTTAGGAAATACAGTTTTCACTGCAATGCTAGGTCTCTGTCGGTAACAATAACTCCTGGGAGGGTATCACATCTTAGAAAAAGACCTCAAAACCATTCTAGAGCCCATACCGTATTATTTATACGTTCTCCCTCCAAATAGGCAAAACCAACAGAGAATGTCATCCCTATTGGTGTCACACCAACAAAGTCAAGTAATGGGAGCATGTACCTATTTGTTTTATAGGTACTATCTATCAAAAATACCAAATTATAGGCATTGCATAACTTCACTACATCAGGATGACACCAGAAGATATCGTGTGCATCATCTTCATCCTTTAACCTATGCCAATGAATATACTAATCATATTCAAAAAGTTTCATTAGTTGTTGCATTTCAGTATCACTGCCTCTTATGGAAGAACTGTATCCACTTCTTGCATTGTATATTTGTTTATTGGCATTGTGCTCCTTCAATGTTAGCAGAATATTTCTTGGTTTCACCATCGACTTTTTTATATCAACAATAATTATCATTTCATCCTGACTCAATCGACCAATGTATGGATGTCCAACTAATGACTTTGTCATTTCATGATTGTGACTCCCACACATTAACTTCACCATCCATCCTTGGCCTCCAACTGCTGGTTTCCCACACAGCTTAAAGGGACACACACATTTTCTACTGCCAGTATCTCTTCTTACAAAATCTTTCTTCCTAGACCTACACTGATCACTTCTTTCACAACCAATTAAGACAAATGAAGTCATTCCTCTCATACCAGTGTTTATGTATGACCTCATAATTACTACAACAAATCCAATTTCATAAGCAACAGATCGAACCCAATACAGAACATCATCTCAGGTAGCAAACACCTACAATGCAATCCACACAAGTTTAGTCTTCAAGGGACATTCATTTAATTACTTTAATAACAATAAATCATATTAATACTTGAGAAGTATTGAATGTATCAGAACAATCAGTGTGTTCTTCATTCACACCAGATTCGTCTTCATTTTATTCATTCATATCAACTTCTTCAGACATTATATTGTCATACATTCATTGATCTTCTTCCATCTTAACAAGACATTCAAAAATTTCAATCACAAACAAACAACCCCTAACTGCACCATACATATACTATCACACAAAATCCTTGGTAATTTTTTACTACATATAATATTATAAAACATTAAAATTGATAACCCTATGTATTAAAAACTAATAGCATCAGCTTTTTCTACTTAAAATTGATAACCATATAATAGATAAAAAAAAATATAACCTAACCATATGTACTAAAATAAATTATACTATTCAACTTAATTCTAATTCATGAAATTGTAACCACCAAAAAGAATCAATTTTAGACCACAACAACTCAAATAAATTATACATAAATTAAAAGTGTAAATTATTTTATAATTAATACCATTTCCAAAATATAAAAACAAATGCTTACAAATTAATTATCAAATTACACTTATTTAAAAATATTTAAAATAATAATACTACTTACATTTCAAATAAACAAATAAACAAATGATTTTTCTTTTAATTAAAAATAATATTATAAATCCATATAAGTCATAGGGATTAACCAATCTTTATACGGATTACTTAATCCGTATAACTTATATGGATTGGCAATCCATAAATTATATAAAACTTATCGATTAATGAATTTGTAAGTTTTATATAACTTACGGATTCTTTAATCCGTATTTTACGCAGAAAAAAAAATAGGCATACCTCTCTCAATAACCAAACCAACCACCACCACAACCACCACCGATATACCTCAGTTACACTTTCACCTCGAACGAAGCGGCACAATGCACATCTCACGACAATGAAAAAACCAGAAGAAACTAAGAAAATGAATGAATGAATGTGTTATTGTAAAAAAATAACTTAAAAGGAAGAAGAAAGCACTAAGGGTATTTTGGGAATTACCTTTTATTGTTGGGTGCACAAGGAATATGGTTGGTGCACCTAGCAACACCCAAACATTAATACAAAATTTAGGCTTGATTGTTGTTCAAATACCTTAGGCTTGTATAAAATATAAAGGGTGTTGTTATTGTTACTACCAACTTTGCTATTGGTACTACCATATCATGTTAAATCCCTCTTTTGTCCACTCTCCTAATTGCTCTCACCCTTTCTCCTTGCCCACATCCAAACAACACCAACCCCATGACCATTGGCCTTTATCGCCAAACTGTCAAGATGGGGGTTGTGTCGACTATGTGTCCTAGGTGGCAGCGTCATGTGCGAATCTGACCTGGTTGTTGTTGTGGCTGGTGACGAGATTTAGGTTTGGCTACGAGGTGGGATGGCATGCGTAGAGTGGCGCAGTAGTGCTGTTGGTAGTGCACTAACGGTGAGGTGATGCGCAAGTATCGTGTACACAGATCTATTAGTGAGGGGTGTTGTTTAGGTCGCTACGTGCTATACATAAGTATTGTTAGGGAGCGACACTGGGTAGATGATGGCGATGCACGACAGACGGTGGCCTGGGTGATTAACAGCACCCCACCCCGCACTTCCAAGATTTACACAACACCACACACATCCCGTCCAAATAGAGCACCCTTATTCTGGTATTAGGGATGTTGAGCCATCAACAGAAATACAATTTCATAGTTGTACAGTGTACACCGGAATCATGCTTTTGTTGCACATAGGGATGGAAAACTAAAATAATGAAAATATGATAACATTGTTATATTTTAAATAAAGGGTTTCTATTTTTTTGTTGCTTTTATCTTTTTTTATTAACTTTCCCAAATTCTCCCTCCTTCTGTTTTCTCTTTCCTCTTTTGCCCCTCATCTTCTTCTCCCCTACTGCACGTTCTCTTCACCTAAACCACCATACACTATAGTGGAAAATGATTTTCGATGACCTTTCTCTTTCTCTCTCCCCTTTACTTTTTCCTTTCGTTCGTACCTACAACCTTAGACCGTCACCGGTGCCACCATGCTCCACCACCTAAACATGAGATTTGAAGCAAAAGTCGAGCCTTATATGCGAATCAAAAGTGAAAAGCAAAAACATGGATCTTAAATAGTGTTGGGAAAAACCCAAGTCCCACATAGGCAAAAAATAAAATCAAGTTAGAATATATAAGTGAGGGGCAACCCTCACCCCTTGAGCTAGCTTTTGGGGTTGAGTTGGGCCTAAACTCACATCCTAAGAAATAACGATGTGATTAAGCATATTTGAACAACGGTGTGAAATGCAAATCTAAAACTGAGATGCGAGCGAAGACACTAATCCAAAGCAGAGAAGCAAAAATTAATCCTATCTTTTCACACCTTCGTCGTCAATGCATTTGTTTATGTTATTTTGCTTTTTTCTCTTTTTTTTTTGTTGCATCCCCTTCTTCTTGTAGGTCATTGCGGTTATATTTATGGAGGCAATTTGTTTCTTGAGTAGAAGCAAGATTTTGTAAAACAAAGATCCACTTATAGTGTTTTTTATATTTTTTTTAATGAATCATTTTTACCTTCTACAAATATAAGTTAGGCGAACAAGTTTTGTTAATTTTTTTTCGTAATGTTGACCTGGTTAGAAGGGAAAGAGGTTACGATGGTGTTGCTGTCGCCGCTATCGACTTTCATGTTATCGTTGTCGTTGTTATTGGCTATGGTGTTGGTGTTAGTGTTGTCATCAGGACAGAAATTAGACAATAGAGTCATTGGAGAGAAGAGAAAAATTAAGAGAGAATTTGGAAAAGTTAATAAAAATGAAAAATAAAAAAAAATATAAAAAGCAAAGAAAATCACAGTGCTTTATTTAAAAATAATAAATCAAATGATGTTAACAAAATTTCCCCAAGGTGAGAGACCTAAAGAGCTATCCCCCATTAGCTGCCGCCTTAATATAAGAGTTTTTTTAAGAAGGAAACGTAGGATTCTAAGTGAAGAGGTGATACCAAACGTAAGGATGATAAGGCGGCTAACATGGGAGAGCTATAATTAAGAACCCCTAAAGTCAACGACTGAATGATCAAGACCACGCTCGCTCGTCATGTCAGGCTCATTGAATATTGAATATTTAATTAAAAAGAATGAACATATGAAAAGTACATGAATGCGGGCACCACGCTACAGATATCCTACAGCTATTTTTTCAAACTGCTTTACGCAATTAAAAAGTTTATATCATATATTATATTTAGGCTTAAATATTTTTTAATTTGTGTATTTTTTTTTAAATTAATTTTTTATTTTCTAAAATTATATTATTTTTATTCTTTTGTATTTATGATGCTTTAGATAATTTTTTTCAGTCTTTGAAATGTTATTTAAAATATTTTTAAAGATTAAAAATAAAGCAAACTTAATTTATAAGAACTAAAAAAAATTTACAAAGAATAAAATTTAAAAAATACTGAATTATAAGTAAAAAAATTATTTAAACCTTTATTTTATTTGGACTCACAACATTCAAATTGCTTTGACTTAAATATATGAATCAGCATGTACGCAAAGAATAATTTTTTGTTATGCACAACAACGAAGTATGGGGGGCTACACATTTTAGTTTAATTTAAAAATAGAAAAATTAGAAATCTTAAGTGGACCAGGCTGAATCCTAGTCAACAAGAATGCTGGTACGGGATAATCAAATTAGTCTTAGGGCTCTTGCTTGGGTGGGACCATGGATTGAATATGCTATGATTGAATTAGACTAATTTCATAATTATTTGATAGTTTTGAAAAGCTGGGGTGGGGTGGCTTGATCCAAAGGTCACAATTTCACCGGGAAAAATATGAGGAAAAGTAGTACTTAGAAGAAAAAGAATAGATATGGGATCTACATGTATAGTAGTCTACTAGCTGGTTAGAATCTCGCGACTAGCACGAATTTGCTTGGGAAAGGTAATTTAAAAAAGGAAGCACATTGGCACACATGTGTTCGCTGTTTTTCTAACCCAGAAGAAAGGAGGGAGAGGTATGTACAATTTCCAACTTCTATATAATTATACAAACAAGGTTCTGATTATATTTTATCTGTCCTGTTGACACATGTTTATTGTTTATTTTCTGTCTTGTTGACACCTGTTCAGTTATAAGCCTTCTTTTATGCTTCTTTGCTCATTGCCACGTAAATGCTTTATCTTTTCTGAAGGTTTGTGTTTTACAAGGCTAATTCTCTTTTCTTTGTGCCAGCTGTTGCAATTCCTTATTTCCACAACCAGCAAGTCACGTGTTACTTTCCAATTGACGGATTTCACTGCACCATTTAATTCTCCTTAATTCCATAACTTTCTTCTCTCTCTTTCATTTCTCTTGCATCCGTCCAGATTCTTCCTCTCCTCTTTCTCTTCCTCAACTTCTTCTCTTTTCTTCTCTATCAATATTCAGTTTCCCCTTTTTTCTCTTCCTCAACTTCTCCTTTTTTTTCTTCTCCGCTTTTGTTTCTCCTCCTTTATTCTTTTGCATCCATGTCGTTTTTGTTTCTCTTCCTTTATTCTTTTGCGTCCATTCATATTTTGTTTCACGTTAATATTCTATTTTTCCCTTTTTTGTCTAATTTTTTGTGGTTTGATTTTTAGGACAGTCTAACGATGGTGCTGAAGGTTACGAGGCTTTGCCCATGGAAGAGTTGGGATAGGTTACTAAAGAATAAAGGTATTGAAAAATAAATGTTCCATTTTTATCTATTTTTTCTCCTTTTTTTGCCTAATCTTTTGTGGTCTGATTTTTTGTGTTTGATTTTTGGGATATGCTAACGGTGGTGTTGAAGGTTACGACGCTTTGCCCATGGAAGGGTTGCAACAATAGGACTCGAGGTTACTGTTCTTTTTCGAGGTTACGACGCTTTGCCCATACAAAAGTTTAAATTTTTTTGTGTTCCTGAACTTTCTCCCACGTGCTCATTGCTTCATATGCCCAACTTTTTGTGTTTTTGTCCTTTTTTGGTGGTGTAATGGTTCAATATATTTTTTGGTATGTTGTATGCAGAGAAGTTGGAAGAACACATTAAAACTGTCATTTTTATCTCAAAAGCTCCATGACTACAGGTTGGAAAACACAAAAGCTTAAATTTATTTTTGGTATTTTGTCTTTATTTTGTTTTCTGACTTCTCGCAATACAAAAGTTTAAATTTTTTTTTGTGTTACTGAACCTTTTTCACTGTGCTCATTGCTTCCTATACCCAGCTTTTTGTCTTTTTGTCCTTTTTTGGTGGTGTAATGGTTCAATATATTTTTTTGCATGTTGTATGCAGAGAAGGTGGATGAACACATTAAAGTTGCGATTTTTATCCCAAAAACTTCATCAGTACACAAAAGCTTAAATTTTTTTGGGTGTTCTGCCTTTATTTTGTTTTCTACATGAGTACAGGTTTGTAACGACAGTGCTGAAGGTGTTGAAGAATAAATGTGTCATTTTTTTTCTTTTTTGCTAATTTACTTTTTAAAAAAATTTATCTTCTGTCATTTTTGCTACAAGAGTTTTGTTGATTTCTTTTTGTTTCTGTTCTATTTTTTTCATTTATTTTTTAAAAAATGATGTTCTGCCATTTTGGCTACAAGAGTTGTTGCTGATTTTTGATAACAATATTATTCACAGAGCAGTGTTAAAGAATAAATGTTACATTTTTATCTACTTTTCCCCTTTTTTCTAATTTTTTGTGGTATGATTTTGTGTTGTTTGATTTTTGGGACTGCCTAACGAAGGGGTTGATTATGTTCAAGAATAAAGGTGTCATTTTTATATTTTCTCCCTTTTTTATTAAACTATTTTTTGTCATTTTTGCTGGAAGAGTTATTGTTGATTTATTTTTGCTACTAAAGTGATAATGGCGATGCTAAAGACTTTTTCAAGGCAGAGTTGCTATATTTTTATGGTATTTCCATTTTTATGGTATCTGATTTTTGTGGTATTTTGTTAAATCATTGTCATCAAAGTTGATACTTTTCCTTCGGAATACTAATATCTATTATATATTTCATTTGTTTTGTTTAGATGATGTGAACAATCTGCAGAATTGCAACTATGGGGTAAGGATGTGTGGGTAACGCTACCTAGTGCTTTTTTTTGTTTAATTATTATTATTATTATTATTATTATTATTATTATTATTATTATTATTATTATTATTACTATTATTATTTGTATTTTAATTTGATACTTTCCATCAAAAAATGTTTGAATGTCATAAATAAAATACATGGACCTGGAAGTCATTTTTATTGTACCCATGTGATCAAAGACATTTTCACGAAATTAATATATTTTTATGATACCGAGTGTTTTTCTTTTTTGTTATCAATTCATAAACAAAATTTTGTATATTTGGATTTTATCAGCTGTGATTTTCTTTATTAAATTTATGTTTTTCTTGCAATTTTTATGATAGCCTTAGATTGTTTCTTATATCATTCAGTATCTTTTTTTTTTTTTGACAGGATGGTGAAGCTGCAACCGAGGAGGTGAAAAATAGGCTGATGATGACCCCATTTTGATTGATGGAGAAATTTTTATGTTACTTTGTTTTGACAGCTTAAAGTTGTAATTTAATCATTATGGTTTTCAGATAATTCATTTTATTGTTTACAATTTGCTGAAAAAAAGTAAATTAAAAACACATTTTTTATATTAGTTACACTGACTTATTTAATATTAGTTATTTTATTCATTTCACTTTCGTATGAAACTTTTTTTTCCATTAAAAGTATGATATGATCTTTTCGTTTTGATAATAACGAAGTTACGAAAATTAATTCCAGTATTATAAACCCGATTTATGAAGGAGAGACACATATAGTGAAGAGTATTTTGTTTATCACATTTTGTTCTTTCTCTATTTTAATTTATAGCAATTTCTGGATTTTGGAAGTAAAAGGAGCTTGCAAATCGATGGTTTTCTGAAATGCATTGATTGCAATTTTACCGTGGATTATTGTTTCAAAATGTTAAATTTTTTCAAAACAATTTCCTAGAGGCTTTTATTTTCATTGTATCATATTTTTGTCATTATTACATTTGATTTATTATATAATCGAATTCAATATAATGATATGTTACTATGAATACAAAAAAATTAATTGTATTTATTATTTATTATTTAAAATCAATCAAAATTTAAACATGCAGTTATCACATGTCATCTTCTCTTTTAGAAATTATTTCGATTAATTACAAATTATCTGGAATCAATCAAATTGTTTGAAACAATCAAAATTGAATCACAATATTCATATTTTAAAGCATATATATTTTATACAATTGCAAATCAAGCACAAAGTTAGAAATCATTTTTAAATATTTTGTTTAGATATGGGAATAATCATAATCTTCAAATTAATTATCATATTCTGTTGGTATAGGTCTATTAATTTTATACGGGTCATAATTAAAACAGTCATTAAATTTTATTAATAACATTAAACATTTTTATACTATATTCTCATTCTATTAATTTTATTTCATTCAACATTATAAAATTTAAATTTAAATTATGCCTTCTAAGTAATTAAATATTCTTAATAACATTAAACATTTTAAACTATATTCTCATTCTATTAAATATATTTCATTCAAAATGTTAAATTTTTCCAAAAAAAAATCTCCCGGAGGCTTTTATTTTCATTGGATCATATTTTTGTCATTATTACATTTGATTTATTATATAATTGAATTCAATATAATGATATGTTACTATGAATACAAAAAAATTAATTGTATTTATTATTTATTATTTGAAATCAATCAAAATTTAAACATGCAGTTATCACATGTCATCTTCCCTTTTAAAAATTATTTCGATTAATTACAAATTATCTGCAATCAATCAAATTGTTTGAAACAATCAAAATTGAACCAGAATATATTTTTGAATAAATCAAATTCATATTTTAAAGCATATATATTTTATACAACTGCAAATCAAGCACAAAGTTAGAAATCATTTTTAAATATTTTGTTTAAATATGAGAATAATCATAATCTTCAAATTAATTATCATTATTACTTCTGTATTTGTTTACCCCGTTGAATATTTGAATCTTTTATTATCATTCCCTTTAAAAATTTGATATGACAACATTTACAATTATTGTATTTTTGCTTTATTTTTATTAAGTTAACGTTATAGAAAAATTGTTTAATAAAAAGGATATTAATATAATCATAATAAGAGTAATAAAAAAGGAAAATGATAACTAATAAGATATTAATATAATCAAAATAAGAGTAATAAAAAAGAAAAATGGTAATTAATAAGTATAGAAAAGGAGAGAGGAGAAGATTTGTGAGTAGTAACAGGGGAAGAGAGAAGAAGGTAGTGACAGAGACAAAAGAAAAAAAAAAGATAAGAAAAGAAAGAGTGAAAACGTAATTTCACGAGAGAGAGAAAGAAAAGAGAAGCGAACACGTAAAAGGAGGGATTTTTTTGATAATAAATATATTTTTTTAAAAAAATTTGCAACAGCTGACACTAAGGAAGAGATTAGTGATATGCTAAGACACAAAGCTTCAGAATTGAGGAGGGAAAAGGATAAAAATATCAACCATATTTTTAGCCAGTTAAAATAAAGAACATAGTTTAATGTTTTTTAAAAATCTGATGGAACACATCACTTAATTATTAACTTTTCTTATATATGTATGAATTTATATTTATATAAAATATTAAATTAGGAGAAGTTACTTTTTTTCGTATTTAAAAAATGAAATATATATATATATATATATATATATATATATATAATTTTTTTAAAATCATTTGTCTTACGTAAAAGGCATAATTTAAATTTTAATTTTATAATGTTGAATGAAATAAAATTAATGGAATGAGAATTCAGTATAAAAAAATCTTTAATGTTATTAATAATATTGAATGTCCGTTTTAATTATGGCCCGTATAAAATTGAAGTTATATTTCACATATTTTCCGTATTTTTAATTTATCATAAAATGGAAAGGGATGTAAAAAAAATAATGAAATGGATTTTTTTGTAAAAGAATAAAGGAGGAGAAACAAAAGCGGAGAAGAAAAAAGGAGAAGGTGCGGTGAAATCCGACAATTAGAAAGTGACATGTGGCTTGGTGGTTGTGGAAATAAATAAATTAATTTTAAAAAGGGAGGAATTGCAACAGCTAGCACAAGGAAGAGAGAAGGGGCCTTCTAAACATAAACCTTCATAAAAGGATGAAGCCTTGCACATGGACTGAAGTAAGCAAAGAAGGTAAAGGGTTTATAATTTTTATATTATTAGGGATTTTTTGATAATAAATAATTTTTAAAAAAAATTACAACAGCAGACACTAAGGAAGAGAGAAGTGTTATGCTAAAACACAAAGTTTCAGAATTGAGGAGGGAAAAGGATAAAAATATCAACCATATTTTTAGTCAGTTAAAATAAAGAACATAATTTAATGTTTTTTAAAAATATGATGGAACACATCACTTAATTATTAACTTTTCTTATATATGTATGAATTTATATTTATATAAAATATTAAATTAGGAGAAATTACTTTTTTCATATTTTAAAATTGAAATATATATATATATATATATATATATATAATTTTTTTAAAATCATTTGTCTTACGTAAAAGGCATAATTTAAATTTTAATTTTATAATGTTGAATGAAATAAAATTAATAGAATGAGAATTCAGTAAAAAAATCTTTAATGTTATTAATAATATTTAATGCCCGTTTTAATTATGGTCCGTATAAAATTGAAGTTATATTTCACATATTTTTCTTATTTTTAATTTATCATAAAATGGAAAGGGATGTAAAAAAATAACGAAATGGATTTTTTTTGTAAAAGAAGGAGAAACAAAAGCGGAGAAAAAAAAAAGGAAGAGAAAAAGAGGGGGGAAGAAAATATGAACGGATGCAAGAGAAATGGGATAGAGAGAAGAAAATTCTGGAATTAAGGAGAATTAAATAGTGCGGTGAAATCCGAAGTGACATGTGGCTTGGTGGTTGTGAAAATAAATAAATAAATTTAAAAAAGGGAGGAATTGCAAACAGCTGGCACACATAAGTTATAATTTTTATATTATTTGTAATTTTTTTATCATTAACTATGACAAAAATTTTAAGGTTTAATTATAACATAAAGGTGGATAATGTCTTGCACAAATTAAGACATATGTTTCGAAAGAGTCAAAAGCAAATAACAAAAAAATTAGCATATTTCAGTTGTCTTTTAAGCAATTAAGTAATATGTTTTGTTTGTAGAATAATCTAACTATATATACATAGGCTCATAGACACAGTGTTTGAAATATAAATTTATGGTTTTTTTAATTTTTTTAAAATTCACACTTTTTGTTTAATCTCTAATTTTTCTTATATTTTATTTCCTTTTTTTCACTTTGTAACCAACCAATTCATTTTTCAATAGTACCTTAAATGAATATATTAAATTAAGAATTCAATATAATAAAAAAGAAGAAATAAAACATTTAAAAATTTAAAAATGTGAGCAAAATTATAAAGGAAAATAAAATTAAATGTATTTAGGATAAAAAGCCAAATGTGCATATTAAACAAAGTAAGGAGATTGAAATGACATTTAAGTCAAATAACTAACTATAAAAAATTTGAATTCAAATTCAAAACATGAAAATAGTAACAAAAAGAGGGACGCCCACATAAAAGCATATCTGAACAAAATATTTTAAAATGATTGTTAAGTATCTGTTAATGGTGTTTATAAATTTTTCTAACTTTGTGTTTGATTTGCAGTTGTATAAAATATATATACTTTAAAATATGAATTTGATTAATTCAAAAATATATTGTGATTCAATTTTGATTGTTTAAAAAATTTTAATTGATTCCAGATCATTTATAATTAATCGAAATAATTTTTAAAAGGGAACATGACATGTGATAACCACATGTTTTAATCTTGATTGATTCCAAATAATAAATAATAAATACAATTATTTTTTTGTATTCATAGTAACATATCATTATATTGAATTTGATTATATAATAAATCAAATGTAATAATGAATGCAATGAAACTCATTATTTTTAAGATGTTGAATCATTGTATGTTAGATGATTTGATTCAATAACAATTAAAATAATTATAAAAAATTCAATCAAAATAATATGTTTACTATTACTATTAGCACCAACATTGAATAAATTAAATAAATATTAATTGATTACATGTTAATAATTGAATAAATAAATTAATAATATCAGTTAAAGTATTATATATTAACCTTAATGATATCATAATTCAAATTAAAAATTTGAAAATTTAAAATTTTGCATGATGAGTTTCAATTTTATAGAAACATTAAACATAAAATGTAGAGAAAAAATCTTTAAAATTGCAAGCTTCAGGAAACCATCAATTTGCAAGCTCCTTTTACTTCCAAAATCTCGAAATTGCTTTAAATTAAAATAGAGAAAGAACAAAATGTGATAAACAAAATACTCTTTATTATATGTGCCTCTCCTTCATAAATCGGGTTTATAATACTGGAATCAATTTTCATAACTTCGTTATTATCAAAACAAAAAGATCATATCATACTTTTAATGGAAAAAAAATTTTCATACGAAAGTGAAATGAATAAAATTACTAATATTAAATAACTCAGTTTAACTAATATAAACATAAGTGTTTTCAATTTACGTTTTTCAGCAAATTGTAAATAATAAAATGCATTATCCGGAATATTTAAAATTAATTGTTAAAAACCTCCTAATTAAGAATATATGTTTAGTAATTTGAAAAGCATGAATATTTTCAAATACAAACAGAATAATTAAAATTGATTTGTTAAGCACCTATTAATGGAAAGATGTGTTAAATTTGCCTAATATTTTGTGTAAATTTTGAATTCATAAAACATCCTTTTAAATATAATTGATTGCTAAGTTCCTACTAATTAAGAATAACTAAATGCCAAAATAAGTTTTAAAGATTAATAGTGTAATATTTAAGATTGATTGTTAAGTAAGATGTATGCTGAGTACAAAGGTTACATTCAAAGCTAATATTTACTTATATTAAAAATATTTCTTCCCCGAACCTCAGTGGTCATTAAGTATTAACTATTTTTGTTCAAATATAAGAGATGAATATAACCATTTATAAAAAAAATGGAAAGGTCCATTACAGGACTGAAAGGAGCAAATAAAGACCATTTTCTGGGTAACCAAGTAATACCACAATACGATTTTTGGGAAGAGAATAAATAGTATTTTTTGTTCGAGTGTTTGACGTCATTAATGTTTATCACCCGTGTGAACGGAATTTATTAATTCAATTTTTCACAATGTGTAGAAGTTATTTTTTATTATAAAATTATCATTTTTTATTTTTGTAAGATTTGAATAAGGAAGAGTCAAAAGGATTTTACAAACCCACAATATTTTTTAATTTATTTCCTATGTTTGTTTTATATAATTTAAAATAATTTCAAAATGTTTTCGACACAATCAACTCTTTTTACAAACAATCTTTATGTTATATACAAACAGGACCTGACTAATAGTATTTATGCCCACTAATTATGCAAATAGTCCCTCTTCACAATAAAATACATCTAAAATAAAATTTTCCCTGCAAAACCATAATATTTTTAAATTAATTTCCTATATTTATTTTATATAATTTAAATCAATTTCAAAATATTTCCAACACAATCAACTTTTTTTTAAATTATTTTTATGTTATATACAAACAGCACGTTGACTATTTATCTTATATACAAACAACACGCTGATTATTTATCTTATATACAAACAACACCATGACTAATAGTATTTATGTTGACACGAGAGTCTCACGTACGTTTCCTTTGAGAAGGGTGTGATACCACCACCTATCAGGCCCACTACAAAATTATTTAAAAAATTTAGTCCCTCTTCACAATTAAATACATCTAAAATATTTTTTTCCTGAAAAACAAACTATTTTTTATTTTATTTCCTATGTTTCTTTTATATAATTTAAATTAATTTTAAAATATTTTCAACACAATCAACTCTTTATACAAATTATCTCTATGTTATATGCAAACAACATGTTAACAAATAGTATTTATGTCACTTACAGTACAATTATACAAACAGCACCTGACAAATATTATTTATTCACTTACCGTTTAATGATACAAACAGCACTTTAACAAATAATATTTATGTCACTTATAGTAAAATACCGACCCGTGCAACGCACGAGCTCTCCACTAGTTAGATAATTAAAAAGAGCTCTATTATGTCAAAAAACAGTATCAAGAGTGATTTAGCAACCGGTTAATAAGTGTTTGGTGCATGCCAATTTTCTATGTATGTGAAGTTACTTTACATAACTGCTCACTTTTTACATTTCTATTTCATGGAAAGCATTTCTTTTATATTATTTTAGAAAAAAGATGATATATTTAAAGGAGCGAGTTTTAGAGTTTTAAATTGTCATTTAATAAAAAAATAATTATTTGTTATAAATAATTTTTATAATAATTATTTTAAATGTCATATTAATAACACTTTTTAATTGAAAGATTTTCAATGTAAAACTATTTTACATTAGAACATGATCATTAAAATCTTTTTCGAATACAAAACTGTTGAAATACATAAGAAAAATTAAACATTAAGAAAATTTTTACTAATGGATCTCAAATAAATTACACAAATGAACAAGTAAACTTCATAGTTGATATCTTAGTTCAATCTAAAACCTTAAAATATTAATTTTTGGATCTTTCTATAAACTTATATGTTTTCAACTTAATTATTTTTAACCGAGGTTTTACTTTACATTAATCTCATAAGAGGATGAACTATCAATACCTCGCAGGATCTCGATATCAACTGTTTCAATAGTAGCTACAATAGTTAAATACTTATTATTGAAGTGCATCGGATTCTTAACGAGAGAAATAACATGAAGCGAGTCGGAAATACAAACGACCTTTCTGTGCCCACGCTCCTAAATAATCTGTACACCACGTTGCACCACTGCCAACTCTTAATTGCACTTTTTTCAAACTTTCAAAATTTTGTAAATTATGCCTCTAATGGATTTAATCTCACATTTTAACCTTAACAATTTGTTTGGAGGAGAGATTTTGGAAATTTAGAGAATTTTAAATTTTAAAAATTTTAATTGTTTTAATTAAAATTCTTTTATTATTAAAATTTTTTGTTTGGATAACAAGATTACTTGATAGATAGTTAAATGAAGTTATCCCAAATGGAGGAACAATCATCATGAACGCCACTCTCTTACAACCCCCACTCTCTCCCTTCCAACGCGCTACTGCCACAACCTCCTCGGAACCTGCACAAGTTTCTCTCCCTCCTTCACGACAACAACACTGAAGAAGCTTGGCTCGCTTACTCCCACTCCATGCACCTCCCTAACTCCACCCACCTCAGTCGCTTGGTCTTTTAGCTCTCTTACCAGAACACACTCTCTTTTCTCATGCGTGCCCAGTCCATCATCATGTGCCTCCGCAATGAATGCCAGCTTCACCGCCTCAACGCCAACTGCTTCGACCTCCTCGCTATCTCCGTCACCAAGGTCAACCACACGCTCTACGCTACCTCCTTCCTCCGCTTCATGCTCCGCTCCGGCTACCTCCCCCACGTCAAGCCCTGGATTGTCATTGTCAACCACCTCACCTCCTGCCCTGATCACGAACATGGCCCCGTAGAGGCCTTCTTGAAAGCTGCTGGGAATTTTAGAATTCCTTCATTTTTGAAAGAGTTTAAAATTTTAAGTTTATAGTTTAAAACAAATTCCATTTTAAAATGCCAAAATTTAAAATTTCTTCTTAATGAGCATCCACATAGATTATTTAGGTGGGAGGAATTTTAAATCTTCTTGATAATTACTTTACTCATTTTAATTTCCTCATCCAAACGCACTCTAAATTAAATGTTGAGGGCAGGGTTTGAACCTTTGACCCCTAGTATCTCCATAACCATTAGGGTCACTAGGTCATTGGACTTGTTTAATTTAAGTATAAAAAAATATATTTGTATCTACCATTATTGCATTTGTTAACTAAGTGTATGTTTATATTTGCATGAAAAAAATATTTAAAGTTAAGATGAGAAATTTATTTATTAAGTTTTTTTATTTAAATTACATACCAATTATATACAATTATTTATTATTTATAAAATATTTATACATCTTTTACCCTTTTATTGATAGGATAGTTATTAAAAAATAATAACAAATTTTTATAAGATATTGTATAATTTAACTATAATAAATAATTCTATATATTTAATAAATAAATATGTATAACTTATAATTTTTTATAAATAAAATAAAAATATTTAATAACTAAATTTATCATCTTAACTTTTAATATTTTTTCATATAATAAATAAATAATCATACACTTGGGGAATTAAAAGTGCAATTAACCAGTAATTAATATATATATATATATATATATAAACTATTACTATGATATATAGTTATATATTTTTCATATTTTATTATATTAAGGTAATATTTGATTTCCTGTACTTGTTTTAAGTTTATTATCCATAAATTTTTTTATTATAATTTTGACATAAATATGTTTTCGATCCATGATAAATTACAGATTTTTGTTTTTGGTCCTTGATAAAAAAATTGTGATGAGTCTCTAATATATTGCATTTTTTTTATTCAGGACCAAAAACAAAAATCGATAATTTATCAAGGATTAAAACATATTTAAACCTATAATTGTAATATATTTATATATTATTTTGAAAATTTATATGTTAATACATATGTATTTATTTGAATATTTATAAAAATTATATGTAGCTATTTGAAGATATTGATATATATATTCAAATTAATAATTACATATTTTCATATACTTTATATTAATTTATATAAATGTATATTTTAAAAATATTATTTTTTTATATAAACTTGCATTTGCATAACTTAGATATATACACAAATTTAATAAGAGATACTAATAATAAAAAATAGATTTTAAATATTTAATAAATAAACTTATTGTAACAACACACTTTTGTTACATAACTAAATATAGTCTAAAATATTAATTTTATTTTAATTAAAGATAGATTTCCATTTTAAAATGTTTGTGAAACAATGTAAAAATGATAATATTTTTTTCTTATTATTTCAAGGCTAAAATATGTCTCATAATGTCAACCAATCATCACATCATAACTCAATCATTAATAATCACCATAGTACATCATTTATTAAAAATCTCATCATGAATCAATCATTACAACTAATATACACCAACAGTCACTAGACAACCTCAAACCTCAAATATTAACTCTACTCCATAGAGTTTCAACATCATATGAACGATCTCTTACAAGTCTCATCCCCTAACATAATCGCACTCTTTGACCATTTCAGGAAGTCTCTTGGACTGACCCTGTGAAATAAATGTGGTTTTTCAAAATAAATGAGTGTGGTAGTTAGCTTACTTCGATTGAGCCCTAACATCTCAAGAAATTTGCCCACCCATTTACTCTATAAGCTCATTCCCTTTAGCCCCACAATTCCTCCAGCACTGACCTGAAGGCTCTTTCTAGTGACCTCTCAACCTATGTATCTACTCATATGCATGTGCGCAGGATAGGGTGTATTTTTGTGCACCGATTATGAACCCATCATATACTAACGGCAAAAACATATTTGGAACCCTCGTGGTCCTAGATATGACACATTTATATACGTCATCTCCAATGGCATGACTTAAGGGTCCAAATACATCTCATCAATATCTATTTCATCCCTCACACACTTAAATGATTCAAGTAAGTCTTTTATAAAATAGTATCATTAATCCGACATACCAATTGAAGTAAAAAAAAACATAGGGTGGGTGACCACACTATCGAGGTTACTATTAAAAACTACTAGGATTCCCAATAATTTTGCAGAATAAAAAACAATCCTAGGTCATTCTTCCAAAGACACAATTCATCAAACACTGAGAATTAATTCGAATAGATGGGGAGGAATTTTTTATTATAGAATTAATAAAAACAAAACACAAAATTCAATAATAATACTACAACATATTCAAATAAAATCAACCTAAGGATCCAAGCTTCCGGTTAAATCATCATAGTTTCATAATTATACGATGAATTCATAATTATGCAATCTAATATGAGTTCATAAGATAATCATCTTACATGTATTCAGAAAAATTGAGAAAGCAATTGTTTTCTTGAATTTACCTGAATTCAAGCACATGACGTATTGACAAACAATCAATCAAATCTAATATGAGTTCATGAGATAACCATCTCACATATATAATAGAAAATTTGAGAAAACAATTGCATTCTCGAATTTAACTGAATTCAACTACAAAACGTATTGGAAATCAGTAAATCAATTACTATAGGACTTACCAACCTTATTCCTATTCTGAATTCAACTCTCTATATCTAATAATGATCATGCATTAAATCCAGAAAATTGGAAAATAGAAAAGGAGAAGAAACATATTACAAATTCATAATTTAAGCACAGAGAAACTCAAATTTACCATAGGCTTTGGAATCTTTGGATTGAAAAACAAATTTAGCTCTCCATGAACATCTTCATTGAAAACTTCAAATGAGAAAGTTGCACAAAAGAGAAGGTAGAAGAATGAGACAGAAACCCTTAATTAAAATTCTTAATAATGTTCTTTTTTCTCCATTACATGGGTTCCTTTTCATAGGACGGTAAAAAAAATATAAATCCTAAACAAATCTTAATCTTATATGACCTAAAGATAAGAAAAAAAAAACAAAATCTTAATACTAATAGAGGAAGCATATCCTAATGATATTAACTTTAAATCTCAATAATCAATACTAAATACATCAATACACCTTCAAATATCTTTTGATAAATCTTACTCATAAACTCTCCAAAAATCTACTTAAAAGTGTAACTAGGCCACTGATTACAAATTAGGCTAAAAAATGCTAAAACTGAAAATACAAGTGCAAGGCCAAAGTATTTAAGCTCAAATTTGATCTATGGATAGTTCCAATTAATCTGAGCTTGTGAACACAAAATTGTAGATTTTCCTCTTAGCTTTCAAACAAGATAAGAATAACTTGAATTCGAGCTTTGTGTAAAAAGGCATGACATGTATAGTAAAACAGTGTCAATAATAAGAAAATGTTCAAAAATTAATAAAAATCAACACTTGGACCAATGAAACCCAATGTTACAAAACTCACTAAAATAGCCAAAAACAATAATTAAAATGTCAGTTATGCACAAAATAAGCCACTAATGAATGCTAAATAATTCTCTATCAGTGGGTACTCAAGAAGATATCCACTAAGCGAGACCTATAGGTCGCTTGAGTGAATCAGAGTTCTGACGTGCAACTCTTCTAACCAAAAGCAGCTATTTTCTTAAAATCTTATAAAAGAATAGAGTTAACTCATTTTGAACATGCAAAGGGATAGTTTTTTTTATAACCCAATTTATTCAACAACTCACATATCAACAAATCCAATCAATAGAAATTATATTTCCTCGTATAAACACCTCAACATAATATAATCTTCTTTTGTATACACATTTATAGAATTCACATATCATTCATTTATCTCACAACATTATTAATTCTTATATAATAAAGGAAATTCCAATTGAAATTCATTTAGAAGTCATTTATAAAATGTTCTATAAGAAATCTCACTTAAGTGCCACTCATATCTCCCTTAAGCAAGATTACTCCTAGGACTCACTTTGATCTCTACTCAATTCTTGCTTAAGTGCCACTTAATTCTCACTTAAGCGAGAGTTCTAGAATCTAATTCTCCATTTTTTGGTTTTCTCGCTTAAGGTAGGGCCAATCCTCAAAACTTAACCAAAAAAAAACCTTTAATGGCTACCAAATCAATTCTTATTCAAAATTGTCATCAAACACAACATATAATCATCATTCCACACTCAAAAACAATATTCCTAGCATAAAATATTCAAACAATGAATTCAATCATATTAAAGCTTTCGTTACCTACTAAGGAGCTAGCTTATGTAGGAGAAGTAAAGAGAAAGCTTGGTGCCCAAGGGATTGTTTCCCTTTGCCTTATCTATAGTTCCAACTAGAGAAGATCCATCCAAATCCAAAACAACACTTGTAATCAGTTTCATAGCAAAAACTTCCATTATGGGTTAACCTAAAAAGAAGAGGGAAAGGAGAGGATGAGGATTTTACCTTCTACTAAGTGAAATCAAGGTCAAGGATGAGAAATTAGCAAGTCCTGAATGGTTAAAGGTCCAACTTGTCAAAATTTCATGGAAATAAGAAGAAAACAAAGGAGAAAGATAGGAGCTCATGTAAGAGAAGAAGGTTGGGAGAAATGAGGAAAATAACAAGTCTCCCTTTTATATACTTACCTCCTGCAACTGTTCTAACTTAAGTAACAACAATTCTCACTTAAGTGACGAGACATCCTCGTTTAAGTAAAAAAATGATGTTGTAAAGGTTTATCCTCTTTTACTTTACTCTATCAAGGTGCTAAATAACGTTACCATATAAAATATAAATCTACCCCATAAATCACTCACATATTTTGCTATTTAAGTTATTTAAAACACATCAAATTAAACTTAATTTCTTTTGTATTTTAAATCAAACACTTAGCATACATTATGAAAAACCGCAATGTTACACTTATTGTTAGAACAAAGGAGAATGTGGATGAAAGTTTGAAAAAAAAGAAAGGAAAAAAAAAAGAAGAAAAAAAGGCTTCAAGTCCCACATCGCTCAGGATAAATACTTGAATAGTGTTTCACTCCTTATATATAGAGAGCTCCTTTCTTCATTTTTCTTTGCCCTAGTTGAGAAGCATTTCCTCAACTTTTCTTTCTCCCTCTCATATTTCAGCCGATGCATTTTCGGCAAACTTCTCCCTCTTTCTTTTTGTCGCTCTAAAAATTTCGGTTGGCTATAAGAGTGACTTTTTAAGCATAATTTCGGTTGGCTATAAGAGTGACTTTTTAAGTCATAATTTCGGTTGGCTATAAGTGACTTTTTAAGTCATATTTTTGGTTGGCTATAAGAGCGACTTTTTAAGTCATAATTTCGGTTGACTATAAGAGTGACTTTTTAAGTCATATTTTCGGTTGGCTATAATAGTGACTTTTCAAGTCATACTTTTCGGTTGGCTATTAGAGTGACTTTTCAAGTCATATTTTCGGTTGGCTATTAGAGTGACTTTTCAAGTCATATTTTTGGGTGGCTTTAGAGTGACTTTTCAAGTCATACAAGAGGGTGTAATTCTAGAAAAGGTTCCCTCAGTGCAATGAGAATCTTATACAGTGATCTGGGCTGTTTTATCCTGGGGACTTCGTGGTTGATAGTCTGCTTGCACATTTTTTGGCAGTGCCATGAAACGTCTTAAAGAAAGCGACATTGTCCACGACTCAGCCAGTAATTTTTTCGGTTTGCCATAAATTATTGTTACAACAATTTTAAGACGTTTCGGCTCTGCTATGGCTACCGTAGATATTACTGGCTCGAACAACAATGACCTCAACAAACCTTTTAGGTTTGAAGGGTACCATTTCAAACGTTGGCAACAAAAGATGATGTTTTCTTTAACTATGAGAAAAGTTGCCTATGTTTTGAACACTGATATTCCAGTGATGCCTAAAGATGCTGAGAAGGAAGTGAAGGATAAAATGATTATGGACTTAGCTCTTTGGAATGAAAATGATTACCTATGCAAGAATTTCATTCTGAATGGGTTAGATGATGATCTCTATGATTATAGCCCATATAAGTCTGCCAAATTAGTTTGGCTGGCTCTGGAAGAGAAGTATGATACTGAGGAAGCTGGGACTAAAAGGTATGTTGTTAGCCGCTACCTCAAGTATCAAATGACTGATAATAAATCAGTAGAGTCTCAATCCCATGAGATACAGAAAATTGCTCAAGAGTCATACATAGTTGTGATAACTGAGATCAATATGATTGGAGGATCAGATGGATGGTGGGTAGACACTGGTGCCTCCCGCTATGTCTGCCATGATCGTGCTATATTTAAAACATACACAAATAAGAAAGTGTTGTTGGGTGATTCCCACATCTCTACGGTTATTGGAACTGGAGATGTTGAACTGAAGTTTACCTCTGGAAAGACTTTGATTCTCAAAGATGTGATGCATACTCCAGAGATGAGAAAGAATTTGGTTTCTGATTTTCTTTTAAATTAAGGAATAGTGGGGGTACTTTATCTAGTTATCTTCTTGCTATTAGTAGTGAAAATCTTGCACAACCAGAATCAGATATAGAGCCTCGAAGAGGTAAGAGAGCAAGAATTGCTAAAGAGTATGGGCCCGATTATATGACCTATACATTAGAGGAGGATCCATCAAACCTCCAAGAAGCTTTGTCTTCTTTGGATGCTGACTTGTGACAAGAAGCCATTAATAATGAGATGGATTCTTTAGAATCTAACAAGACCTGACATTTAGTAGACTTGCCTCCTGGCTGCAAACCAATTAGATGTGAAATCATTGTTGTGTAACAACTTTGATATGAAAGACCTCGGAGAAGCAAGTGTAATCCTTGGTATTAAGATTACTAGGTCAAAAGAGGAAATTTCTCTGGATCAATCTCACTACATTAAGAAGATCTTAAAGAAATATGATTACTTTGACTGTAAACCTGCTAGTACACCATATGATCCAAGTGTAAAACTATTTAAGAACACTAGTGAAGGTATACGACAAACTGAGTACACAAGTATCATTGGCAGCCATAGGTATGCCACTGATTGTACTAGATCCGACATAGCCTATGTTGTGGGATTATTATGCAGGTTTACCAGTAGACCTAGTATGGAGCACTGGCACGCTATTGAAAGGGTAATGAGGTACCTTAAAAGAACCATAAACCTTGGATTACATTATAAAAGGTTTCCCGCTGTACTTGAAGGATACAGCGATGCAGATTGGAACACTCTTTCAGATGATTCCAAAGCAACCAGCAGCTATATATTTAGCATAGCTGGTGGGGCTGTTTCTTGGAAGTCAAAGAAACAGACTATCTTAGCTTAGTCCACTATGGAATTTGAGATGATATCACTAGCAACTGCTAGTGAGGAAACAAGTTGGCTGAGAAGCTTACTTGCAGAGATTCCATTATGGAAAAGATCGATATCAGCTGTGTTGATCCATTGCGATAGTACCGCGGCTATTGAAAAAAATTGAGAACTATTATTACAATGGTAAGAAATGACAGATACGTCATAAGCACAACACTGTTAGAGAATTACTCTCAACAGGAGCTGTTAGAGTGGATCACGTACGCACTGATGATAATTTAGCATATCCTTTGACGAAAGGATTAGCTAGAGAGAAAGTCCATTACACTTCTAAAAGAATGGGACTATTGCCCTTACTGCGATGATCATTCATGATGGTAACCCGACCTAAATGACCGGAGATCCCAAGAACTAGGTTCAATGGGTAATAACAAGTTATGAAGTGATATGAGATGAACATGCTGTTATAAGTGAAAGCAGCATAATTCCTGAAGTAACAAGAGGATGAGTTATGAAAAAAAAATTTGTAATTCTTAATGAGATCTATACTCTATGTTGAGTGGAGTACCTAGGCTACAGGAGTACTCTTAATAGACTCACCTATGTGAATGTTGAAGTGGGGGCCGCTTCATATGAAATTTTGGGCAAAAATTTCTAGAGCTTTCACTATACCGGGATAGACGTGCATGGTCTTTAACGCACAGGCTTTATAGAATACACCTATGAAAAGGTTGTGTGTGGTTTGATGTTGGAGATAGAGTTCAAGACTTCGAGTCACTCTAGAAAAATCTGAATCTTACTCATTATGCAAAGGTTCAAGTTGTATGACACCTTTGTTTATGCACAATTTTATGAAATCCTCAAAAATCTTCTTTTCAAATTTCAAGTGGGGGATTGTTAGAACAAAGGAGAATGTGGATGAAAGTTTGAAAAAAAAGAAAGGAAAAAAAAAAGAAGAAAAAAAGACTTCAAGTCCCACATCGCTCAGGATAAACACTTGAATAGTGTTTCACTTTTTATATATAGAGAGCTCCTTTCTTCATTTTTCTTTGCCCCAGTTGAGAAGCATTTCCTCAACTTTTCTTTCTCCCTCTCATATTTCAGCCGATGCATTTCCGGCAAACTTCTCCCTCTTTCTTTCTGTCGCTCTAAAAATTTCGGTTGGCTATAAGAGTGACTTTTTAAGTCATAATTTCGGTTGGCTATAAGAGCGACTTTTTAAGTCATACTTTTCGGTTGGCTATTAGAGTGACTTTTCAAGTCATATTTTCGGTTGGCTGTTAGAGTGACTTTTCAAGTCATATTTTTGGGTGGCTTTAGAGTGACTTTTCAAGTCATACAAGAGGGTGTAATTCTAGAAAAGGTTCCCTTAGTGCAGTGGGAATCTTATACAGTGATCTGGGTTGTTTTATCCTGGGGACTTCGTGATTGATAGTCTGCCAATAATTTTTTTGGTTTGCCATAAATTATTGTTACAACACTTACCTAGAAATCACAAATGCAGTAATTGTACGTATAATATTTTTTATATGTACTAGTGAAGCTAAATAACTTAATGGATTTGGCAACAACAAAAAATTAAGAGGATAAGGGATCAAATTTCACCTTTTAACACTTTTACCATTTTCTAAATGCTTAAACACTTTATATGCGGTAAAATTCTCAAAATTTTGTAAGTTTAGGATCAAAATGTGGAAGAAAAAACTTTAGGGACATAGTTTACAAAATTTTGAAAGTTGGGTAAAAATACAATTAATTCCTTTTAATTTTAAAGACCAATTTGATCAATCATTATAGTTTAAGGGACTAATTAGATTGATAATTTACAATTTCGGATATTATTTTGCCATTCCAATTATAGGAACCTCATTTGTGAATCAGATTCTTTGTTTGCTATTCAGATGCTTCAGACAAGAGTCAAAACTCATCATCCTCATGCGCTAATTGTCAATAAAATTCGCTCCTTTCACAATCTTCCTTCACAACTTTGATTTTATTCATACCCTTCGCAAAGAAAATGCATGTGTAGACCTCTTTTCCAAAGTTGGGTCGTCTTCTCAACAAAATCTTGCAGTTCTAGAATCCTTTTCACCCTTATTCTTAACTAGTTTTACGACAAATGAGCTAGGTACCATCTTTATTCACTTTTAGTCTTTTGTACCTTTTCATACTAATAAAAAAACTCATAAAAAATCACTGATGAAAAAATATATATTATTTTTCCAGTTTATTTATTTAAGGACCAATTTAATTGTCTATTATAACTTTGGGGATTGAATTCATTGATGATGTTGGAGATTAAGGTTGGTTTGATGATCGGAAAGGAAAGATTAAGGATGAAAGGAGAAGGAGAGGAAGATTTTGCGAGTTTGAATTCCTCCCATTAGCATTTCTAATAAAATCAACAAATTAACATTTTCCTATTGGAAAAACAAATGATAGATAAGGTACAATTTCTGGAACTATTTTGCCACTCCTTTAATTTTAGAGATGAATTTGATTAATTATTACAATTCCAAGAAAAAAGTTGATAATTTACTCTTCAAAAATAAGAAAGCAAAAAAAAAATGGAAATAAATAATTTAATTTCCACTAATTAAGTTTCAAGCAAAATTGGATAATACGATAACTTGAATCATGGGCTGAGTTGTTGAACTACTTATTTTGGGTCCATTTTGTTCTTGCCTCCCATGTTACGTTCCAGTTGAAAAGCAACATCTAAAACAATATTCAACTACTTAAAGATATCATCTCAAACTTTTTCGGCTTAATACCATTTATGTCCCTCGAAATATAAGATGGTGACAAATTGATTTTTAAAAGATAAAAAATTCAAATTTAATTCCCAAGCAAAAAGTGCAACAGATTAATCATGCTGTTAAATTTGTTAGACTATTTTGTCATTAAATTATAATATTCAAGGATTAATTTGACATTAAATTGCAAAGTTTAGAGATCAATTTGTCAATAAAATATCCGCAAGACACACACACACACAGAAGCAGAATGGGGGGAGAATCATAGTGATCGGGACATGCTCCTTGGCCGAAAAAGCAGCAAAAAGTTGCGCCCTCCCACGAAGACGAGAGGTGCCTCCACCAGTATGGCCCAAAACCCTAAACCTCTCCAAGGAAAAGGATTTGTTGTCAAAGGCACCATGGCGAGTATCCTCCAAGGAGGAACCACCAATGGAAATGACCTCCCGGTCCATCAGACGAACCCCCAGAATCATTGCCAACCATGCCGATGGCAGAGTCAAACAAAAATGAAGACATGATTATAAAAGGAATACCTTGAAGGATTGAAGGAGGTGAAGGAAGAAGAAAGGGAATCACAAGAAGCAAGCACGAAAGCAAAGAGATTTCAAGAGAAAGAGACAAAAATTTCATAGTAATGGTGGCTACAAATCAAACATCCACTGCATTTAAAGAGGAGACAAGCTCTTTGGTAACTTGCGGGAGATGAAGTGGTGCACTAACTTTTCGCACCACGATACAGCCCCACTCGCTCACGCATCACGTCTCCAGTACGTGCCCACTCCTCGAGTAACTTGTATGCAAGAGTGCTGCACATGTGTCGCACACGCCTGATCAAAGGACAAAACATAACGTATGTCTTCAATGCGATCTCCAATTGTCAGAAAAGGACAGAGTTGCCAAATACAGAGACTATCCTCACCTAACATGTTAGACCTCGCCTGCAAAACTAAAAGTATGTCCACCCCCAAACACTTTAACAGAAGCAGCCCGAGCAAAACTTGTCCAGGCTGGGGGGCTTGACAAGCTTAATAGACTTGTAACTTTTACTCTTATCAAGGCCACCACTGTCGACACCGGACAACACTTGTCCATGCTTGGGGGCTCGATCAACTCGTCACCTTCCTATTTGTCAAGGCTACTACCCCAGACACCAGATGAACTCCCTCGACCTGGGATAATCTCCTTCGACACTTCAAACCTTCTTTCACCCGCAAGATGGCTCAAAGCTTGGGGGGCTTATATATTGTTTATGGTCCACAAAGTACATGTGTCATGATACGTGACACTCCATTACACACATCAACCGACAAATTGACCAAAGCGGGTTCCTTTTAAAAACTTATTCCCAAAAGGGGTTTGTTTTGAAACTTTTTCCGGAGGGGGTCTATTTTTGGAGGGAACTCACCAGTGGAGTTGACGAGTTGGACAAGTGGCAACAACTGGGGGAACTCGCCAGTGGAGATGGCGAGACACGATCCACGTGGCGGGTCCCGCCATTCGTAATGGCGAAATTCTTTTTTTTACGAATTTTTTTTAACTTGAAACGGGTATAACTTTTGATAGGAATGTCCGTTTGAGGCTCATAATATGTCAAAATTCTTGAAATTGAATGAAGAATCCCCTAAAAGATAACCGAAGGGGATTTGGTCAACTTATTTTTCCAAAAAACGCCTCTAAGTAGCTCAAAATAGGATTCTATATTAAAAAATGGGTGGTTGAATTTTTTGGAAAAATGAGTTGACCAAATCCCCTTCGGGAATTTGCCAGGGGATTCTTCATTCAATTTCGAGCATTTTGACATATTATTAGCCTCAAACGGACATTCCTATCAAAAGTTATACCCACTTCAAGTTAAAAAAAAATTTCATAAAAAAAGCATTTTGCCATTACGAATGGCGGGACCCGCCACGTGGACCGTGTCTCGCCATCTCCACTGGCGAGTTCCCCCAGCTGCTGCCACGTGTCCAACTCGCCAACTCCACTGGCGAGTTCCCTCCAAAAACAGACCCCCTATGGAAAAAGTTTTGAAACAATCTCCATTTGGGAATAAGTTTCTAAAAGGAACCTGCTTTGGTCAATTTGCCCACATCAACCCCACTCGTCAGCTCTGACACAAGAGCACAAACATCCAGCCCTTAGTAGCCGGGCTCCCCAACCGACATGTTATCTCTAACCCTTATTATTTGAATATATGATTATCTCTTTATCTCTTGGTTGGTATTCAATTATCTACAAGGCTACATATTATTTGTAAGTAACAATTATCTATTGGCTTTTATCTCTAAGATATACATTATCTCTAACTTTATCTATAAGCTATCGATTATTATCTACAAACCGGTAATTATCTACAAGGGTCGTAATAGTCCCCACAAACAAGGACCCATAACTCACTCTACATATTATAAGTAACATGTTCCCTCCTACTCTCTAGACACGCTTTTACACTATCGAACACACACACTTGCTCACAAACTCGTGTATTCTCACTTACTTTCCTAATTCGTATACTTATTTGAACGTCAGTGTTCTTTGTTTTGCAGGTCTCCCCTCCTTTCTTCCTAACAAAGATTACTCTCAGTTTGACGTGTGAAGTTTAAGAACCCACATTAGTCACGTCCACTTTAATGTGTGCCAGTTCCGAATTTTGATAAGTAATATATATATATATATATATATATATATATATATATATATATATATATATATATATATATATATATATATATATAACGAATGAATTTTATTGGTGGCTTCGTGTGTCCTTTATCGCGGTTGACAATTCAATGATGGGAAAAGGCAAATTTTTCTCGACTCCGTTGCATACAATATGCACCCCACGAGTATGCTTTTGCACATAATTTAAAAATCTTGTAATCTTTCGATGAAAAAGTAGTGGCATCAATAAAACAAGGAATCTCCCTTGTTTCTTTGCTTTTGTATCTGTATCTCTCAAAGATTATTTCTTTGTTTGCTTTATACTTTAACTTATCTTTTCATAATCATCCAAAGGGTGACTTCTTCTAATCTTTAATACCTAGTTTGAGGGACAGCTAGAGTTAATTCGCATAGGGTGGTGTTTCACATGGTTTTGGCAAGTTTAAAGATAAAATAATTAAAGTTTAAATTTTAGTCTAATAACAAAAAATATTAAATACATAATTAAATAACTAAGTTGGGGCGGATAGCGGGAATTAAAATCCGCTTTTTCTCCTAGGCAAAGAGAAATTTTACCATTCGATTATATATGTGTTTTTAATGTACTTGATATGTTATTTTATTTGTATAGAGATTGGTCTGATATTCTATTAGAGATAATTTAAAATAAATGTATATAATAGATATTTTCTTCAAATTAAAATCTTTTATATTACTATTAATTAAGAATTCATTTTTTAATTAATTTCTATCAATAATTACTACTTCTATTATTATATATTCTTTTTTTTATGTATCTATATAATCGAATTGAAATTAGATTATTATTAAACTTTTAAAGAAAAAAGTCATATATTAATAAAAATATATCATTGGTCAGGCATCCAAAATTAAAAGAAAAATGATGATATGGTCATGATGAATAACATGTTTGATTAACTTATTTATATAGGATATTAATAATATTAAAAATATAAAAATAAAATTTCTTTAATACCTTTTAAAAATTATTTCTTTCAAATAATCATTTTTTTTCAATTTTTAAAATGTATTGAACCAAATTTTATTATTTATTTTTAATATTATTAGTTTCTTGTGTGTAAAAATTAGTAACACATGTAATCAAACACGATTATATCAACATTTTCTTTATAATTTTGGATGAAAAATTAATGGATTAAAATTGTTAAATTTTAAAAATATTAAAAAATAAATGTGCAATTAAATTTTTATAGGAATTAAAATAACACATTTGTGACACTGTAAGAATCAAAAAGTAAATTTAAGCCTATAGCTTATACCTTTAAAAATATTATTTTAATACAAATTATATACTTTTGTTATAGAGAATAAATATTTATTCTGCACAACACATAGATTAAAATATTATTCATAATACATTTGTCTCGAGTAAAATTATATTAAATAAAAATACTTATAATCTAAAAAGAAAAAAATTTCTCGAAAGGAAAATAACTTCTATAATATTAATATTACGAAAAGACCAGTAATGCAATATTCGTACGAAAAAACAGCAGGATGCCAAAATGTATCGAGATTTAAATATTTTAATTTGTACATTATAAGATATATATGATTAAAGTTTAATTTAATATAATTAAATATCATAACAAAAATTATTTGTATTTATAAAAACAAATAAATACTTTTACAATTTTTTATTTGCACTTGAATTTTTCATATTAAAATATTTGTAAACAACCGTATCCTATAGAAGATACAAAGCTTATTGCAAAGAAATCCATCATGCCATGTAAAGTTGCTGTAATGAAAAGAAAAATAAATTGAAAGGCAAAAATTTATTATAGAATACTAAACATAATGGAAAAATATTTAAGATATTGGATCTTGGAATAACATATCATCATGATACTTGTATTAAAGATACTCTTAATATTAAGGTTATCAAACTCGAGAGTTTACACAAACTCTATTCGTAGACTCGTAAAAGTTTACTTCATACAAAAATAATAACAAAATATCTATAAATAACATATTAATTAAATACTTCAACAATATAATAAAGCAAAACAGTAAATCATAAAGTTCAGAATATTTAAATAATCAAGTCTAGTAATAATACATCACTAGTAGACAATAACTTGTAGAGGTTATAGTAGTGGTAGATTATTCTCATCAAGGGTTTGATGTTATTACAGAATAAGAGTTTAATATTATTAAAGGTGAGAATTTTGTATCTGAGAATAACACACCAAATAAAGATATGTTGAATGCTAAACACATACAGAACAATAAAAAAATGACTTACATTTTGATCTAATTTTTTTAACTTGCTAACTCGTTGACTCGGTGACAAACTCGAGAGTTTATCGAGTTTACTTAGAGTTTATAAAGTTTACCCAGAGTCTGTCTACTAAAAAAGAGTTTACTTAAGAGTCAACTCGCCGAGAACAAGTGGACTCGTAAACTCGTAAGACTTAGCAAGTTAACTCGAAAATTTGATAACCATGCTTAATATAATTAATTTATAAAAATTTTCTTTCAATCATGTTAAATATGTAAGTATCATTCCTAAATTCAAATTGGCAAATTTTCATACAACAACGAATATATTTTTTTATATGTAATTATGTTATTGATATATAATATTTATTGGCTTTGTTAATGATAAATATCTTTTTCATTCACAAATTTTGAACACCTTAAATAAAGAGACCAAATCCAATATCAACACTTTGTGCGCTATTAGTCTTTTTAATATGACAAATTATATTTATCTTGTATACATTATTATATTTGATTTTTTAAGGTGCATCCTAACCAAAAAATTGTTCTAGCAGTTATTTTTTCTGGGATTTGATTTTTACCAACACAATTTCACTCATATTTAATATTGGGTTTAAATAAATTTTTAATCTTTATAATGTATTCATTATTTTATATTTTAGTTCTCTTAAAATTTTAAAAAGGAGATAAAAAAATTAAAAGGACCCAAACAAAAATAGCAATATATTGTAAAACATGACATAAAATATTTAAAGCTTAATTTTGAATATAATGCTGGTCTCTATTTAAAAATGTCACAGAAACTCTTTTCAGATATAGCTCATTTCGTGGCAATTTGAGTCGAGGAATGACGCTTACATATTTTTTAACATGTTTTTTTATTAATACTTGTTATTATTAATTAAAATTTATTAAAAATATAAAATTATGAGTAGAACTATTAAATAGGAAACAAGACTGATAAAATTTTAAAATTTTAAAGTTTAATTTAATACAATATGAATATATAGGTCATTAGAGAATTTTTAGCTAGTTCTCTAAACTAATAAAACTTGTCATTGAGTCATTTCTTCTACCATTTTTATAGTTAGATTCTGAAATTAGTAAAATTGTCATTATTTTTTTTTCTCTTACAAGTCGACATAAAATAATTTTAGGGACTCAATTAAAAAATTATAGAAGATCAACAATTTAATTACAATTTTTTTTAGTTTCAAGACCTAATTAAAAAATTTCAAATTAAACCTAAACTTTAAATAATAATAATAATGTTAAAAAAATGTGTTACTGTACTTTTACTTTTAGTCATGCAGTATTGAAAATTTACTTTTATCACTTGTTCTTTATTTTGGGGGAGTAGGGTGTCTTGTTATCTTAATAATTATTAGTAATTAAAAACAATTAATTTGCAACATGCCAACATTCGTTTTCAACTTTCAAGACTCTTTTGTCTCTTTGAGCACAGAAAAGTTACTGTATACTGGAAAATGCGTTCCTCATTGGCCTAATTTGGGCCCCATTTCAGTTCAAAGTTTCAATATTTTTCTCAGAAATATTTTTTTTTTCTCTCACTGTTATTTTGCACAAGAACAAGAATTGCTTCTTCCTCTTTAGGATTCTCCCTCTGCAGTTTAAGTCCATATATCTCGCTACCTTGTGTGTTTTCTGTTTTGTTTCTGGCAATGGCTCAAGTTTTTGTGATGCTCATGGTAGTTGGTGGCTTCTTGAATTTCTGAGCTTTTGACTATTCTCCTTCAGGTACCAAACTCTTTTTTTTTCTACCCCACTTGAATCTTTTTGAGATTTTCTCCTCACCCTTTCAAATTTGTCTGCACTCTTTACCTAATACTCTTAGAAATTTTGTGTATTGGGTTCTTAATCATTTCACCTCTGAAAACAGAAAGCTTCAATCTTTAGCTTATCTTAGCTTCCCTTTTCCTATTTGTTTGTGATAATTGCTGAGATGGAGTTCAGTGTCTTTCACATGTAACTGTATCTTGGGGTATAGGATTGATTATTGTATCTCTTATTTTCCAATCTAAGCATATCTAGATATGCTTGGACAAGAGAATTGTGTCCTTAGATCACCATTCTTGCAATGTATCTTCATTGGCTTCTTGATGCATTCTGTTGTGGGAGCTGAGATTCCATTGGGTTCCAAACTTTCCGTGGTTGAGAATGATTGTTGGGTTTCCTCCAATGGTGATTTTGCATTTGGATTCTACAACATTTCAGATCAACCTAACCAGTTTAGTGTTGGCATTAGATTCAATTCCAAGTCTATACCATATAACCAACAAACTGTGGTTTGGGTTGCTGGTGGTGATGTCAAAGTAGGTAACAAGTCCTACTTTGAACTCACTCAGGAAGGGGAACTGGTCCTGTTTGATTCCTTAGGCGAGGTTTCTGTTTGGACCGTCAAAACGGGAAACCGATCTGTAGCTTCAGCTTCACTTCTTGACAATGGAAATCTTGTTCTAATGGACAAGGAGCAAAGAATCATTTGGCAAAGTTTTGATACTCCATCTGATACACTTCTCCCAGGACAAAGTTTATTTGCTAATGAAATGCTTCGGGCTGCTACCGCAAGCAAGAATAGCAAGGCCAGTTACTATACTCTCCACATGAATGCTTCAGGTCATTTGGAGCTACATTGGGAAAGTGGTGTTATCTACTGGACAAGTGAAAACCCTTCTGCTTCAAATCTCAGTGCTTTCCTTACAGCCGGTGGAGCTCTAGAGCTTCGAGACCGAAGCTTGAAACCTGTTTGGTCTGCATTTGGGGATGATCACAATGATTCTGTGAAGTACAGATATCTTCGACTCGATGTGGATGGCAATCTTAGGTTATATTCATGGGTTGAAAGTTTGGAATCATGGAGATCGGTCTGGCAAGCTGTTGAGAATCAGTGCAAGGTCTTTGCAACTTGTGGTCAAATTGGTGTATGTGTGTTCAACGCCTCAGGTTCTGCTGAATGCAAATGCCCGTTTGAGGTAACTGGGGGTAACAAATGTTTGGTACCATATGAAGGGGAGTGTGAATCTGGGTCCAATATGATAGCATATAAGAACACATATCTATATGCATTCTACCCTCCTGATAATTCTTTTACCACAACTAGTATGCAGCATTGTGAACAGTTGTGCCTGAATGACACTCAATGTACAGTTGCAACCTTTTCCAATGATGGAACTCCACAATGCTCAATAAAGAAAACTGGGTATGTCACTGGTTATTCAGATCCATCTGTAAGCTCCATATCATTTGTTAAGAGATGTTCAGGTCCATTTGCTGTAAATCCAGGTATCACCAAGTCTCCTCCTCCTTCTGAACCGCCTCCTCGGCTCTGTGTTCCTTGCGTAATAGGAGCTTCGACTGGCACATTTTTCACCCTTGTTATACTCCAGTTGGGAATAGGGCTCTTCATCTACAGAAGAAAAAACACTACCAGGAAAAAGTCCACTTTAGCTTTCACAGGCACAAACTCGAAGGGTTTAATTGTGTTGTCCTTCTCAGAAATCAAGAGCCTCACAGGGGATTTCAAGAATCAAATTGGGCCAAAGGTGTTCAAGGGTTTGCTACCCAACAATCATCTGATTGCAGTTAAAGACCTGAATGCGTCCATAGAGGAAAGGAAGTTCCGAAGTGCTGTTATGAAGATGGGTTGCATCCACCACAAGAACCTTGTGAAACTGGAGGGTTATTGTTGTGAGTTTGATCACAGGTGTTTGGTGTATGAATATTGCAAAAAGGGTTCAGTGGACAAGTACATAGATGATGATGCTCTTGGCAGGATGCTGACATGGAGAAAGAGAGTTGAGATATGCTCAAGTGTTGCAAAGGCCATATGCTATTTGCACTCCGGGTGCAGGGAGTTCATAAGCCATGGAAACTTGAAATGCAAAAATGTTATGTTGGATGAAAACTTAGTGGCCAAGGTGACTGAATTTGGGTTTGCTATTGCAGATGGCAAGGCAACATATTGTGGCTTTTCAGCTGAGAAGGATATAGAGGACTTTGGCAAGTTAGTTCTAACCTTGTTAACGGGGTGTTGCGATCACGATCATGTTAAGCTTTGTAAGTGGGCGTATAAAGAATGGATGGAAGAGAGGGTAGCCAATGTGGTTGATAAAAGAATGGAAGGGGGTTACAATTCAGAGGAACTGGAGCGCACATTAAGAATTGCATTTTGGTGCCTTCAAATGGACGAACGTCGGAGACCTTCCATGGGTGAGGTAGTAAGAGTACTTGATGGTTCATTGAGTGTCGATCCACCGCCATCTCCTTTTGTCTTTCAGAGGCCCTTGCAGGTAGATTATTCAGAAGAAAATGTTTCAGAATTAGAAGGATAGATGCTGGCTACTCAAAGTTTTAGAGATCTTTTGTTCATTTGTTTTACATGCTAGTTGCCTTCATATTTGATGTGTATAGTAGGACTGGACTAACTTCTAGATGACAAGAAAACATGCTCATTGTTTTTTGTCCCTTAACCTATTAATGGTAGTTGATCTGTGAAAACAATGTTCATTTCAAACCTTCAGCATCTGCCTTAAGTTGTGTCTCTACTTGGTGGCATACTTGAGAATGAGCATCTTTTATGAGTGAGCATTTTTGGTATGTGTGGATATTGCGGTTTATTGTAACTTAAGAAGACAAAGTAGGCTCAAAAGTTCAGTTTTACACAATAGTCTGGTTTCTTTCAATAGTGATACACTTGCATTGATATGTTCCATACATGCTATTCTCGTCAGTGTAAACATTTGGAGTTGTAAAATGAGAGTAGGTTTAAAATGAATGTAAAAACAAGATGCAAAAAGATTAATTGTTAGATAACATTCGGTAAAGTATGTTTTGGCATCCATTTGGAGTGTATACACTTTATTGAATAAGAGATAGAGAAGATGGAAGTGAGAAAAATAAAAGACGTATCAGGAAAGGAAGAAAGAGATTAAAGGAATAATGAGGGTAGCAAATTAATCTAAGAAAAAAGAATGTCAGAAAATTAAAGTACATAATATTTTGGGTTTCATCACTGCCATTTTTATTATGGAACTAAAATCAAGACATATTTTACCTTTATACTTCATATATATTGAAGAGTTTTTTTTTCTTAGACCACAATAATTATCAGACGAGACAATTCTGCTAGATTTTTTTTTATTAAAGACAACAAATTTTATTTATGTATAGACAGTGAAGTGGAAGCACAAGTAGGGCCCCACTTAACTTCCGGTTATACAAGTAATTTTGTACGGAAAGAATAATTTTGCTCGAATTGATTAGAATCATTATAGATAATTAAGTTTTTTTTTAATATTTAATAAAGTTGGATATGTAATAGTTGAACTCAAAATTATAAGTTAAACACCAACAATAACATAAATGATAGTGACTTATTTTATCTTAATTAAGTGGTTTACGGTTTTTGAATTCTGACTGATTATTGATATAAAATAAATTATATTAGAAAAAGAATATTTGTCATATATATATTTATGGTTTTTAACTATGATTAGTCTTTTTTTTTACGAAAACTACATAGTAATATCATGATAAAAAAAAGTTACCAGCTAAAAAAACAACTTCGTTTGTGTGAGTAAATCAAAGCATCATAACTGATGGCAGCAAAGCCTGCAATGTTGCCAAATAAAAGACTCCTAATTCTGGTGCAAAGTCATCGATCCTGATAGCATGCCTTGAAAAATCTGTGGTTCAAATTGTTTTCCAATCTCGGAAGGATGAATGGGTTAACCCTATGGATTACAATGTGTCTTGTTTGACTCTTGTGTTTGTAGGCCCACGCCCCTCCCCACGGCTCTAAAAAGAAAACAAGAAGATAAGGCTTTGACTGGAAAAACGGTGTCGGTGAAAGACTTCAAAGTTCAACTCACATAGAAAGTATATAATTTTGGGAGAAAAAAGTTAAGCTTGGTTTGGTTTATTATAATAAAATTTTACTTTGTTTCTTAAAATGTGATCAGCTGAAAGTAAAAGATAATTGTATGTTTGAGTTGGATTAAATTTTTTTAATATAAATTTATATTAAACACAAAATGTTTAATTTATTTTTTAAAAAGCTTTATAAAAATTTGTTTAAAAGCAATTAATGGTATTCACATTGATAGCTAGCCCAATAAAACATTTCAACAAAAACAGACGCTTTGGAATAGTCCCATACTCTCCCAGCGGCTTGGAAAAAATATAAATAGGAAAAAAAATTATACTAATTAAAAAAATTAAAATTTTTAATTCATTATTTTTTGTAACATAAAAGCATTTGTTATTTTTTAATTTTATATTATAAAAATTATTTATTTATGAAGAAACTAATTCAGGAAAGTGAAAAAATAGACCTTTCCCATTCTATTTAGTTGTGGATTCTAAGGAAAAAAATTTCCTTGTTAATCTAAAATAAACAGTAGAAAATTGATATATCTATTTTGTCTCTTTCATTCCCATTTTCTTCATTTATATTTCTATTAAAACAAACAATTGGTAGATAATTTCCAAATGAAGCAATTTACAATTTTACACATTTGGAGGAGTTACTATTAGCCCATGATAATTGCACTTGGCCTCTATCAAGGGATTGGAACTTTTTTATCCTAAAAATATCCTCTCCAAGGAATCACAATTATGTTATACAAAATGCACAACGAAATCGTAATTTCATTACAAATTAGTTTTTGTCCCTTTTTATACACAACGGAATCGTGATTTCATTATTTTTTCCACCCCAAACATGACAATGAAATTGTGATTCTATTGTTATATTTTGGGGCACCCCCTAACAAAACACATTTGTGTGAAGCTTAACACCTTTGCTTGATATTCACCATATTGCTTAAAACATGGAGCGTATATATGATTTTGTGTATTGTGATGGTGATATCATTCCATCATCTGAAGGGATATTATATGAATATCGTAGTGGTCCTCAAGTCATCACAATAAGTGACCAAATGTCGCTTGATGCCTTAAGGAAAACTATTGTTGACACCATCAGAGGTTGCAAAATTTTACTTGATCTTTTTACCGTAAACCAATTTGTGTTGTTGATGGTTGTGTTGAATATAAATGTATGAAGCTAGAACGTGACAATGATATGGGGAAAATATTTTTCATCTTTTCAGAATTTAGTAGAAAAGGTCCAATTAAGTTGAATGCAAATTTTGGCCGATCTCCAAATGAAATCCTTGCCTTGCTGCGCAAACCAATGAAACCAAGATTTTCTAATGAGATCATTGCTCTGATGCGTGTTAAATTTGTGTAGTCATGTTTTTCTTTATCAAAATCGTACGTTGTTTGTTTATTTTATTTTCAAAAAAGCCTGTATTATCCATGTTTATTTAATTTTTTTTATCCAAATGTTTGTTTTATGAATCAATGGAAGAGTTGTTGTTACTACTAGGAGCGTGTTGTTTAAATAGTCGATGAACACAAAACAATAAGTAAATGAAACACACCATCAACTAAAAAAATATATACGTAAAAAAAATAAAAATTTGTACAAATAATAATAATTAAATGATCATTTGCCTCTGCCACCCTTCCTACCACCCTTGACATCCCTCTTCCTTTTCCTTTCTAAGCCGCACCCAGCTTTGAAGCCCTCTTGCAGCAATTATAGAGCTTGTTGTATGATTTGATGATGACTCGTGCCCTCAGGCACAACTCTAAGGTCCAGCAGGCTTTGCATGGTGCTTGACACCATCCGGAGTCGATTCTGCAAGAACAATTTCAATTAGTAACTATTTTTAAAGTGACAATTTAGGGAAAGAATGAACAAAAATCCATTTTGATTTATCTAACAAGAATAGTCTCCACCTGGTACATACTTTGCCAATGCTTACAGTAACATCCCAATTTTCCATGTGTGTGTGGTAGACAATGTTATTGCTTTGTTATGCAATTTGGTAGTGTTTTTAGATTGTTGAAATGGTAAAAAAATTGAGATGTTACCATAAGATACCCAGACATGGTTAAACTCTTAAGTTTTAGAGTTAAAGTCTAGAAAGAATATGGATAATTCAGAGAAAATTCTCTGGTCAAATAATGATCAACTCATTAATGATCAACTCATTAATGACCAATAGAAATTAGAAGCTTGAAAAAAATTAGTAATTAATGTAAGTAAAGTTAGAAATTAAGTGGGATAATTAAGGTTGATTAATGGTGATCTAGATTCCATAGAATTAAAAAAAGGGGTAATTAAGTCATAAGAGTTTAAAGTGGAGGGCATTTTCATAAATGATTATATAACAAGTTTAAAAATAGAATTTTAGTTTAACTAGTTGGTGACTAATTAAAGTGTCTAATCATATGATGAAGAATAATTAAAATAAGTTAGACTTGTAACACTCAGACTGATAGAGGAAACTCCGTGTTGTGTCACTTGTGCATGTATGAATTTAATTTTAGTAATTATATATTTTTAATCATAGAATTTTGTGTTATGTATATGTGTGTGTGTGATTGATTCAGTAAAGCTTGACAAAGAAATAGAAACTATTTGAGCTAGATTTCCATTTGCACAAGAATTTCATTGTGCATTGAGTCACAATGTAATTTGTCTCTGTATGAGTGAACTCTATGCAAGGTTCACTCTGAGTACACATATCCCAAGGGAGGTTAGCACACTAATTTAAAAGTTAGTACACTAATCAAGAAGATTATGATAAGATATACCAGATTTAACAAAAGCACTTTTACCATTTTTGGCAAAACTCTACTTTATTCTTTTATAGTTAGTTTTGAATAAGTGCAAGAAGCCATATAAGGCATGGCTGAGCTTGTGGAGAGAACCTCAAGGGTTGTCCAAGCTTCCGATTATTCATATTAATGGTCATTCAAAGTGCTTAGATTAAGAAGATAAGGATAAGGCCTTGTAATTCCATTGGTCCAAGCATTTCACCTATAATAAGTGTTGTTTTTAAAATCCAAAATCTAGGCCAGTTCTCCCATTTTGTTGAAGCTTTAAGAGAAAGAGTATACCATATTTTTCTTCTTCTTCCAAATTCTACCAAGTGTTCTTGAGCCCTTCTTCCATCAAGCTTAGGTGAGTGACCTCCATTTTCAACTCTAAGCTTGATTTTCACTTCATTTTCTTTCTATATTCTCGCTTGTAGTTTCAAAACCTTATTTCGCACTCTTGAAGGGTTAAAAACTGAATCTAAACTCCCTCATTCTTCATTCTAAATTTCATGGAGACTACCAGAGATAAGGGGAGTCTCTCCAACTCTTGAACCATATGCTTGTTGTTGAACTTCCTTAAACATGGTGTTGCTTTGAAATTTTCAAGCTTGCTATCATGTCCTGAATGTGTGCTGAGATGTTTTCCTTGAGTTTTTTATGCCAAAAATGAGTTCTTTGCACGTTAAAACATAGAGTTAGTCTAAAATTTCACCCAAATCGGAGTTTCCTAGCAATAGTTAGAAATAAAACAAGTTTAAGGACCTTTAATAAAATGAAAAATCTGTCATGAATTTGGACTGAGAGTTATAAAAGCATGGACTGTTTTTATTAAATTTTTTACCTCAATTTTTTTTATGTTTGAAATTGTAGGGTAGCATATAAGATTTGCGAAAAATCCAACTCCAAGAGCATCGAGAGCACTTAAAATGAGTTAGGAGAAAAACTTTGAAAAATCGAGCGACAAAGTGATTTTAAACAGTAGATAGCTTAACTTTGGAATACATGCCCCCTGTATAAATCATCTTAGAATTATTTATTTATAGGAACTGCTGATTTATTTTCTATCATATGGCTGAGATATCTGTAAGATTTGATGACTAATGCCTGTTTTGAAATTGTGATGATCCTCTACTGATAAGATTACTGAAATATGTGTCTGTATTTTATTATAATTATTGAATGATAAGACCAACAAAGTGAGAACTCTGACAATTATATCTGTGGCATGCAAATTTATTTTATAATATATATGTCTACATGTTGTCATTTTTATCTGTACACGTTGTGGTTTGGGTCCAAGGGTGTTTGACCCTTGACAAATTGTTTGTTATGTACAGTCATTATGTTGTCCAATTATTTAGTGTGACTAGTGGTTTTATCGCTTAAAGGGCTATAATTGGTTCCCTAAGAGTAGTATATAGGTCTAAGCCTCATCTCTCTTTCTTGTTTGTTTGTTTATTTGTACAAGTCTGTTGATGCACATGACACGAGGGCTATGCACGCGAGCGACAACAATCAAGAGGATTGGATAGAGATTAAGGAACCATTGGTTCTATTTCCTTCTATGAGAAGGTGAGGTTACACTGAGGAAGTGGATGATGGGCAAAGATGCACTAGGGTATAGTGGACGGAGAGGTTTGAGGAACCTAGAGGAATTAGCGAGTGGTGACTATCCTGAATTTGGTGCACTCATTTAGGACGGGTAACTCACAAACCTCACTTTGCTACTCCTAACGGGCTCCAAGACTATGCTTTTTGAGTTAGGAGATGAGGATCGGTGTATGATGTACTCGTATGTAGCGATCACTCTTGACTTTCATCCACATGATTTTGTAAGACCATTAAGACCTAAGAGAATTGGTGGCAATGATTAGGCCTTGTAGTGAAATAAGTGTGATAGTTACGCGCTTAGAATGCAAGAATGTTGTTTGTTTAGATAATCACAAGTAGTGGTTATGTAGATTGTATGTTTTAATTTTGTTTTACTATTGCTTGTTGTTTGTGGTGTTCGAGGAGTGAAGGACTCACCCCTATAACCAACAAATTTTAGGTACCGGTGATGTCGAGTACAACGAGGCATCTGCGGGCTCAATGTAGCTCACAAAGAGAATGGGTATGACCCTACATCGTAACGCGAACTACACGTTACACTTGCCATATGCAAGTCCACGTAGTGCCAGTTGATAGATCGGATATAGCGTGCATTGAGTACACCCAGTGGAAGTTACAGATGACCGAGGTGGCCATTCAGACATGTCGTCCGAGGAGATGAAGGAGTACCGAGAACTACTGTGGCAGTTGGAACCAACATCCGAGGAGGAGAGTGATGATTTTTCCGAGGAAACGTCTTAGTTAGTTTTGTACTTTTAGTGTGATAAGTGATTTGCTCTGGTCCTAGTTTTTTACTGTTTTGATGTATTTTGAGAGATATTTTCTCCACAGACATGTATTTTATTGTAGTAGGGATGAAAAATGTATTTTGTTTATTATCACACTATTATGGGTTGTACCCATATATTTCTCTGTGACACTACAAATTTTATTTTATTTATGTATGGAAACTAATTACTCTACATTTGCATTTATTTTAATTTGATGCAATTATTTAGCATTTTCCAACTATCGTGTTTTGTTTTTTTTTTTTAAATAGTATAGGAAGATTTTTTTTATTATTTATAAGAAATGGTATAAAAAAGTGATGTGTATTTAAAAATTAAATTAAATTAAAGTGTTTTCAAGCAATATTTTCATTTTAAGATTTGAGGTGTTACAGCTGCCCAGGCGGTGGCTATATTAGGATGGACAGTAAAAGTATAGGAGGACATGGTGACTCTCCCTCCTCTAGCGAAAGGGCATAGGGGTAGAAAACCTGATAAAACCAAAGCAGATAGTTAGGGGTGCAATCCTAAGGACCCTTGGGTGGCACAACATTGCCCAACGGAATGATATGTTGTTGCCACTCTGCCCATGCCATATTAGAAGCCTCATACGTGAGACGCTATAGTGGATGGCCTAGGATGTGTTGAACATGACCAAACTGCCTTAGCACCCTCTTTGGAAGATAAGGCCACACGTTTGTCCCACACCTGATGAAGCCAAAGAAAAAGGCTTGCTAGGGGAAAGGCCTAACACCTTGTTAAGCCTATCGGCAAATGTACCGATTTGCACAAGTAGTATATAAAACGGTAAGACCGAGTATCGTATCCACAGGGAATTTGTTTCACCTAGATTATGTATATTCAGTATGTAAACACTTTTAACTTTGGAAATAAAATAAAGATTCAATGATGGTTTAATTTTCTGCAATCAACTACTCTCCTATCAACTTACGAAATAAACTCAAATTGTAAAAATGCGATAAATATCAAGATAAAAGCGTTGGGGAGTTTTTTACTGAACTTTCTCTTGCTGTATAAAAAGGTTTTTCTCTATTTAACATTATTCTAATTCTCTTACACCAAGTAAATACTCAAACCATGATTCCTCACAAGAATGAGCCTAACTCTTTTAGTTTTGTTCTTGATTCCTCAACAAACTCGTTCTAAAAGAGTTGCAATGAGCATACAGTGCAAAACATACTAGATTACTACATTCTATTCCTAGATACACAGGCCTCTAGCTTGCTCTATCAAGTTCTAAGGATTTAAAGCATTTTCCAACACTCAAAAGCCTAACTAAACATACAAATGGGTGATCAAGCCACAAGCATGTAAAATAAATGTAGATAGAAGCAAAGAACACCAGAAAATAACATTAAACAGATAGATAGAGGTCTACATCAAGAGTTCTCAGTGGACTACTCCCCAACAAAGAAGTTCTAGCCTTCCATTACAAGAAAAGCTTCATACAAACAAGAAAATGAATATTTTTGGTTAAAGAAAATGGAAAAAGGGTGAAGAAGAATGTCTTCTCTCCAGCCTCTGTGCCTTCTTCTCTCTGTTTTCACGTAGCTTCAATTATGTCTAGCTTGGTGACCTTTGGTTTCCCACCAACTCAGTGTTTTAAAGTCTCTTGGACTTCTCAACACACAAAGGCTCACTTAGCGAGCATGTCTCGCTGAGCGAGAGTAAGTGAAAATCCGCTAAGCGAGCTTAGGCGCGCTAAGTGCGAGAAGAGACAACATCCTCGTTGGGCGGGCTGGCTGTGCGCTGAGCGCACTGATTTCTGACTTATCCTCTTCTAGGGTTTCACATCTGCTAAGCGAGCTGGTTGCCTCGCTCAGCGAATGAGGCTCGCTTAGTCAATTTGTCTCGCTAAGCGAGTTCATCAACAACTTTTTACATCTTCTCTTCTTTGACCTACAAACTGAGTTGAATTCAACATTAGATCACAAAATTGGAGTTTCTACTCTATAAATTCACACAAGAATAAAAATATTTACAATTTCCACAAAAAGAGCCATAAATTGAAGGCACATTGCTATTTTCTTACAAATTTTCAATACACTAATAACTCATGAATATCAATTAACACACCATTATAGTGCTCATAAGGACACTAAATGACAACATCCATCTGGAGTTCATCCAACTTCTCCTTGATCAGATGAGCCAGCCTGGTGCTTCATGTTGGCTTCCATCTGTTGGCTACCAGGTCATCTAGAGCACCAATCTTAGGCTCGAAATAGCCAATAGTGGGAAGATGTGCAAATGCCCAAGACTGTAAAAAACATTATTAAACAAATTCATTACAGTAATAAAGAAAATAAAAATTAAAAAAAAATCAGAATTAAACAATTATTTATTTACCATGACTATGTCATGTAACCTCCAACCTGCTTACTGGTGTATTGGCTTGCATAAGAGAGATAATCGTATAGGTACGCCTATGCAGTGGCTCCCCAAGCGTACCAGTGGCAGTCATCCAGGTTGCTGGGGTAGAGGTAGGCAATGTGGACATGAGTCAAGGACTTATTAGGAAATATGTATTGTTGACAAAGTGCAAAAGATAACCTATGGCAACTCACACGTACAATCCTGACTGGACATACTGGTGATATAGGTCTGCCAACCACGTCAACCTAACCTTGGCACCTATGGTGGTCGTTGCTATAGCCTCTTCCTCTGTCAAGGTGAGTCATGAGTAGAACCTTCACGACCTCTCTAGTGAAGGTGGAAGGGACACGATCAGTAGGCCTGCCTGTCATAGGAAGGTGCAGGAGACATGACACATCATCCAGGGTGATGGTTATCTCTCTGATAGGCAGGTGGAAGGACAAGGTTTCCTAGTGCCACCTCTCAACTAGGGCATTCACGAAGCCTCTGTTTTCGAAAGGGTACCACACCGTAATTAGGGCTGATAACCTTGACTGCAACACATAAGCCCTCACTATCGGCTCAGTGAGGAGTGGTAAGACCTGACCATCGTGGCTGACCAGCTTCATCTCTGGCCGCAACTACTAGATCCACACATGACCAACATAGTGGTCCTTGTAAGATCAGATCAATGACAAAACAACTAGACTTACTCTAAATGAGGGTCCAATGATCTTGTCAGATGCACGTGCCATTGCCTATGGCTCTGGCTCTGTCAACAAATGTCGTCAGTTGCATGTTGATGCAATTAGCCTTTGGTGCCTCTCTTCAACATCCTCCCCTTTCATGTGAAGGGCCAAGGCCCTCATCAGAGGGATAACATCCAACCATGTATAAAACATGTTTAGTCTGAGCCTTATGAAATTAAAGGAAAAACAATAAAATTGTTAATAAAAAACAAAAATATAATTATTAAAAATAATAACAAAATAAAAAACTTTAATAACCAAAACAAAATCACAATTTTGTTCCGGTTCATGCTAGAATACACAATGGAATCATGATCCCGTTTGTGACGTTTAAAACAAAAAAAATTAATGGAATCATGATCCGGTGTAAAAAATCTACAATAAAACTACGATTTTGTTGATTTCAAAACCCCAGAAAAAAAAATACTAGATTAGCGGGGACGTGTAGAAAGTGAGAATGAAAGGGTTTGGGAGGAGATAGGAAGGTTCTTTTGGGTTAGGAAGAAAAGATTTAGGTTGGGGAGGAGGAAGGAAAATGAGAAGAAGAAGAAGAAGAAGAAGGAAGAAGGAGAATGGGAAGGCAAAGGAGCCGATGAAGAAGGAAGGAGAAAGGGAGGGGGAAGGGGGTGCCAAGAAGAGGAAAGAGGGAGGGGTGGAGAATTTTGAAATTGAAAATAAAATGATAATTTTTAAGAGAAAATTAAGATTAATAATAATTTGTGTAGAAACCAATCTTAAAACCCTCTTGGAGAATGCTAGAGTTTGAGTCAAACAACAAAAAGAAAATGCTGTTGTGCTCTATTTAAGATGCTGGCTAAAAGGTACAATTGATCCTCTTTATAAAGTACTAACTAAAACTAAGTTTGATGGTCAATAGATTAGTATAATGATTGCTGGCCATCATTGCGACTCTGTTACTAATGTCTTAATGACAAAAGGTAAATTTATGTGTCTGAACCAAATTTCATTGACATTTTGTTTTTAAAAAGCGAATGTCCTTATCAGTTTGCATTTATGCGTCATGATCACAAAGTTCTATAAAATGATCTTATAGTGATCAATTAAATTTACACTTCAACATTAAAAATGGGGCAAAGATTTGTCAATCGTAGACAAAGAAGGAATAGGGAAAAATCCTTAGCGGAATCTTAGGTGCAAATAGAAGTTTTTTGACATTTTGTTTCCATGGAGTATGACTCTTTAGCTTTATATATATAGCCTCCTTTGAGTAAACTTAAGTTTTATATATTAAGTGAGTTTTTTTAAATTTTTAAAATAAATATTTTTTATTTAAGTGTTTCTTTAAGAAGCAGATAAAATTTTTATTTATAAAAAATAGAAAAATACTTATTTTAAATATATGACTCACTTTAAATCTGCTTATTTTATTTTAAAAAATAAATTTAAACAAACTAATCCATTATACATAGTATACGACTCGCTTTTCAAATACAAGGGGTCTAAAATGCGATTTTATTATATGTTCTTGGCAATATTTATTGAAATACAATTGGGCAGCGGAATTTTGGAAAACTATTATCTTTTTAACTTTGTAGGGGAATCCTAGTGCAATTGGAAATCATTTGAGATTGTTATTTAAAGCAAAATCTCATAGTTTTACATTTTATAATCACGAGAGAAGAAAAAAGACAAATGTGATATAAGACGTGTGATGAGATGAAGAGAGTTTATATTATAATTTTTTTTATAATGTATAAATAATATAATTTTAGTTTTTCTATGCAACTTAAATATATTTTAAATTCATGTATTATATTTACTTTTTTATGTTAGCCTTTTATTTTGTTTCCTAAATACTCAATGTAATATTCAATTTATTTTTTCTTACATTAGTTCTTACTGTTATTTAGCTCTTACTAACTACTGAGTTGACTAAAGACTAAAATAAAAAACATATATTAGAGGGACTAAAACAAAAATGGAGTATATTTATAAGATTAATTAAACTAAATAGTTGTATAAAGTGACGTGTAACCATATAATAGACTAAAATAGTAGATAAAGATAATTAATTAAATCACCGAGAGTGACTAATGCCAAAAAAATAAAAATTACACGAACTGTTTTAAAAAAGTAATATAAAAATAACTAAAATGAAAAATCATATATTATTAAAACTGAAAACATATCCAAACCTTTTTCATGGACTTCTTGTTTTATGTATAAAGGAGAATAAGCTTTAGCCTGAAGTACTGTAAACTGTAGTCTCATATCATGTACATAGAATCCGACCAACTGTTTTGATACAATTGCGGTATTTTGAATGCTACTTTTTGTGTTGATACAGTTTTGAATGAATGCATGCTACTTTAAAGGGCAATGATTAGAGATATTAAAAACTGTGTTTAATGAGTGATTTCACTAGACTATTTTATCTAACCCGATGATGCCTGCGACTTCTCTACTCATTATGTATTTGTTATAATGTCTTTATGATATGTTCATATGCGTGTACCTTTTTAAAACCTTAAATGCATTTTTTAATGGCTTTATAAATACGTGCACTTATAGAAACATTATGCACCGAATTTGAGTTAGGTTTTTGGATTTTGTTGTTTTTCCTGAGCTTCGTTCTCACCCATAACTTGTTTGAGGGTGCTGGTCCGTTTTGTTTTGGGCCATGCTAATTGTTTGAATTTTGGATTTATTAATTATAATTTTGCATCAGCAAGAATTCTAAACCAACCCACCAAAAGAAAAAAGTAATATATTGTAGTACATTAGGTAAGTTTACTTTCCTTAATTTCCATTATTATTAATTAGATATAATTTAGCCTTCGTAGATTGTGGCTAGAACAAAGATCATAACTTTCGATGGTAAGATACGTGATCTCTGTTAATACAACATAAGGACAATTGCTGGGTGCCAACAAGCCACAACTTTGCCAAATTTTAATCCGTTTTGGGTCTTCAATTTGTGACAAACCATAGAATAAACAAATTCGTAGAGACATGATTTTTAGGTAACAATAATCTTGATTCTTTCATATCTTTGATTTTTATGCTTATTTTATACCCTCTTGTGTCTCTTTTCTTTTCATTGTGTCACTCATTACATCATCATCTTCTCTTGGTATATACCTCAAAGGGCACATATGTTTTTGGTTAGAAGAAAAAGGTTATAGTACTGTTTACAAAATAAAAGGAAAAGAAAATGAAAAATAAAACGATAAAGATGATATCTTTTTCACTGGCTATTCTCCAACTTTTGCAATTAAATAATGAGAACAAGTGGGGCTACCTTATAAAACCCGGAGCAGAAAGTTGAGGTTTGAGTTCACATAGGGGAAAGTTGGCTCAGGGGCCTCAAATCAGATTTGGTAGAAACGCGTAGATTTAGAGCGTGGACCCGATTGATTCATTATGAATTGCTCAAAAAAAGTGGATCAATTTAATTCGATTCACTTTTTGGTTTGAGAAAAAGATATTCAACTCAGCTCAATTTGTGGTGAGTTCAGCGGGTTAGAATTGGATTATCACCTCATTTTAAAAAAGTACAAGAAAAATATAATAATGAAAAAACTCAAATATATTTTTAGTTCATGATAAATAACTGAATTTTATTTTCTTTCTCTAAAACACTATCTAAATTCATTACTAAAATAACGCTATTCAACAATGGTTTATTTGGATAAGAAAAAATAAATGTTATAAAGAAACATATTAATTAACACAATTTGGCCCAAGTACTCATTTGGGTTAGCTCAACTCAATCCGTGGTTAAACAAGCCAGATCAAATTAACCTGCAAAAAGAATGAGCCAACTTTCTTAATTTGTTTATCCCGTGAGTTGGGTTGAAGAACTTACTTTGACACCTCTATGTAAAATAAAATTTTATAATAATTAAATGTTAAAAACATATTTTTTCAACACGTTCTTTTAAATGTATTTTTATTATTACAATATTATGTATGTGTTATACCTTATTTAACATTCTCACAATTTGTACTTTTAATAAATTTTAAATAATAATAATAATAAAATGTGTGTTAAAAATGTGATAAAAAGTATGTTACTAACCCTTCTCAAACTTTATTGAGAAATTCCATTAATGCATAAATTAATATTATACAAAAATTATAAAAAAAAATAGTAAACGGGAGAAAATATGAAATTATCATGGTACTAAATTGTTGGGGAGGTTGTGATTGTCGCTGTTGCAGCTGCTGTGACACGAATTGTTGCTGTCATGACTTAAAATTATCATGTGTTTAATTACATTGAATGTAAAAAATAATACAATTATTCTTATCATTGATATATCTTTTATTTATAAGAGAATATAATTTTTCATTTTTTAAAGATTAATTGGTATCACCCAACATCTTTTACTGTCACATTCGACCATTGACATTTATTAGAAATTAGAATAAAATATTAAAATATGAATCTTTAAGTATTTCTTGACAAATAAAAAAGTGAAATAGAACAATGCTAAGGTTCATTGTTATTTTCGTTGCGGCTACATTTTGGTATTTTATGTGATTGAAATTCACACTGCAATTGCATGCTATTGCGGTAGCGAGCAGCTCTTCAACAACAATATTGCAGCTAGAATTGTGGACTGCAATGTAGAACCATGAAAATAATTAAGATGATAAAGGAAATCAAAAGAGATAAGAATAATAATATTGTTAAAAATTATTCTATAAATTTATTGCATTAATAATATAAACATTATTTGTTAACCTCAGTGGCGGTAGTTGTTGCTGAGGCAGTGTTTTTCTTTATTTTTTTTACCAGTTATATTATGTCAGCACCGTAACTTTTCAACCATGAAGATTCTTTATTTGATGTTTAAAAATCAGAAGGTATGCTGAGTGCTGCTGACTATAGGATTTTCTCTACCATACAAAAGGGTCTTTTTCTGTGTGCCCCCTTTAGATATACAAACTGAGTTTTTCAACAAATCTTTGTGCAGTTGTTTAGGGATGACCCTTTAACATTAGGATTTAGCAATATATATGGCACCAGTTTCTACAAGAACTCGAATGAAGTGCAAGAAACTTGAGGGAAAAAAGCAGCAGAAGAAAAAATCATCAATGGTTTATGATGCTACTACACCTACTTCTTCAGCCACCAAAGAAATAAAGGGTGAGGATCTTAATGAGGAAGATATATGTTCAAGTGTCTGTTCTACACCAAAGGGTAAAAGGTTCAGAATACCAAAAGTGCTAACATGTCCACCAGCTCCTAAGAAGAGAAGAGTAACATCATGCTCATCATCCAAGAACAAGAGATCCCCGATAGCATTTTTTGCTTCACCAGATATAGAGCTCTTTTTCTTTTCTGCAATTAAAAGTAGTGTACCTGCTTCAAGTTTTACCCCAAGTGGAGTTTGAAGTTCAGCTTTATGACTAGTTGTAGTATGCAGCTGCAGAATATACATAGCTTCATTGTTAGGCTTGGTTTTTCTTTTTATTAATAATACTTATTTTGCTGGTGAAGTGATGTTATTAATCTATCTTGTAAAGTATGAAACTCATTACATAAACATTTGTATGTTTGTATATTTGGTTTATTTATCCTTCTTAGGGTCTGATCTCCATAGGTATGTGTAGTTCTAGTGAGCATCTCAACTTTGGCCTACTGGTAAAATGCCTGCAGAAGGGTTGACTGAAACTGGCTTCATCATTATGATTTGCATTATTATATGATAAGTGATGAATATACATAATTTTCTTGAATGAATATGCATAATTTTTTCAAATTAATACTTAATTTTATGAGCTATATGCTCTTTTCATCTGCTAGCTCTCCTTTGCTCATATGTTAGCCGGCCGGATAGAGTCATCTCCACACAACTCAGAGAGAAAGGAGAGGGAAGAAAAGTAACTTATTTGAAATGGAGGTCAATATGCTTTTGAACATTCCCCTCTTCTACTACTTTTAATTTTTCCTTTCTCCTTGTATTTTATCAGTGATACTGATCAAAACGCATTCCACACATGTGCAACTATATAATGTAAGTAATATTTGCTTACCAAAATTTTCTACTTCCCTTGTTTAGGGAACAAAGTAGAGAATATATATATTGAAATGTGTAATTGTTTATTTAAATTTATTTTGGAGATTGATATATATTGAGGATTAAGAGAAGTTAATACATATATAATATAGATAGTTAATACTATTTAATTTAAATTATTTATTTTAACTGGACGGTTAAGATTAAAATCATCAAATGCACGGATCATACTTGTGTAGAGTTACTATATACCTTAATTAATAGTCTCAAATTCAAGTCATAAACATGGAGTTACGTTAAATATCTGAAAAGAAAATTTTGTATAAATTAATCATACTTTCACTATCTTCCTTTCTCACACACAAACATAGTAGGACTATTGATAATTTGTAACAACCTATATATCTTTTTTTAATATTTTAGAAACTTTTAACCTATATGCTTTATTTTTTAATATAATTATTATACTAATTAATGCAAACAGAATGTCCCAATAAGATAAATAAAATTGTTTGTTGTGTTTATAATAAAAATAAAACATTAACATTTTATTCTAATTTATTTTTTTTAATGTTTTTTTTACTTAAAATATATTTTTATGTTAATATATTTTTAATTTTATTCGTTATATTTTAGTTATACGCATGCAGTGTGTTGTGATTTTTTGTACTTCACGAAATCTAAGCATTGATGTTATGTTGTTTACATGTTCCATACATATTTGTACAAATTCAAGTGTAACATCAATTTACTCGGAACTGTCATGTCTTTATACGGTTAGCTTTCAAACGGACACATTAATTGAATAAATTTTGAATTAAATATAATAGATGGGTAAAAAAATATTTATTGACTGTTAAAAATATATTATGATTTTTAATTTAAATCCATTTACGGTTCATTTAATAAAAAATCACTCAAACCCATGCATTTATTAACTATATTTAATAAATAAATATTCAACCCACACATTCAATATCTGTAGATTATTATATCTTTTTAAAAAAAATATTTATATAGCATAAAGCCCAATACTATACATATTCTTAGATTCAGATACTGTACGTGGATTAATCTAACTCATCTCTTAAATACTTGTGTTTAATCAATAAACATCTGATTGCTTGACTTAATGGATTATAAATTATGTTAAGTGATTTTTTATTCATCCAGTAATAAAAAAGTGATGTAAATCCCGTCCATGTATTTTTTTATAATTAAATATATTTTAACCAACTTTCTCATTTATCCCGTAATTTTTTTTTCTCTTATTTTTCGATCATATTACTTATCATATCATTATTTACCCCCTTACAAAAATAAATAGGTTAATTAAATATATTTTAACCCACTTTCTCATTTATCCCGAATTATTTTTTTCTATTTTTCTTTTTTATCATATCACTTATCATATTACTATTTACTTCCTTAAAAAAATATCATTGTTTACTCTCTTCTTTTTACCCCATTTTTAATCAGGACTCTTAAATTCAATACGAATAGATTGAATGGTAAATAAATAAATAAATTGAGTTATCACCTATGCAAAAGAAAGGAATTAAAAAAACACAACTTGTAATGTAAACTAAGATATTGGCTATCATTATTCCTGCCAATCTTATCTTCTAGATTATTCAAAAAAGAAAAAGAAAAATTTAAAATAAGGGAAAGAAAGCATCCCCCGCCGCTACAAAATGAGAATCCAAAGACAATGGATAGCTTCGTGATGGAATATCCAAACTAAAAAAGTTGGGTATGTAGATGCAATTTTAGACTTAATTATTCGATGAAGGAAATAGTGTCCAGGGAGAGGAGCTAGAAAACACATGAAGGAGGAGAGAGAAAGAGAAGAGGCACAATGGCACATGGATAATAACTAAGAAGAATCCGATGAAGCAAGCTCGTGTGGATGCTGATCATTTTAAATTTACATTTCTATATATGAACACACACATAAAGGGGAATCTCCAGAAATTCCTCGTGAAAATTTTAATTGTTACATTGTTTTACTTTATGAGAAAAAATCGCAGTTATAAATTTGGTGTCGGCGCTATAGACACGCGGCATTACTGCATGTGTGACGTCGTTGTTCGATAGGCAATGGTAATTTTTAGTGATTCATGTGTTTTTTTTTTATATTTTTTTTTCTGACGCTCTTGTTATTTAAAAATGAGATTCACCTTTCGGTAATTTGAACTAAGTTAAATAGTTTTAGCTTAATGATTAAGTTTTTTTGTTTATTTTTTTCACATTTTTTTTAAGGTAATCCTAGAGATATAATCAGATACTAAATGAAATATTTCTTCTAATAAAAATTTAAATTTTGATTTATCTCATTACAGGATACTAATCTATTTCGCTGGATCTAATCCCAGCTGATTTCTTGCTTAATTTTCATTCACCATATTTAAGCTTATGACCCTTTTTTGACAGGAATTATTTAATTAAGCTTCCGAGTTAGGACCTTATTTATTGAAAGATTTTTTTCTTGTCAGTTAGGCTAACAAGTGATATATTTTTATTTGATTTTTGTTTTTCTAATAATGTTTGTCTAATATTTATTATTTAAAAGAAGTATTTTTTGTCATACAGATATAGTTATTATTTTGGAGGGGACCGTATGGTTCAATCAGTACGGTCAAAGATAGGTTAGTAGTACATTCGTTCTTTTTCCCATTGGTACTATTAGTATTAGTGTCTCGAAAAGATTTTTTTACATCGAATATTAGTTGACATCTAGAGAGAAAAACATAAATATGATAAATGATATAATTTAATAGAAAAAAAATAAGAATATGAATTAAGTGTTTGAAATTTGTGGATGTAAAAAAAATGAGGACTCTAACATCTCAGTTGTCAAAGTTTTCTCTAGAGAATACTTATAAAAGGCAATCCAATCGATGTTGAAGTTAGGGAGGATTCTCCATGCATGAGTGGAAGATAATGGGTAAAATTTTTAGGGATCGATCACTCTGTTGTGTGCCATATTATTATTTTGTTTGTAAGAGAAGAATAAATAGAAAAGAAAGAAAAAGAAGGTAAAAGTAAAATGATCTATTTTTTATGGGGAAAAAATAGAAATGAAACTGAAAGATTTTTCTTTGATTTTGTTTGATTTAGAAAAAAAATTACTTTATTTTTCATCTCATTTTCATCTTATGTTTTTCATATTATTTTATTTCTTTTTTTTTTATCACATTACTTGTTACTTATCTCATCCATCACTTTCTTTCTCTTTCTCTTATATATTTTCTTCCTAATCTTTTCTTCCTGCCACTCAATTCCACCTCAAAGTGGGGTGTAGTTTGATTTGAATAGGGAAATATAAGATGGTTGATTGGGTGATTAAGAAAGAAGAAAAAAAAGAAAAAGTTACATATTAAATCCTTTATTTTAACAAAAAATTAATTAACAAACTAAGAAGGATAAAATAATATATTTCCTTATTTTAACAAAAATTAACAAATTAAGAAGGATAAAATATATTTTGGGTCTCTATAAAATATGAAAAGTATTACTTTCATTCCCTTAAAAAATTATACATTAATTTTGTTTCCTAAAAAAATTTAACATACTTTTTAAGGTGTTTGGTGCTCACTTTGTTAAATACTAATGTGATGCGGCCTACGGAATTACACGCGGATGGTTATATTCACTATTTTTTGTCTTCCATGTCATTAAATACATATTTATTTATTTTAATTCCTTTGTATAAAACAAAATAAAGTTTATTCTAAGGAATAGATAACCCTAATCCCATTTACCCCATTTTTGTCTTCGTGTTGTGGTGATCGTGAGGTTAAGGTTAAGGAAGCGAGATGGAGGCATCGTCATCTCATGATCGAGGGCGTGGAGAATGGGAGGTTGGCGATCTGCAGGCTCTTCGACAGCTAGAAATGCTCAAACGTGACTGAAGAAGATGTGATCAAAGATTTAGCACCAAGGACTTGAAAAAATATATTAAATTTTTATCTGGACAAAATTAATATAATTTTTTTTAAAACAAAATTAATACTTTTTATATTTTACAGGAATTCCAAGCATATTTTACCTACTAACAATTAACAGTTCCGATTAAAAAAATCTTCATTTGAATAACAATCTAACTTTTCTATGGTTGAAATTGAATTCATTGGCTACTTTCGGAATAACAACAAAAGTAGTGCAGGATATCAAAAATTAAATTTTTGGAAACTAAAATTTGAAAAAAGTTAAAATTTTAAAAATATAAAATTTATTTATTAGAAGTATTAATTATTTTTACATGAAAATGTTAAAAAAATTAAATTTATTTCTCAGAATGTAATATCAATAATTAAAAATACATTCCAAAAATTAGTTTTCAAAAATGAGTATTTTTAGAAGAAAAAAACTAAAAAATTTAGCGGGTATAAAATGCTAGACGAAAAATACCTATTTCTAGAACAAAAAAACATTTTCACTAGACCAAAAAAGTAATGCCTATTTCTCCTGTAAAAAAGAATGAGAGAGCAAAAAAAAAAAAAGTAATAACTAATGTGTCTAGAAGATGAGGGATTGGGCCTTTTTGTATTGTAATAACCAGGTGCAAAACTTCATTATATCATTAGCCCGTTATTTGCAGTGGTGTGTTGAATAGAAATTAAACAGTCCAATGTTATTGGTACCCTTATTTGCAAATCGCAATCCTAGCTTTTGAAAAAGAAACTATTAAAATTATCATTTTAACCTTAACCAGTTCCCCTCACTCAAAGTAGCTCCTTACTCCATCAAAACTCTCATTACTCATTCACTTCCTATTTCCCTCTTCCTCTCAGGTATTTTCTCTTTTCCTATCTTGCTCTCTTCCTTTCCTTGTTTCACAACCAACTATTGGAGACATATGTAGGTAAGTTCCTCTAGTTTTCGTTCTAGGGTTTTTTTTTTGTTGCATGTTAAAACAAAAATGCATTTTTGTGGGAGGTATCTAAAATGGAACAAAGTTTATTGTTTTATCTTGATTAAAAAAAAACATGTTTTCGTTTTGAATATTGATGAATAACAAGATATTCAACAATAATCAAAATGAAAATGTGTTTCCATTTTGATTATATATGAATACCAAATAGTTTTGGTATTCAATAGTAATTTCTCTTTTCTATTCAAAATTTATCTAACTTTTTTTTTTAATTTTTTCCATGATTGCATCGTTATGGATGGAAATCAACACATATTTTTCTTTTCTAATGAAGTGAATATGCCAAATGCTTAGGGCAATTCCATAGTACCAAGTGACGTTGCATGTGGAAGCAATCTATAATGCATATGATAGAAGCAAGTGTTAATGCTTGGGAGTTCCGATAAAAGAAAATGAGAATGTTTGTGAGAAAACAATTGAAGCAAATGACATGTATGCTTAGATGTGACCCAACACATGTTTCCTAGTTTTTCACTACCCCATAGTTAATTTGAATACTTCAATATTAATTGTTCAAATTCTTGTTGCCAAGTCTAATTATTTCGATATTATTAAACTAATAAATGATTATTAATTCCAAGTTTATAACAAACATGATGATTTGTTGAAATAGCTTCAAAATATGAAAAAAAAATATGGATTTGTTATTGGTGAAGAAAAACCCTTTGAGTTAAAATATTTTAATGATAACAAATTTTCAAGAAGCAAATTCTTAGTTCTTTAGACTTGTACTATTAACGGTTTTCCTTGAGTTCTTTTTAAAGACATGACTTAATCAAGAAGCATAGAGAAAGGTGTGAAACATTTTCCTACAATGAAGGTATTTCAAATATGAAGCTCTTAAGAAGCAAGATACTAGAAGCAGAAAGCCAATCACGGGTTCTATGTCAAAGTGCAAATATCAGAATGTGTATATGACTAGAAGCATAATCCTGAAAGTAACTTTAGTCAACGGGTAGATACAAGTTGTACATGACTAAGGAATCATCAAAAGAGGCATTGTAGGACAGAATAGTGAAGACAAATGTGTCTACATAGTTCAAATTTTGGGCCCAAATCCAATCCTAATCCTAATCACAATGGTTGGTTTTGGTTGGATTGACCATTTTGGGCCCAAATCCAATCAAATCCAATCCTAATCCTAATCACAATGGTTGGTTTTGGTTGGATTGACCATTTTGGGCCCAAATCCAATCCTAATCAACTGATGTTCAACCTTATTAAGGAAGACACCATGCAACATTGTACTAAGACACTCATATGAAGTGACCAACTTTTCTGAAGACATAAATCATTTTCAAGAAGGGAGCTAGTCATTAACTACAAGTCTCGAGTTATGTCCTTTTTATGAATCTGGTTTTGAAAATGACTTGCATAGTTTCTTTGATTATCATGCAAAAAAGGTATGGCACTTCATAGAGTTGTTGCTATTTTCTAATAATATTGAATTTTCTACTCTTCTTTGGTGTTCACGGTGGCGAAGAAATGAGAAGGTTTGGGAAAACAATGAAAATCTTTCACTTATATCTTTCAATCTAGCCAAAGAGAGAATAAGTCAATGGAGAGCAATTCGTTCTACACATTCGTTGAATGTTTTTTATTCCCATTGCAATCATTCTCAATGGAGTAAGCTTGGTGTAGGTTACATAAAATGTAACATGGACATATCAGTTTTTAATGAGGATTCCAATTTCAATCCTGGCACGTTCCTTCATGGAAATGGTGTAGGTTTATTCTAGCAAAAATAGATGGTAACAAGGGTTCTCCACTAGCTACCGAGGTTGAAGCGATAACTTTACTTCATGCAATCATATGGATAAAAAATTTGGACTACAAGCAAGTTGTGGATGGTTTATCAAACATTAGTCCAAATATTGCAAAGTTGGATTTTTTTTTCTTAATGTAGACAATTGTTTCATTTTTGTCAAAACGTCATGGTTCGTTTTATTATGAGGCAAGCTAACCAAGTCACTCATAATCTTGCTAGGTTTCATGTTAGTCACTAAGTTTTTTTTATTTCTTATCATTGTGCATTGAATCTCTTATTTTAAATGAAAAGATATAAGTCTTTCTTCCTAAAAAAGAAAAGTCAATATTAGGCCAACATATAGACCTTTTCTAATGGTCAATATGTTTCCAACAATCAAGTTGTTTGTAACAACATGCATTGATGTCATCAATGTGCTATAACCAATTATTTCCTTACTATACAATTATAATAAGATATATTTTATTTAGACATCTTCTTATTGTAATAAAGATTACTAGATTGCATTGCCAATTAAAAAAAACTTAGATATTGAAGTAAAATTACAAAAGATTGACATTTTTTATGATATGAAAAATTAGGATTTGTTAACAATGAAAAAAAGAATTTGTTATCTATTCCAATTAAATCCTAAAATGATTTGAGTGAATTGAGTACATTCTATATAGAAAAGTTCTCTTTAGGCTGGTTACTCAAATCTTTAAATTGTTTTTTTATTGTGTGAAATGCTATAATATATTTTGTTTCTACAATAGTCATGTTTGATATATTTGTTCAAATTTAAATTATTTGTTTGGGTTGTTTTTAAAGCAATTCCAAATCAAGAGTCACAACAATACAGTTTTATTTTGCCTACACTCACAAACATTTTCATTGAGTTCAACTTAAGAATTTAATATCTTTTTTTCACAAAATATTGGTTGGTAGGTTTAAAGTAATCCAACCTTTATAATGATAACAATACCTACCAATACATTATTGCATTAAAGCTATTTTTAGTAGGTAAGGAAACATTGATTACTTTGTTTGATTAGAGGTATTAATTTATACAACCCTATGTTGTTAGGGAATAATATGTTAGGGTATCAATTATTAAGAAAGAAAATACAACCCTATGTTCTAATGATAACAAACAAAGCATAAGAATAAACTATTTCATGGAAGTTTTTGCAATATGCAAACATTGATTGTTTTGTCTAATTATAACAAAGAAGCCAATTTTGCTGGCTATCTAGTTCATCTAGTAAATGACTTTAAGAAATTTAACTAAGTTAAGTCAATTAATGTACCTCATAAGTTTTTTTTTAAAAAAAATCCTTTTGTCCTACTTTAAGAAACACAAAGATCAATACTTTTACAACATCCTATGCCATGAAGAAAATGTTTAGAACAAAAGTAAAAATGGATAAGACATGTTTTTAGAGAAATAAGTAAACAATTTCTTTCAAATGAAAATTTCAACCTACTATGGAGCTATCGTACTAAAAAAAGATAAGAACATACATTTATTTTAATAATCTCAGTAGAATAGGAAAAACATCAAATGCATGTCAATATTCATATTTGTAAAGAGAAAGATCCTTCAATAATTATATGGTATGATGCATACTAAAGTCACGTAATCCTCAAAGTTATACATATTTCAAGGTTAAATATTTATTGCACTAGTTTACTCCCAATCAATGAACAAACATCCCCTATTTTATATTGAAGATACTTTGAGTGTAGAGTATCATTTATTGTTTATGTACATATAGAAACTAGTTTAAGCTTTGTGTTTTTCTTAAAATCTTTGGTTTGTTATTTGAGCAAAAAGTTTGATCAAATAATACTTGAAATTGTGTTTGAAGAAACAAGTACGGAAAGAATATTTTGTTGAAGATGAACCATTTTTTGAAAATAAATTTTTTAACGGCCACAAACTTTTAAGAAGCAAACATTAAGTTTTATAGATTTATGCTACTAATGGTTTGATATGGGTGCTTGAATTTGGACATGGCTTGATTAAGAAGAAGCATGAAGAGCACTCATGTTTTCGAGATCAAATTATAAATACTAGAAGTTGTATATGAATAGAAGCATGATTTTAGGGGTAACTTTAACTGAGTGGTAATATCAAAAGCTACACATGACTAAAGGATCATAAAAAAATGTATTATTGAGTAGAAGAATGAAGACACTAAAATCTACACTATTTAAAAGCACACACTAGGGACTATAAGGATAAAAACCATGCTTCTGAAATGGATCAGAAGGTCACTAAAATGGGTTGAATAATAACACCTGACTAATTATGACTTTCTTTGCAAAAAAATCACACAACTTATGAAGTTTCAAAATTAGTTGTCAATTTGGATTTCAAAAGCCTTGTTTGGAGCACAACTTATCCTTCTATTATACTTTGTATAAAGATAATTTACTATTAAAAGCTTCAAAGATTCTAATAAGTATTGCTTCAGAAGCTTCTTGAAAATATTAGATTCTAGCTAGTATAGATTTTATTTTTGTCTCTTTAGAAAAGTAGAAGTTTCTTCTGATCTTTGAAAAGTCATTTAAGAAATTTTTTTACGACTTATATGAATGATATAGTACTGTAAAATATGTTTTCTAAACAAGAAAATATGAAAGCAACAAATTAGAAGTAGTAGAGAAGGATAAAGCACACATAATTTTACCAGTTAACCCACAACCTTGGGCTATGTGTAGTGCCTACACTTGTAGGATTTCAACTCACACAAGTACTAATTATGGTATTCTTTCTTCCCTGAAGCATCTTCAGGCTTCTACAACCAGTATTGTCTAAGCCTCTTCAAGCTTCCCATGAGTATTCTTTTGAAAAACCTCTCCAGGCTTCAACCTAAGTATTCTTTTGAAAAGCCTCTCTATGTTTCACTTAAGTATTCTTTCAAAAGTTCTCTTTAGGATTCACCCCAATATTATCTAAGTCTCTATGCTCTACTAATAAATTAGAATCTGTGTGTTTCTGAACATGAGTTTTATTCTTGTTTTGAGTTGTTTTTAATTAAATATGTTGGCAAAACTCATGGAATTATGTTAAGTGTGATACAAGCAAGGAATGATTTGCAAATGTAGAAATCTTGGATAAAAAAATAGGAAAGAGGTAAAAAAAATGCTCTAATGAAGAGCACAACCATTCTCTTTATGAGCGTGATCATGCTCGTGAGAATGGTTGTGCTCCCTGTACATCCATGTTCATAAAGAGCATGGCCATGCTGCCTTCAAAATTTAAATTTGGAAGAAGACTTGCCTAATGAGAATGGTTGTGCTCCCTGTAGCATGGCCATGCTCCTTTCCATTCAAGTAACATCTTTTTGAATTATATATAAGAAATAGGAATGAATTTTAGGTGGACCATCTTATTTTGTTTATGAATATTTTACTCTGGAGTGAGCTAAGCATAGAGTGAGAACTCTATTGGAATGGAGAGTACTTGAGAAGGATCACGAAGGCTTCAAAGTGTAATCCTTTCTATCTTTCTTATGTATTTGAGTTTATGTTTATGCTTTTCATGTGCTTATGGCTAGCTAAATCCCTATTTTCTAGGGTTATGTTGTAAATTGTAGATGAACCCCAATTTTATTTAATTGAAGTTGTCTTTATTTAGTCAATTATATTGTTTTGTTGTGTTTAATTTCTTATTAGAATTGATCAATCTATATTTAAGTTATTTGTGCGTTTGTGATCAACTTATCATGAATAATGAAATTATAGAACTGAATCCTTTATAATAACAATTTATCAAACATATTTTATGGATTTCTGATTGTCATTCTTTATGCTCTTGTGCTTTTTCATAATTTATTTCTCAATTGACCAAGTTAGAACTGAATTAAAAGAAATACTATTGAAAGAGTTTGGGCAAAACCTTTTAACAATCTTAAGAGAAGTCAATAATTGATAAACATTGAGAAATTCGATTACTATAGAATTGGGGGAATTTAATTGTGAGATTTAATGATAGCCTTATGCCTTCTTATCTGATATATTCATTGCATTGTTTCTAATTGCTCTAGAGTATTGTTTTCTTCCAAATAATTGAATACAATTCATTCAACAAATTTTGATAAAAATACAAGTTATTTAGTTTATTAAAAATTAAATTATTTTAGGAACACGACAAGTCTTTTGGGTACGATATCCAAACTTAGTTCCATTGTTATTGTGTGTAGGGTATACTTGCCCCGAGCGAACATATTTTATGCATCATCTACACAATTATTATTTCAAATAACCTTTCCAAGCTTTGAATCCAAAGTAGAAATTGTTACTTGACTCACATAACACTTTGTTGTGCTCACTCACAACCTTCAAAAGCAACAATCGCCTAATTGTTCTTCTAAGGTTCCCAATCCTAAATGGGTTCTATTTGAGGACAAGTACCTAATACACCTTTCAGGGAAAACTCATCAATAAGCTTCCCTTGAGAAAATGTTTGTAGGAACTCAATGGCTAAGTGGATTTGGCTCTAAAGTCCTAGAGAGTCTAGGCTAAGAAAAACTAGTATCAAAAGCAAATGATATACATGTGTGTGTAATGTGGCTTCTTAATCTATACCTTCTCTATCCCAATTTTGTTCCTAAAAAAGAACTTCAACATCACTTTTTCGTCCTTAAATTGGGCTTGAAGATGACTATTTCTCCTTTTCTTGAGACGCTTGGAGGTCTAGGAGATTCATTGTGAGTTTTCTCTATCAATACAATTGGTTCCTCTTTCTTCCTTAGTTGGACCATCTTGCACACAATTTAAATTTAAAATTATGATTGTTGACACTTGCTATTGTAAGTGGCTAGTGAATTCTCCTTTCTCCAACATAATCTTGAGTTTCGCTACTTCTCGAAAGTGAGTTTTTTTGTAGGTTTGTCTTCTTCCTTCTTCAAATAGTTACAATTTTGTCATGACTCATTTTCTTGTTCCTAGTTCCCTTGCTTGTATGGGACTTGCAATTAGTGATTAACTCTCTTCTTCAAGATTATTCATATCTTCAGAAGAGCTTGTCATTCCAGATGATAGTGCCTTAGTACACTATTGCATGACATCTTTCTTATAGCTTCTAGTAAGTGTTTTTGAACTATGTAGACACATTTGTAAGCACGACTCTATTTTTCTAGAGTCATGCTTTTAGTCATATGCAACTTCCGATATTTTCACTTTGACATAGAACTCACGATTACCCTTTTGCTTTCGGTATCATGCTTCTAAAGTTGGACACTGTTAAGATATGAGACACCTTCATTATAGGCTAATGCTTCACTCCTATCTCCATGCCTTCTTGATTAAGTCTCGTCTTTTAAAAGCACTCAAGGAAAACCATTGGTACATAAGTATATAGGACTTAGAATTTGCTTCTTAAAAGTTTGTTATCATTAAAATTATTTTGCAAAAAAAGGGTTCTGCTTCAACAACTTTAGTGTACTTAAGCACTAAATTAGAAGCTGCAAGATTTCCAAAAGACATGAAGAAGTTCAAAAGCACTGAACTTGTAGATAACATTAAGTCTTGACCAAGAGAAAGTAACCAGAAGTAAGGAAGATTGTTACATCAATGCTGTAATGGATCAAAAGAAATAGTGCAACATCTTTCTGCAAAAGAAACCATCTTCTCAAGTAGTGTCTCATGACTGAGCTAAAGAAGAAGTCATAATGCACTAACAACAACAAGCACCAAGGAAACAAATTTCAAAACTCAAATTATGCAAGTTGTAGTCAAACTAAGGAAGTAGAGGTGTCAACACATGAAATTCAAAATCATTAGAAAAAATTATGGGAATAGTCAACAACCAATCGTGTGAAGAAGACAACTCATAACAAATTTACTTGTTCTCTAATCTTCTTTCTAGAAACTAGCAACAATCATCTCAAGGCTTATAAAAGAACCTAAAATTGCTTAAGCTCATTGCTAGGAAAGAAATTAGGATAGAAATGGCAAGATGAACTGTAACATCCCAATTTTTCGTAAATAAATTTAAAAAGCTTTTTAGTAAAAAATAAATAAATATAGAGCAAATAATAGGCTGAGTACCCTAGGTATAAATAGTTATGTTAAGTCAGCTGCCTCCTTTTGGCCTCATTTTCGTTTTTCCCCTTCTCCTCTCAAAACCCTTTCTTTTTCCGCAGCCCACCAAACCAGTCTCAGAAAAACAACGATCTCGAATCCGTTCACCGTTGGATCGTCGTGAAATTTGAGTATCATGTTCGCAACACAATTCTGAGCATTCTCACCATTGGGAATTTGGATATCATGTCTGAACTGAGAGAAACACCCTTCACATTGTAGCTTTTTTCTTTCCCGCAGAAACCCAGAGCTGTCTTGGTAAAACTACGATCCCGGTTTCATTAACCGTTGGATTATTGTGAAATTTGGATATGGTGTTCGAAATTCAATTCCGCACGCTTCCACCGTTGGGATTTCCGAGATCATATTCGTGGAGGGAGAAAAAGGAATCGTATGAAGACAGTACAAGTGGAGGTTTCAATCTCTTCTCCGTCTCTCTGACGTTTGGGAATTCTATCGGAGCAGTCGGATGAATAATTGAAAGAATTTCTGGGAACCGCTAGAGATGTTGCTATCGCTGGCTAAAGACACGTGAGCCCGCTTAGAGGTAAGGGATGAGTTTATCGCAATTGGGGATTAGAATGAACATGTGTAGGGCTCCTTAGAGAACTAAATTTGGGTTTATTTTGAGATGTTTATTGAATTATAATTTTCTCTTTATGATTATAAATATAATATTATTGTGTTCTATGTACCAATTGATGTCTTGATGAAAATTGATTGATAAACTTGAGTGCTCTTGATGTGTTTGTGTTTAACCCATGAATTTGATTAATTGATTGTGATATAATTGTGAGAAACTATTTCAGGGATTTTACACCCCATGTTGTGATGAAATCTTTTGTATAAATTGTTATGTTGAGGTTATGAAATGATGATTCAAACTGTGAGTATGTGATAAATTGAACATGTGACGGATGATGAAATACATGTGTGTTGAGATGAGATGTGTGTATTGAGTTGTGAACTATGAACTGTGCAATCACACAATTGTAAGACCCTTTAAGGGCGACGAGTATTGTGATGAGATCCACTGTGGGAATCCGACGAGTTAAAATGATTTTGAAAACAATTGAGTAGATGTGTGTATTGCATAGTTCATAGGTAAAGTGTACATGATTCATGAGGTGTGATAACATGTTAAATTGAGATTATACCATTGTGATTGGGATTAAGTGTATGTGATAAATTGAGTATGTATATGATTGAGATATATATGTGCATCGAGTTGTGAACTATGAATTGTACAATCACACGATCATAAGTCCCTTTAAGGGCGACGAGTTAATGCTAAGTCCCTTTTAGGGCGACGAGTTGATGTTAAGTCCCTTTTAGGGCGACGAGTTGATGCTAAGTCCCTTTTTGGGCGACGAGTTAATGTTAAGTCCCTTTAAGGGCGACGAGTTAATGATAAGACCCTTAAAGGGCGACGAGTTAAAATTATTTTGAGAACAATTGAGGAGTCGTGTGTTTTGTACAGTTCATAGATAGAGTCTGTGTGCTAAAATAATTTTAGGGGTTGGATCTGAATCAGGAGGGAGAGGCCCTGACGGACTCTTTGGAGTGTAGGCCTTGGGGGTCACCGGGTTTGAGTGCTCCTTTAAGCCTATGTTGATCCCATATGGTTGGAGCATTCTCGCAAAACATCGTGACCCTGACTGGTCTTCCTATGATCTTACTTAGTGAGAGTGACCTGACAAACCCATTGTGTGGTGTGTCTTGTTATGTACTCCTAAGCGCCCCAGGGTGGTTTTTCACTGACATGGTACCACATTGCATATAGGCTTGAGTCTTAGTATAACTGTCGCATACGCTTGCTAATTGTTTATTATGAAATTGATGTGTTATTATGTCTTGATCGGAGTGTGTGATTCCTGTGTATAATGATTGATGATTGAAATGTGTGATTGATGAATGACAAAGTGATGAAATAATGTGAGATATGCTAAGTAAATTGTATTTGGCTACTATATGTTGTGTTGTTTCTCTCTAGTAGTTAGCAATGTGATAACTCACTCCCGGTTTGCTGTTTGTGTTTGGATCCTGTGATGATCTTGAACTTTGTGTTCGGGGGAGTAGATGAATAGGTGGATGACTATGAAGAACCTCATGCTAGAGGACACGGGAACACCACGCTCTTATAGGATGTGACATTAGGATATAGGTTCTATATTAATTGTATGAGACTTATATGACTTTCTTTGAGTCGAGATGACTTTATTATTTATTTGGACAAGTTTGAATATGATGTAGAAGAAAGTGAATGTGAGCCTTTTACCCATTTGAAAAGCTTGTATTTAAAAATGTTTTAAAAATACTTTTAATTAATATTTGAATTTTTATTCCTTTATTAATATATATGTGAGGGGTAGAGGGTGTCACATGAACAAGTTGAGTTGTACAGAGAAACTATCTTGCTTTTGATATTAGTATTCCTTAGCATAAACATTATAGGATTAGGAATAGAAAGCTAAATTCTTCAAACCCAAAGAGTTTCTATAAACACCAACACTCGAGGAGCTTTACTAAAGAAAACATCCCAAAGGTCTCATATGATTCCATCCTTAAACAGATTGAACTCCTTTAGGAATGGAGCAAAAACTCATAATATCAATCAAGGGATTGTTGCTTCAAGAGTTTAAGTTAACACAACAATTGCTATGTGAGTCAAGTAGCAGCAACTACTTTGGGTGTGAAGCTTGGAGATGCTTTTTGAAAGAATAATTGGGTAAAGCTTGCAAAGATTTAGAAAATATTGAGGTAAAACCTAGAGGGGATTTTCGAAAGAATATTTGGGTGAAGCCTAAAGAGGTTTTAGAAAACAATACTTTGACTAGAACCTAAGGAGACTTTTCGAAAGTATACTTGAGAAAGCCTACAAAGTTGTAGAGAATACCGTGAAAGCTTGGGGAGGCTTGAAGAAAAAGAATACCTAGTGTGGTGCTTGTGTTAATGAAAATCGTATAATTGTAGGATCTAGACATAATCCAAGGTTGTGGGTGAACCAATATGAACTTTGTGTGTCCCTTCTTCCTTTTTTCTTATGCTCCCCATGCATTTGTTTGTTGTATTTTCATCATAGATTTTGAAAAGTCTTTAAAATTTAACCAAGTTGAATTTATTTACAATTAAGAAATGTTTTTCAAAAAGGTCTTAGCTTCAAAAGCAATACTTGCTTTGAAACATAAAAATCAGATTATAAAAAACAACTCAAATTTTGGATTCTTTGAGAAGAATCTTTTTAAGATATTTAATTTATTATAATCTATTATTGAATATCTTTGTACCCTTGGGTCTTCTTTGGTTCAATCACCCTAAAGGCCAAACAACCGGTCAACTTGACCCACTTACAAAATGAATATCTTGGCGCCACATTGGAGCGAAAGATGTGCATCTCTTATGAGATCATATTATCTCATCATATCTTAATCATATTGCAATTACATATCTGATCATTTATCATCATATCTTATTCCCAAAAGTTAAGGAAATGAGATATGATAATATTATCTCTTAATTATAGGAATCGCTATATAAGACATATTAGACCTAGAAGTAAGGTACATGACTCACTTAGATGTTTTGGGTAGGCAATTGTAACCCTAAAAATGAAACCTATACCGAAACAATCTATACAAGGAGGAAAAACATATCTTTTGGTATCCTAGTAAGAAGCATGGGAAGATATATTGGAAGAAATGTTTATTGTGCATAAAAGGTCAAAATCAATCACTACTCAATCAAGCTTCTAATGATCCATTGGTCCACTTCATACTTAAGATTATCTGTGGAAAGACAAGTTAAAGAATGTTTTGGTTAGTGCTTGAAGAACCAAGTGAATCAAAATAATACTCGTGTAGTGTGGAACTATTTACATAGTAAATTTATTTATTTTGAGTGAAATCATGGTGGTGAGCCTAGGATTGATGCAATCCTAGTATTTTAGATGAAGCTTTGTACAAATATTTTGTTTGTTCTCTTATTCCTTTACTCATTTATTTCATTACACTAACTAATTAAGAAGAAAAAAATGTCATTATGTCAAAACTCTTTTAGTTTTAAAATAAAAAAATACCATTCATCGGATGATTTGTTGTTCCCTACTTTGGTTTGCCTAGTTGTGCTGCTTAGCCTTTCAAAGCTTCAATATTAGCTTCCTTCAACATAATTTAAAAAAAAAATTATTAAAAATGTATTTATGCCATTTTGTATGAAGACTCAGTGTATGTTTGAATTGAAGTTAGAAATATCTTCCAATATAAATCCAACAAATAAAAAAATAATAATTAAGAATCCTGATTCTTTTGACAAAATTATCTTTGCTTCAAAAATATTTTTTCACCTAAAAATCAAACATATATGCACTTAACTAATGACAAAAGGAGTTGAGCTTAGTAAAATGGATTAAGTTCTCACGGTATAACAAACCAATAATTTTTTATCATTAAAAAATATATTTATATGTAGTGTCTAATCATTCCTTGAATATGACTACCTTCAAAGGAGATCCTTGATGGAAAAAAACACACTTTTCCATTTTATTTTTTGCTCTAAATAACTTAGATATTATGTCAATTTTCATTCTTTGTCTTTTCTTTCTTCCTTTTTTTTTTCTTTTCTTTCATTTTTTTTCTCTCTCTAAAAACCAGTTATATGATTAAAGTACGAAGTCATCCTATGCCTAAAGTAGCATGTGAACTGTAGAACCCACAACAAATGTTAGGAGAGATATGAGTTGTGAAGCCTGAACAGCCCACCACAGAAGTTAGCAGGGAAGGACAATTCATACTTTCCAGTTTCCAACTTGTTTCTGTGAAGCAGTTTCTGGGTCCCGCAAATTCGGTGGGGAGATGGCAAGTTGCAGCCTCAGCACCCTTCTCACTATGCTGTCTGATGTGAAGCTCTCTCATTTTCACCTTTTCACCTTTTCACGTGGACATAATTAAATGTGACTACCATGTTTTCTAATACTCTTTTTCAATATATTTTTTATTTTTAATTATACAATTTTTTGGGTCTGTTTTCTTCTGTGCCACTTATGATTTGGTAATTTAAAATAATAATAATAATAATAATAATAATAATAATAATAATAATAATAATAATAATAAGTGTACTAGGAAAAAAGTGTTAAAATGTATATTGCTATTTGCTCTAGTTCTGATGCTCACGTTGATTGTGAGCCACTAATCCTCAAAAATTGGCATGAATGTCACGTTAAGTGGGGCTGGGAAGGAAAACACTGACCTAGCAAATTATGGACCAAATGTATAAAAGAAAAAAAGAGAGGCTAATTGTACTGTAAAACATAAGTAGAGGTGCGGACTCTGCCAGCTCAGGATTAACTAATTAGTGTCGACTGTTAGAGGCGTGGTGAAAGAAGGCCATATCAAATGTGTAATAGCATTTCTCTATCAAAGACGAGTAAAATAACAATAAATACATAGACCATAATAAATAACAGCAAGAAATAAGTATAGTGAGTGTGTTTCGATTTCAATGTAAACTGACGTTCACCTCAAGGACACAACTTGTTAACTTCTCCATTTTGGAGGCTTCTACTAGTAATCCAAACACTTCGATATTTCACAAGTAATAACTTTGTACATTATGGAATGAAATATGCATTACTCCCTTCCTCTCAAAATGTTTATGTAAAAAAAAGTTATCCCAAAATAATAATTATTTTAATTTTTAAAGATAATATTAATTACAATTGTCCATTTTTACCCCTGATAAGAGCTATAATTGTGTTATTGTTACATTGTTTTCAATAAAGAAGATGAATAGTTATAAGGTTAATTTAGTAAAATTGTTATTCTTTCTCATTTATTTATTAGTTTTTTTTAGTCTATCTAAAAAAAACTATGATGATAATCATAATGAATCGGAGGAAGTATTTTATTACGTGTAAATTATAGTTATTATCCTATTTTAGTTCTTAAGTTTGATTTTAAAGAATTAAGAATTGCAAATAAAAAAGGAAAAGATTTATAGTTTTATTATTAGCCATCGCAATTCACAAGGTTAGAAAATGAACACTAGAGGAATTTACTAAAAGGTGTGGCATTTAACATTTTTTGTATGTTTGTTTATGCTTTAGGATTTCTTTTAGCCAAAAGATAATTTCAAGATTACTGAAGTAGGTATTATTTCTCTCAATCAAGCTTTTTCAATACACATGATAAAAAATGGAACTCTGTTAGTAGATTACTAGTATGTATTTAAATTATGCACTAGTTAAGAAATCAATTATAGAAAGATTTTATGAAAATTTATGTTAGTGATGCATTAAAATTATAGCGAGGGTAATATTTTAATAAAAATCTACTTTGTATTCCTTAAGCATGTCATAGATTAAACATAGCTTGCTCTAAAATTAATTAATCTTTTAAAAAATAACTGTAACAAAGATAATTATGAATATTTTCCTCAAGATTTTATATGTAGGATATCGTTTATTAATGGCCTACAAATTTTGTGTACTCATACATGTGAATATATCTGAAGCTAGCTAGATATGGACCTCCAATTATAGGGCATTGCTCCTCCACGTGATTTGTTGAGATATCAATTAGTTTGTGTACTGATGAATATACACAAGTATATGCGGATAAAAACCTTTCCCTTGGTTGATGATGGAATGAATATACTATAGCCGCAAAAATCACACAATTTCTCATTGACTGTAGGATAAAATAATTGTTCCAAACACGTCAAGTCAATTTCAACTGCCATAACGACTAACCAACAACAACAAATGAAAAAAAACATATCAAGAAATGAACCTAGTGCCTCTTCCTGTGACCTATTTTCTCAAATAATTGTATATGAATGGAGAGAAACCAAGTTAGTTTGACCAAGTTCATTGAATGTCAAAATGGTTCATTGCCATTGAAGCCATCTGAAAACGAGTCAATGACTTGAAAATCTAGCCCTCTTGTCCGTCCGGGCGCGCCCCCTTTAAGTGAGGAGACATCTAACATGATCCTGTTCAGCCAAAAATACAAAGTCAGCACTTAATATCACCATTGGTGGCTAAATATGTAAAGAATCTGGCTCCTCTAAAAGGAGTAAGTGAGTAATCTCAGTTGTTGATAAGAAAATCAATTATGAACGGTTAATGTTGTGTGCACATGCATAACAAATCATGCATGAGTTGCTATATAAATTGTTGATTTTCTCACAAATAACTGAGATTAATCACTTTTTATCCTTAGGAGCAGTCTATAAGTATCACAAGGCTTACAAGTTCTTTGATTCCTTTTCTAGTCCTGAAGAGATGCAGCCTATGATGATTTTGTCATCAATTTTTGACACTGAATGATCCCTTGGGAGATTCATCTTTTTTGGTGCTGGATTGACAAAAATTAAACACACCAATTTAACTTCATGGTTATAAAACATTATGTGAAACTAAGATCAAATTTATCTGCTTTAGGAAACCTCTTACCTGACTTGGGAGGAGTGACATATCCATCAAGTCCCAATAATTTCTGCACCAATGGATGTTATATATCATTCTTAAAACTGAGTTCATGTAAGGCAGTTGGTTTTTAGCAACTAAGTAGTTACCTTCAGATTCTCGTAACACTCTTCAAGTTTGCCATTATATAAGATGTGATCAAATATGCCTGATGACTTCCCTTGCTCAATCTCAGCCTGAGCATTTCGTAACCGCTTTAGGACCTGTTCTTCTGTCTCTGTCCCTCTGTGAGAAAAATTGAGGTTTGATGTCTTTAGAGAGCAACATTGTGGGAGGGTTTTGAGAGTTAAAGAGGCACACGCAAGAAGTGATTACTCACCGGTCACGAAGACGTTTCTCCAGCTCTTCCATTGATGGGGGGCAGATAAAGATGAACATGGCTTCTAGAGAACTAGCCCTCACAGATCTTGCTCCTTGAACATCAATATCAAGAATACATCTCTGAACAAAATGTAAAAAAAAAAAATTAAATATCTCATGAGAAAAAGTTAAAGTCATATCTGAAGGAAAGTAATGCCCACAACAAGGTTGGTTTGATATGATTGCACGCACAATCATCAAACAGAGAATTTATTTAATTTCATTACCATCACAAGTCAAGACCACAAAACACTGATGCATTTTAAAAGATCAATTTTACTTGAGTAGATCAAGGATATTTTGTAAGATCCAATATATGCCATTAAGATTAAAATTTAGAAGAGGAAAGAAAAAGGGCAAAAGGGTGTTCTATTTGATAGAATAGAAATTATCTTCCTTTCAACAATGTCAAATTAAAATATATCAGTGGCAATGCAACATGACACTCTGCTATGTTTTTGACATGGATGTATTTTACATGCTGCAGCAATTGCAACTCAGCCTAACATTTCAGATCTTAAAAGTGCTAGTAAAAATCAATAGATTAGTAAGAATACTTTTATGAAACCTAATTATTATTTAAGAACCTTGATTTAAATAGGAACCAATAAAAGCCAGGCATCTTCAGAAAGAAATTGATTTGCAGAAATTTACTAGAATAGGCATGTTAAGTTTAACAATCTAAATATCAAGGCCTATGAGGAACTTACTTTCCCTGCATCTGATACCATCTCCACAGCCTCAACACTGGTCCCGTATAAATTACCATGGACAGAAGCAAACTCCAGAAACTTTCCATCTTTAATTTCTTTCTCCATAACATTCTTCTCTGTAAAATGGTAATGGACCCCATCTTTCTCCATGCCTCTTGCAGCACGGGTTGTGTGGCTCACAGAGAAACCAAACATAGAGGGGAATTCCGTCATCAGCATAGATATCAATGTTCCTTTACCTACTCCAGAAGGACCACTGATAACAACAGGTTTCTCAGCATTTCCTATCACACCCTTACTCCATGCAACAACATCAATCCCCAAAATTTTTTTCTGCTGCCTGACATATGGAGTGTCCACCTGCCAAGAATAATCAAAGGGAAACATCAAACACCTCTATTAAGCCATTTTGGGAATCTAATATTGTTTCAATTTCCATACAATAATAGTACTTTAGCATTAGATTAAGGAAGAGGATCTGAAAACACCAACCTCCAGAAACCATATACAATCATCTGGCTTGGCATTTTTCTTAAGAATTAGTATTCGGTCTTTCAAAAGCACGGCTGAGTGGCCATTGCATGAAATGGGTTTGGTACCTAGCTGAATGAGATCAACCCTGCACATTAAAATGGATATCAGCAACAAAACAAAGGCAGAGACAGAACTATGAGCTAAGTCAGTTAAGGAACCTTAAAACTTACCATTCCCCGAGACCATTGTTGTCAAGAATTTGATCTTTAACCGAAAAGGTTTCACCATAGGTTCCACCAATGACATACTGTGTCAAACAAATGGAGGTCAATGTTTTGATTGACTCAGCAGAAATCAAATTAGTAAATAGCAATTAGCAACAAATTGAAAGATGATGCTCATAGCATACTGTATGATCAAATACCTTTTTATTGCCAACAATAGTATCAGTTTCAAAAGTCCCACTTTTTAATTCAAACCCATTGCATGTTCCATTCTGCAGGTCTTGAGGTATGAATGTAGGTGCTTCTCCCTATTGATCACACACCAAATCAAAACCCCATTTTGATCCAATATCCTAATCAAACCACATTCCTCATTTTGTAACCATTCATTCGAATCCGCGAAAGGAAAAAGGGTCTTTAGTACTTACCATATAGAAATCCTTGCCAGAATCCAATCCTGATCAAAATCCATAAACAGGAATTAATCCCAGGAAGGATCTAACCATACATAAAAAAAAACTAGCATTCTAATAAACACAATCCAATGTGATTTTGATACATTTAATCAACAAATACAAGGTTTGTAATCAATAACTTTCTGATCCCACACATACATTAAAAGAATTAACCAAACTTGGCTTCTATTCAATATCTATCCGATCCCACATTATAAAATTCTAGGAAGATTAACCTATAAGAAAAAAGGCTGAGAAAAGTGAAAAGAGAAAAACCAAGTTGCAAAAACAATAACAAAACAATCTTCATAGAAAGAAAGGAAAATAAGAAAAAAGGAAAGAAAGAAAGAACAACGAAACAATGGTGGATCAATCGAACAGAGGACGACCCAGATCGCATTGCCAAAAAAGTCGAAGCCTTTAAGAGATTGAAACCGACAATGTTGATGTTAATGTTACCTTACAGTAATAGCAAGCAGGTTTCTGTGTGCAGAAAAGAACAAACTTTTGTTTGGTGTATTTCGAGGGGTGGTGGCAGTATATGTGTGTGTGTGTGTGTGTGTGTGTTGGAGGTTCAACTATGTGTCTTCCCTTGTTGACAACCTTTTCAACTTTCGGATTTTTTAAAAACCAAACCAAAACAACATCAAAAGTGGTTTTGTTTGGGTCGCACAGAAAGAGAGAGAGAGGCGGCAGAAGAAGGTGCAACAAAAATCAGGGAACGGATTTTCATATTTGTAGGCGCAAATAGTGAAAAAGAATAAAAAAAAAGGGGTTCGGTTTTTTATTTTTATTTTCTCTTTCGGTCGCGTTTGTTTCACGGACCGGGAAGACCGGCTTTCGTTTTATCTTTGAGGTGCGTGTGAAGCTTCTTCCGTCCATCTCTTTTAAATTTGGTTTGTTGATTAAGGATAATAATGGTTTGCTTTTTTAAATATTTATTATCTCATTGATTGATGATTGAGTTTTATCAACGAAATCTCAACAAACTTTATCTTAACTTTCGGTGCTTCATCTTGAATCAATTGGGTGAAGATGGAATGTGGTATCTTCCTATATCTTTAATTTTCTTATAAAAAAAATTGATAATAATTGAGAGATAAAATATTTGAAAGTTATCATTTTTAATTATTAAAAGTATTTTAGTATGATAAATGTTTATTTTATATAATTAGAATTTATGATAAGTAAATATTTTTTAGTTAACTTATTTATTTGATTTTATAATTGTTCTGAATTTAGTCCTACATACTTTTTTGTGGTGATTTTAAAGCACCAAACATCCTTCTTTGATGTTAGCACCGGAGACCAAAATCTAATTTTTATGCATGTGTAGGAATTAAAATTTACAATTTTCTTGTATAGGAATTAAAAATTAAAATGGAGATAATTATGAGAACCAAATGAATATATAAATTATATTATAATTACAATTTATAATAAATGAATATCTTTATTTATACTAAATAATTTGAACTGTGAAATAAAATTATTTTTAATTGTTGATAATATAATTTAAATATTGGTTTGGGAAAATTGTAAATATTGTAATTTGTTTAAGATTAAACAGAGCAATTAAGAGTTGTGTTAGCCCTGACATCAATGTTAATTGCATCGACCAAGTACAAAGCTAACATAAGTATATTTTATAAATTATTTTAAAACTAACAAGTTACTTCGATTGTCAAGTTATGTCATATTGTTCACAAACAATAATATTTAAAGTACACAACCAAGCCAACACAACCTAACATTTAATGTGATTAGGTGATTTGACTATTTTAGACTAGCTACAAGTTAGCATTGACTTCGGTCAACACTTTGTTGAAGATATTTCAAAACAATTTCGTGCATTAGTTACATGTTACCATCTATTTGGTCTTGTTCATTTTTTCTCCTTCCTTCTCCCTCGCCATCCCTCTTTATTTCCCCTTCACCAGTTTTGTCTCTTTGTCACCTCTCTCACTGGTTTTGTCCTTACCGCCACTAGTTTCACCCAGTCCCTCCCCTCCCTCCCCTGCCACCATTTCATACCTCCTTGGTTGTCCTATTGCTCTACACACATTACTAGAAAAAAAAATTCACATTAGTTCTTTAGCACATTCCATGATGGTTCTAAAACCACCTTTGAAGTCGTTGTCATAGAAAGTGAACACTTTCCATGACGGTTTTCTAATTGTCTTAGTATGTCAGTTTCTACATCGATTCTTTTAGAAATAGTCTTAGATAATTTTATTTATTGTTTAAAAAATATTAAAAATGTCAATATTCTAAGACGATTTCTGAAAAACTATCTTAGAATCTATAAAATATAAGACGATTTTCAGTAAAAACTGTCTTTGAATCCTGACATTCTAAGACAAGGATAGCATCGTAGAAAATCATGCAGCCCTCCAATAAGAGGAAAATAAGTGTTGTGTTGTCTCCAACTCACATCCTAACTTTTGTTATCTTCTTCCTAATATTTTTTTGCTAATCAAACCACTACAATAGTCAAATAACACGTTAAAAATAATTTTGATAGGCTTATGAATAAAAACATGATTTTCCAAATTGTTATGTCTTGTCTAACAATTGCCCACCCTGAGACAAGCATATTCAAAGTGGGGAAGTTGCATTTTTTTTTCTTTCTCCTTTAGGTTAATTTCTTCTTTGACTCAAAAAAATAAATCTAAGACTATTTATTGTCTTCCAAGCGGGAGGAATAGTTAAACAACTAAAAAATGGTGGATAGACCAGAAAATTCAAATAATATACTTTAACAAGCTTTGAGACATTTTGTTCTCAACTCACCAGCTCACCATGCACACCACAATACCAATGCTTGTGTCGTGGTTAGCCAAAAAATTGAGAAGATGTTCAAACCCTCTAACAGATGAGGATCTAGGAGTAAAAACTCCTATTGTTGAAGGTGGGGTGAAACAATATTACGGTTTAGTAAAAAATCAAGAAGAAGATAATAAAAAGAATGGAAATAATATCAATTATATTTTTACTTGATAACATGGTTTTTATTTTATTTTATTTTATTAGTATTTTAGAACTATTTTATTTACAAACAATCATAGAAATGATTATTTTCTACCAAAAGATATATATATGTTTCAAACTTCAAAATTAGAATAAGTAATTCTAACATTGCAATAATAATATAAGGAGGAATGACCTTAACATCAGAAAAGTGTAAAAAGAGTATAAAAACTTGTTAAACTAAATAGAAACAAAGTTACTAATTCATTCATGAATAATTTTAGAGGGAGCCATTTTTTGTTTCAAACTGAAAATATCAAGAGGTTTATGTTTTTTAGCAAGGGCGGTTGCCCCCTTAGCCTTCCTCCTACTTTTGCCCCTGTTTGTCAGCCAAGCCTTTGTGTAAGACCAATTTTATGCTAATCCATGATTAAATGGTTGATAATTTAAAAGAGAAAATTTTAATTTTGTTCTCGTCTAAGGTTTAGGGTTTTAGAGTGTCTAGTCAGAGCATAAAAGTGTATTCTGCCTTGACCTTGAATTCGGCTTGACTTATATAGAGGTCATGAATTATAATCATATCATATCTTATTCCTTTTTTTACTGATCATATAATATCTTGCTCCTAAGATAAAGGAATAAGATATGATAGGATTTTATCAAAATATGATTAAGATATACTTTATCTTTTAGAGATATGACGAGGCAAAACATGATACAACAATCAAAGGGGAAAATAAAACACCAAACCTTTCTATATTTATCACCAATATCTTATCTAGTTTAGCCTTGAGTTGGTTGGTCAGACACCTAATCCAAATACTAGATCAGTCTAAGGTAGATGGTATGGTATGAGTGAGATGATGGGTACGGAGGTTTTGTATCTATCCAAATTTAATTGTTGTTGTTGTGAGTAGGCAAATAAGTTGTGGGTACTTAGTGAACCTTCAACCTAGTGTTTAAAGTTTTCATGGTGACCAACACCAGATGGGCTTATAGAATAAATGGGTGGGCAAACTCCTATAGAGTTTAAGGTTAATGCATACATTAATGAGGTAAGTCACTACCCACACTTTCTCCGTAGGGTTGATCTAAGTCTTCCTGCATGGTTAGAGAGACAAACAATGATGTTAAGGAATGTACTTAGGTTATGTACTTAGGTTAATCTCTCATGTGGTGTAAATCTCCATGGAGTAAATTCTGTCTTTGGTGGCCGTGTTCAATGTACTTAGTGTTGATGATTGATAGACTTGCGATGATGATGATGTTCGGTGGTTGACTTATGATGCTAATAATTGATTATGATTCATGGTTATAATTGTACATGAGATGTTTTTTATATGAGTTTCATGTTCCTATTATTATTAGGGTTAATTAAGTTTTTAGTCTTCAAACTATGGGGGTTTTGAATTTTTGGTCCCTAAACTATTTTTTGTTAAATCTGGTCCCTAAAGAATTTTCTGTTATTATAAATAGACCCTACTGTTAATAATTTATGTTAAGTGTTGATTTGTCTACTTAAGTGACCACGAGTGTCACCATAGATTGTAGATGAGAAGGATGAATTGTTGCTTCACGTCGCAGATCTCCTCATGGATGGTTGTTTTACGTTCATGGGTGCTTGGAGCGTTAGGGTTCAACAATGACTCTTCTCTTTCCCTTTTGTATTTTAATAACATAATAGTATAATTATTTAACTAAATATAATAAAACTATGTGGCATGTATATAAAATACACGTGAAATTTAATCTGTCTTATTTCATGACACTTTATTACTTAACAAAGGATACTAACGATAGGGACTATTTTTAATAACGACAAATTGTTTAAGGACAATTTTTTTTAGAAAATAGTTTAGGGACTAAAAATTCAAAATCTCATAGTTTGAGGACTAAAAATTTAATTAACCTTTATTATTATTATTGTTATTGAAATTCAAATGTCATGTTTTAAAGACAATGAGGTTTAATTAATTGTTGTTTGTTGAAGTTTAAATTCTTTTGAGTATGTTTGTTTTTGGTAAGTTTACCCTTGCATTATGACACATGTGATCGTGACTATGATAATCTAGAACTTTGTATTTGTGGGAGCAAATGATTGAAAGTTGGATCTTTCTTTTGAAGGTTTCATGGACTGGCATGCATGGACATGAAGATGTGATTCTGTCTTTCATTTTCCTTGTTTAGTTTTATATAAAGAGTTGACCATCTGAGGAGTTTAGAATGTGTATATTTCTAAGAGTTGTATGTTATGATATATGTTAATCAGTTGATAAAAAGTGTGTGTGTGTGTGTGAACATGTTATCTTGAAGTTGTTGATTTTAGCTTTTGGCTTATGAAAATGCAAAAAAAAAAAAAAAAAAATTTCACAAGTATTTTCATAAATAAATTAACTCAAGAGTTATAATAAATTTAAATAAGCATTTCACTTTGTTATTTTTAAGTTAAAATGTAGCAGCAGTGAGTCATTACATATTCAACTTAGGTTTAACATCATATATCATTGAAAACATATATTACTAACCTTGTAGTCCATGAGACCAACCATGCTAGAAATTTTATACATACTCTCAAACTTATGGTGGAGAATGTAGTTAATTGAAGAACTAAACCATTATTAAGAACTAAACTAAATTATTTATCTCCAATGAACAGTTCAATTCAGTTATTAAAAGTTGTTTCAACATTTCTGTAATGATCCATTGTCGTTTACATGAAACTATGAACTATCTCAAGCAAAAGATTTTATTTTAATATTTAAAACTCTTTCATTGATTTAATTATGAAAATACTTATAAACTTTTCACGAAGTCTTCAAAGACATGGGGTCCTCTTTTAGCTATATGCTCTCCACGTATATCGAATACGGAATCATCACAGACACAAATCACATGTACAACAACGCAAGGGTAAGCTTACCAAAAATAAGCATACTAAACCAACTAGAACTTATGAATTTAACGTAATAACATACCATCATATATATATATATTATAACATGCAAAAATCATATATAAAACATAGCTCTTAGAATTCTCATAACAGAGCATCTCATAATAATCATCATTTCATCAACCATTACATGCAGGTTCTATAATCATACACCAATGTCATCATCAGTCCATTAGTCATCAAATATCACTGTATTTTCATGACTCATTAAGTAATATCTCATTTTCAAGTCACAATTATCAATGCACATGTCTAACTATCATGTTATGTCATGCTAACTCTTTACAACCATAAGTTTTTTCACCTTGAGTAATTAGCCCAAACACATCCCTTAAGATAATCACACCTTAACCATTCTGGAAGACTCTAATTAACCTTACAGAGAAAGTGTGGTTTTTTTTTTTTATATAAAAAATGGATGATTGTGGGTAGTGGATTACCTTCGGTAAAGCTTGCAACGATCTTAACCTATTTAGGGATTCACCCACGCTTCCATTCTATAGGCCATTTCACTATTAGCCACCATCGAAACCTCCAGTACTAGGTTAAAGGCTTTCTTAACACCTCCAACTTACGTGTCTACTTACATGCAATGTCATTCATCAATGAATGTATGTTATGATAATTCAAAATTAAACATTATATGTCATTACAAATTCATTCACCAATCTCAACACCACAAGAGTTTATAATATCATAGATTCACCATTCATATGCTCATCACACTCATGAACCCACCTATAGTTTAATTAGCATAGCAAGACATTCCAACACCTTGAATTCTTGCAAGCAACTCACCAAAAACTCATATGAATGTGAATCTCATGATCTCAACATAAATTCAACTCTAATCATAAAACAACATCATCTCGATCACATCTTCCTCATTAAGAAACTTTATCCTATTTATTTTTTTAAGATAATTTCTCATTCAAAATAAGAAATACATTAAATTAATAAGATATTTTTTTATTGGTAGGAATAAAAAAATACTATTTGAAATTTATAATAACTCACCTATCAATTTATCTTGTTTAATTAACTGAACTAGATTAATAAGATAGTATTAAAGATGAAATTAAAGAGTTAAGATGTGTGCATTTAATATTTGGACAAAGCTAAAAGAGAACAACTAAAAGAGAATCCAACAAGATCAAATGGTGAGATATATAGTTTGAGTCCAGAGAATAGTGAAAGAAGAGTGAGGGAAGACACAACATGTTACATGTGTACATTGATAATAGACAGCAAAACACCAATTATATATGGTTTATATAATTTTTTCATGTCATATATTAAATAATTTTTTCATACATGTACCTGAAAAATAGGTTGTTTTCATATTACTACTTAAAAATTCATTTTTTGTCAAATACCTACCTGAAAAAATTTTCAGTTTTATTTTACTATTTGTCATTAGTCGTCTTTTGTTAAGTGATTACATGACAAACAAAATGTCATGCCATCATGTCCAATCACCGACACGTCAGTGCCACGTCATTGAAGGCATGATGACATGGGCAATGAGATGTCCATGACAATGTGTGATGACGTGACACTTCATCTGTCACGTTACCACTTAACGAAAGGGGACTAACGATAGGTAATAAAATGAAACTATAAAAAATTTTAGGTACTTGGTTGAAAAAAATAAATATTAAGTAGTAATCTGAAAACGACCTATATTCTAGATATGAAAAACTTAATTAAGCCTTATTTTTTATTATATAGACTACATGTTAGATAAATCAAACATTTATAGTTAGTTAATTATATACTTAACATTTACTTATATTTTAACAAAAATATTATATATTAAATTGAATTTATTTAATAAAGTATCAAATAGTTTTAACATTTTATAAAAAATTATAGATTTGATCTATTCAATAAAAATTTAATTTAATTATTGGATTATATATAAAATTATTAAATGGAATAACTCTACTAAGATTAATTAGAATGAAATTTTAATTAGATTAATTAAAGGATATTCTAGTGATGGTTAATTAAAGATTAACTAATCTACCAAAGATTATTCAAACATTTTGATCATTCAATTTGGTACAAAATATTCTCTACCTAGATCTACCAATTACATGCAGATGATCACTACTATGTACTTGATTGAGTATTAGAATGACTGATTCCAAATAATCATTAAAATAAGGAAGATAATTAATTGACACAAAATAACGAGGAACTCCATTAAAAACAAGGAGAAGAGTACAAATGGATAGTTACAACATAACCCCCAAACTAGGGGGACTGACCACTCATGATTAGAGCAAAATTAGCAATCCTAGATAAAATAGACATAGACATACCAATAGGCAAGAACGATAATCATGATCTGTCCTGGTTGTATTGTCCACGCTCTTCAACTCTCAGAAAACCCTCAAGATTCTCTCAAATTCATAAAAGATATGAATAAAAACTGAAGATTACTTTTTATAAAGAGAGAGACCTCTATATGTAGCTTCCAAAAGATAATTGCACAAAAAGACACACTATGATCGTGGTGAATCCATCATGGCCATGGTTGAAAGTGACGCTGAAGCCCTATGCCATTATGGATTGACTATGACCCTCTTGGTTGTCTATGATGCTCATGAATTAACCACAACCGTGGTGAGTTTACCATGGTCGTCATCAGATCATTGATGATGTTCTAGGAGGATTGTTATCATTTGACTATGGTCGTGTTGATGACCACGACCATGATCAAGTGTAAGATCTTTAAGTCTTTATAAATTTGTGCAATTTCAAATCTTTCACTCAATTAAGTAACTGTATTTCTTTCATATACAACTAGTATTCAAACATAAGTTCTTCCAAGAAAATACATACAAAATGACACAAAACTCACATTACCACTCAAAAAGTGATTTATCAGTTACCTCTCATAACTTCCGCAATTTAATTTTCATTCTTGACTTTTCAACACCAATTGTCTCCTCCATGCTATTCAAATTCCATTTACTACCAACATTTTTTTAACCATTTTTATTTCTCCAAACCTCCTACCAACATCTCAGTTGACTTAGCAACCCCACCAACCCCAATCTAATTTATATATTTTTTTTCAAACCCATCATTCCATTCTTCATAAAAAAAAGGTTCAAGTCCAAGTCAAATTTGGTTAAAGACCTTGAGGACAAGATCCAAATGAACTTGTTGGTAATGATAGAATGAGTCTTGAGAGACCCAAATAAGTGACTTACGAATTAAATACCTTAGATATTATCCTTTTATTATGATATTTAGTTTCATTTTTATATGCCCTAAAATACTAGATGTTGACATATGTATGGTTGTCATTCATTAGGTTTCCTATTTAATGTATGGTTTGCAATGTATTCAACATCAATTAAAAATCAAAATTGTTATTTTATCTTCTTCATAATTTTTCTCTAGTCTTTTGTAGTGTTTTCTTAGGACTAATAATAGTGTAGCTTCTACTACTCTAACATGACATCACCTTTAAAAGTAGGTGGTGCTATTTAAACAACTTAAAATTTTTATTTGACTTTTAAAATATTTTTTTATTCATCAACAACATTATTTTAAAAACAAAATTTAACAACTTTTATTAAATAAATAATATTAGTTTACCAAAAAGATTAACTATTTTTCTCACATTTATTTTTATTTCATTTTATCATGATTTTTCTTTTTCATAAATATTAATTCTATATTTATGATTTTTATATTATAAATTGATATTTATGATGTCAATTAATTGTGATACTATCATCATCATGTCAGTTACATTATTGTCATATAGATGAGAAAATTACCAAAAAGTCGTTGGTTCAAGTAATATTGGATTCAGTTCTCTTAACTAAGATCTTGAATTTAAACTTTGTGAAAAAAATGTTATTGAGAGGAGAAAAGTCTACTAAAAAGCTGGTCGGTTAGGTTTTTCTATGGAGAGATTTGTCATGACAAAACCAACTGATACTCCATACCGATAACACGGTTAGACAAAAAATATAAATGACAAAATCCTCTCTCCTATATAAGGAGATGCAAAGTATCCATGTTGCTCACAAAACTTATGTTCAATTTCAAGGTAAAGCAAATACTGTAAGGTGTGAGTGTGTGACAGCAAAATTCCCCAAGTTGTGCTGAAATCCTCCTCCAACCAATGCAGCATGCCAGTTATAGCACTGGGAACTGCAGCTGATACAAACAAAAGCAGTGAAGAAACCACCGAAGTGGCAGTAATAGAAGCTATCAAACTTGGCTACAGACACTTTGACACTGCATCAGTCTATATATGGATCTGAAGAGGCTTTGGGAGAAGCCATAGCTGAGGATCTTCAACTTGGCCTCGTCAAGTCTATAGAGGAGCTCTTCATCACCTCTAAGCTCTGGCCTACAAACAATTTCCCCCATCTTGTTCTTCCTGCTCTGCAGAAATCACTTCAGTAAGCAAAATTGATTCCATCCTTCTTCAGTCTTCACATTAAAATCATAAATCAGGAAGATTTTCGTTTTGATTGTAGTTATGGTTATTCTAATTATAAATTTTTAAGGTATATATGTTTTGGAAATAAAAAAAAATCATGTGGGTTTTTTTTAGTTTTATAATTAAATTAAATTTCACTGCATCATCATCAAGTTGGTTATTGTTTATTTGTGATTCAAACCCAAAAATGTGTCAGATGCAAATTATGCAATCAATTCTTCAATTTCTAACTCTACCTACGGTTTTAGAGAATTTGGTTCATAAGAATATGTTTTGTTTAGATCAGTTACATGCGAATATAAACACTTTATTTCATTAATTAAAAGAAACATAGATATTAAGAATTCCATGGTCAAAGTATGTTGTGCAGAACATGTTGTGTATGCACCTAATGATTGAGTAAGTTATTTAGCTGGACGACACAGCATGTAGTTGTGAATGACTAGTTTGTTAGATTTGTTCTCTAGCTTTCATGTGACAATCTTTGCTGGATCCCATAAATATATTTTCACTACTAGTGTTTCATCATCTTGTTCAATCGATCAACACAACGATATTTTATGGTACCCGTTTTCTATATTTTGAACTTTATGATGAATGTTCAGGGTTACATGTATCTTTTCTTAAAGTTCTTTAAGCAACTTAGCTAATTTTTTACTCCAATCCGGCAACTGCAAAAATAAATTATAAACTTCACAACCTACATGTCAATCTTTGGTATTTGTAGGACTATAAATACAAATTAAAAAAATTGTGGGACCACCAAAATTAAAAGGCCGATGTTGTCTTCCTAACAACATGGACTCTTAATATTGTAGAAATAGGATGCCCCGCAAAATTATTGCATCGCTCAGAGTTACTATTTAAAATGCAAATGTCATTGGAGATACCCTTAAGAGTATCTACATAATTCATATACAAACTTTTAATGTTTTGTTGTAGTCTTGTATATGAAAGAGACCTAAGGATAGCTACATATACAAACTTTTAATGTTTTATTATTGATGAAAGAGGCCACAAGCCCAAGCCAAAGGCCTCTGCAGTCTTAAAATAACTGCAGGGGATCCTTACCCTTAACTTTTTCTGGTTCTTTTGTTATGTTGAAGTAGAAAAGCCTAAAACGTGGTGAAGAAAATTTAATGCTTGCACCTTAACTGTAAGAGGTGCAGTGCAAAATGGAACTGGTGAAGATCCAGTTCCCAAATCCAAGCGTTGGTGACATAATGCAGGAGGCTGAAATTAATTGAGAATATTTGGAACTTTATTTGATCCACTGGCCCATCAGTGTGAAGCCTGTAGATTGGGAAACTCCATACACTGAAGATCTAATAACTACATTTGACTTAAGGGGTGTTTGGAAAGGAATGGAAGAATGCCAGAAACTAGGCCTCGCAAAATCAATAGGTGTCAGCAACTTCACTTGCAAGAAACTTGAAGATCTACTCTCATTTGCTACCATTCCCCCTTCTGTCAATCAAGTTGGTCCATGAACTCATCTTGGTCATTTTTCTACTTATATTAATTTAATTTGACCAGTGTTGACCAAATACTCTATTTTTGACACTGCCACACCTAATAGGTGGAGATGAATCCTGCTTGGCATCAGAAGAAGCTAAAGGAAATCTATGATGCAAAGGGTATAATCGTAACTGCATTTTCTCCTCTGGGAGCCAAGGGGGCTAGTTGGGGTTCCAATGTAGTCATGGGCAGTGAAATACTCAAGGAAATTGCAGAGGCACATGGCAGAACTATTGCTCAGGTTTTAAAATTCTCATATTCAATTAATTGAATTTATATGTTTATATATATAAGAAGCATATGATGTAGAGGCCGGTAAATCAATCTAACCATAAAATAAACTAAATAATTAAAGATTAAATTCACGTAAGTTCATGGTTAAGATTAATCTATTCATCTAGTAAACTCTCATTAATTACATCCTTTTATGTATGTCAGCAAGTGAAAGAAAAATGTTTAAAAAAATTTACGTACCTAAGAATATAATTATTTAACTTCAATAATTCAATTGGGTATTTAACTTCAATCTTCACTTGGGTTTTTGACTAACAACGTGATAAAAAGAAAAGTGTGTACACAGGGGCAGATCCAGAGAGGAAGATAACAGGGGAGACCAGTAACTAAAATATAAAATATGTTTATATATAAGATCAATTAAATATCTATTTTTAAAAAATGAAAAAAAAATGCAAATGTTAATCATGGGTTTTACATGCTATAAAAGTATGATAAGAATTTTATATTCTATCAATGACTACTATCTTAAAAAAAGTAAAATTCGACAAAAACTTATAATACTATTTGATATCTGATTTGTTTTTCCAATGTTTACACAATGACATTTGCATTTGTACACTCAAAGATGTTAAAGTCTCAAACAATAATAAAAAAAAGATAATATTTGTTGGTATGTCTTAAAGTTTAAGTTGTCATTCTTGTATGTAGAATTTATAAGTTTATTCCATTCAACAAAGGTTAATAATATATAGCTTTTAATTTACCAATTATTATAACCAAATCAATATAAAAGGAAGGATAACAAAATTATTTATTTGTAAATGCAATCATTTATTTATAGTCTTTAAATAATAATAGATTATTAAATGAAAAGTATAATTATTTCTAGGATAAAAACTATAGAAACGAAAATGATATATTCGTTAAAAGAAAAAAATAATATCATTATCTTGACAATAAAGATATAAAAGGAAAATAAAATATTTTACCGAAAAATAAATAAAAAGATAAATAGTACTTAAATATTATTATTTTATAACCAAATTAACTTTTAAAATAAAAAATAAAATTAATCAAGTAATAAAATATTGTGTACAAAAAAATAGAATTAGAAAAAATGAGGGGTGCCTTCCGCCCCTGTGTGTACATAAAAGCTGTTGATGTTTTGACTTTTCTTTTCATTTTAAAATTATTAATGTTTTATAAAATTTAAATTTTGTTAATTATTGTTTTCATATATACTCTTATATATACCCTTACTTAAAAGAATAAAAATTTAGGCATCTTTGGTCTTTGGTGTTGTGCTCAAATTATTGGAATCTCACTTTCATACTTAATTTGCGTTGACATTTTTTTAACATATTTTCTATTGTTGATTAAAATTTATTATAAATTGGTGTGATATACATTTATTTAAAATAGATTGTAAGTGCGGTATCCATATTATTTTTGTAATGCTTTCTATTTTAAAAACATTTCAAAAATAAGAAATCACGTTTACATCTTATATTAAATGAGCTGATTTTAGACTAAATGCATTAATTCTACATATATTAAATGCTTATTAATATGTGTACATTAATATTACACATCAATAGTTTTGAACTAAAAGTGATAGGTAGACTTGATTTTACGAACTTAGAACCTAATTAAAAAACAATTCAACAAACAACAAGCCACATTTATATTTTATATTATATGTAGGTATTTTAGACTAAATATCCTTAAGCGATGTGAACTAACCTTAAACACCAGTAATTTTGAAATATCAATACTCTATTTTTACTCAAGTTATAGCTTAGATTTCGATTCTTTAAATATCGAATGAACCAACATTAATTGTGTAGGTGTGCCCTAGATGGTTTGTATGAGCAAGGTGTGACTATCGCTGCAAAGAGCTATAATAAGGACAAAATGAAACAAAACTTAGAAATATTTGATTGGTCACTTACAAGAGATGACCATGAAAAGATTAACCAAATCCCTCATATTCGCATCAACAATGGGCCAGTTGTGTTCGTTGCTAACCTTTGGGACGGGTAGACTTAGGTTTGATATTTTGTTTAATACGTTGTTATATTGCCAATGGGTCATGAACGTTTCAGTTTTGTTCTAGTGGCTTGGTGTGGGGCAATACAATAATGAACAACAATCATCAATAGGTCTTGGAATAATAAGTGGAGATCGTTATTGCTTACCACCAACTTTGCTTGTTTTTGTTGTCCATATTATAAAATAATCTGGTTTCATACCTATCTATTTAATATATAAAACTGAAATTCAGAATCTCTATGCCAGATAGTTGTTTTGTAGGAGTAGCATTGAGGGTTAGGCTTGTGAGTCACCCCGCCCAACCTATTGTAAAATGGCGGGACAAGATAAGTTCTTCAACTTACCACGTCTAGCCTGCCAACTCGATGGGCACTAGCAAGGCATGGCGAGTTGACCCCGTCATGTGACATTTTTTACCCCAAAAACTATTAAAATAAGGCTTTGGAAATAAAGAAAACATACATGCGAAAATATTGGCTTTCCAAAACTTTTTGCAAGTAAAGGTTCATATTCTTAAAACCATGTCAAATAAACATCCATACATATATGGTAAAGGTTGTGTAAAGACAAATATTACAAGAATGGATAGAATTGTAATTTTAAAAAATTTGTAAACCTTTTGAAAAACCAAAACTATCGTCTTTGAAAGATAGATAACATGATTTGCACAAATAACCTCGGTCAAACAATCTCAACAGATTTTGTGATAACACTTTTCAAAAACAAAATCAAATTTGAACCCTTAGTCAGTTAAAGCAAGAGAGATAAAGATATAAGATGCAGCGAGTTTTATATTGATTCGTCTCTATCATTGAGACTACATCCTCTAGTTCTTGGCAACCCACCAAGTTTCATTAACTTTACAAAGTTATAAGTATTCTTCAAAACCACTTTTGTCTCTTACAAACAAAGTTTATCTCAAAGCTTAAAACACACCTAGTATTCTTTGTTCTACCAAGCCTTTACTGGATCTAAACAAATCAAAAGATTTGTTGATGTTGGTTTACTCACTAACTAGTTCTTAATGTCTTAAAGACGAGAATACAAATGAAGCACTTAGTTTTTTCTCTTAGAATATACAAAGTGTTTTGAGAGATTTACAACTTATGAATATAAAATGTTAAAGCTTGAAGAAGAGGGAAAAGAAAATTTCAAATATAGCTTGCAAGTTTGTAACTTCAACTCTTCAAAGCTTCTTGTATTCATAAGCAGTCTTCAAAAAGTGTCGATTGTCTCTAAATGACTCCATTTTCTTTAATGAGAGCTTCCATTGATGCATTGAATGAAAGCATTAAATTCATGTTTTCTCCATGCTGAATCATCACTCTCTTTAGGTTTCTTGAGTCACACTTCAGTAGAAATCAAAAGTGTTTTTGCGTATAGAGTAGTTTGTCCACAATAGGTGTAGCAAGCTTGTCTTTTAAGATAAAGAGATGCGTTGTTCTTTTATGTCTTTGAATATTCTCTTACTTCCTTGTGAAATATCAAATATCACACTATAAGGAGGGGTTGAATAGTGTGTTAGATTAAAAGATGAACCTTTTTTTGAAATAGATGTTGTTTTCACAAAGAGATTCAAATATAATGCTGAAAACAAAGCTTTTGATCGATGGATTGTCCAAAATAATTTTAATAAAACCATGATTTGGGATTGTCATCCACTATCTTATAAAGAGTTTTCTCAAGGGGTTTCAAATGTAAACTTGTGTGTCCAAGTGTGTAGAAATATGCTCAATTAAGAGAATATAAGTTAAATAGCTAAAGAGATAAGTAGAAGCACGTAGTTTATACTGGTTCACTCAACTTGAGATATGTATTCTATGAAGGATTTCACTAATCAAAACTTGATTGCAAACAAATATTCTTTCTCGTCACTCTTAGTTACAACAATATTCTTAGGGCTACTTTTGACATGTTCTTAAACTCCTCTTGAGTTTAAGAACACCCAAGTATTGTTTAACATTAAGTCACTCATGACTTTCACAAACAACAAAGGTTTAAATGAATACACAGATTCAACTTTCAAATAAAGGATATAACAATGTATAACAAATTATATAGAATAACTTTGCAAAGCAAAAGATAGCTAAATTAAGTTTTTGTAGGTATTGTCCAATGAATTCAACAAAGTAATAGCACTTGAGTGAATTTTATAGTTTCATATATTTATTTGTTTTTCACTCTTAAGCTTGGGGTTTTTTTTATTAGGCTTTAGAACATTTTTTGTTGTGGGATTGGAGCCTTCCTCAAAATTTTCCGTTCTCAACAACTTGTCATTTTTGCTACGTGACAACTTGGTGAGGAGAGAGAGGGGATAACAATGCATTGCATTTACGGTTTCTCTACTCCACTACTTGTACTATTTGATTCTTGTCTATTGTGATATTCTTCTATTTTGTCTCTACCTTAGTACACTTGAAATTCAAATGTTAGCATTTCAAAATATAAGAGGCAAAATGAAACCATCAAGATATGAATAAGGATATCAGCCTTGTGTAAGCTAACATGAGTCGTTAGACGTTAATTTTTCTTAATTGTAAAACACTTGGTGAAAGTGAATATTGTAACCATTATGTATAGGTATATTTTGGGATTAAATTATGTAGGAATAGTTATCTTTTCTCTCTTATTTCTTCCTTTTTGTGTGAATAATCGGAATTTTAACATCATTTAAGTTTTTGTGCAGAAAGTGCTAAAAGTTTATGAATTTGTAGTGCTTGGTGACTAATTGGCATAGAAAAACAAAGTAAAGCCTAAAGAAGAAAAATTGAAGATCTAAAGCTGCTCACTTAGCGCGTCTCAAGCACCCAGTGCGACGTAGTCGCTTAGCGAGCAAAGCATGCTTAGCGCCAAGAAGTATAGAGAAGTCTGGATTGTGAAGGGGCACTTAGCGTGAGTCACGAGCTGAGCATGAGATTATTGCCATACTCGCTAAGCGCAGCAAGCCCGCTTAGTGCAAAGGTTGCGTAAAAATTAAGTTGATCTGCCTGCACCTATAAAAGAAGGAGAGAGAAGAAGAAAAAAAAAACAAAAATTCCAAGAGAATACAATTCCCTATAGAAGGCAAAAGGCTAGAAGAAGGAGAAGCAAACATTATGAGTTATTCCTTTCCTCCATTCCCTTTCTCAATCACCCATTTGCATGGTAAGTTTAGGGATAGCATTGGAAAATGTTATTTTTTAATAGAACTGGGAAAGAGCGTTTAAACAATTCATCACTAAGGATAGGTTGATTTTGTTTAGCCTGTTATACATCTCCATTCTTAATGCAATTTAACTATTTTATCTCTTAAAGGGATTTGGGAGAAAAGATAAATAAGTTAGGCTTTTTCACTCGAGGGATCTTGGTTAGAATATATGAGTAGATGCAGGTGTAAATTGGAATAATCACTAATAGAGAAAAATCATTAATATTACATCAAGAGTAGCTTTGGTAGGCTAAGTTCCCAACATTCTCATCTTCTAAATTTAACTTCTATAATAAGATTGAATTTTCTCTTCTTTTTTGTTTTAATTAATTCTCTTTTATGTTTGTTTTTCTCTCTTGTTTATTTTAATTTAATTTATGCAATTTATTTTACTGTTTTCTTCACAACCTTTTAAACCAATTTATTTATTTCTTGGAAATTATATATTCACTTACTGAAGTACAAACAAAGTCCTTATGGATTCGACACTCGGACTTTTGTTTTAACTTTACTACTTGGGACATTTTGGTGCACTTGCCAATAGTTCAACAAATATGTCCTTTGGATGCGCAAAGCATGACTCAGTGTATTGACACTAGTTTTCATAAAAGGTTGGATGCTTGTTTTATAATAATGCGTCAGACGCTAAATTAAAGTATTAATAAAAAAAAGGTTGCAATTGCCTTTGGACGATTACTCGTAGAAGCATAAGGATTGAAATATGTAACATCCCTGATTTTCGACTTCTCAGCGGCTCTCACACTATAACACTACACATAGTGTCACTTCACTCAACATTCTTGTTGGTCAGAATCCTTCACCGGTTAGTAGCTCTTTCTGAGACCTCAAAAATTAGCTCTGCCTACTTCTAGGATCAATGATTGACCCCACAAACCAACATGAGACTTTTCAACTACTTTGTCCTTACTCACACTCTTTTCAGGAAACTTTCTAGAAGGTCACTCTTCCCATAACTACTCTAAGCCAAATATGCTTAACTATGCAGTTCTTAAGTGATGGACTACCAAAAAGTAGATGTCTCTTGTTGGTATAGGTAGTACCAATTAATTTTTTTAAGTCATCCTCAGTTGTACAGTCTCATACCTACATGACATCTAGATCCCTCTCATTTTGGTGTAATTCAATTAGGATGTTACAAAATATACTACCATTTGAGCTTGTACCAAGTTTGTCATGTTTCACTTAACATAACTCATTAGTTCACCAACAAATTTATATTTGTATTATCATCAAAATACTGGGTAACTTGGATTGTCCAGATATAACATATTGGATCATCCATATCCAATACCTTGGCCTTTGACAGATCCTAGGAAGAATGTTTCAAGACATTTCTTGCAAAATGAATCTCAGACACACAGAATATTGAATGAAGTCTTAAATGTTTTACCAAAGTGTAACATTTGTTTGCTTTTATATGAGATCTTTCATATGCAGACACAATGCATCCATCTGATGAAATATAAGACACAACTTTTAAACTTTGTAATTATTTACATCTAATCAAAATTATTAAGGGTCTTTATTTGAATTATTACTCAACATATTGACACTTCAAAGGCAATGCATCATAAAGTATCAAATGGTAAAGAAAGAAACATAAGTATATTACCCTACCTCAATTTCACAACTATCATAATAAAAGTCTTATAACTCAAAAATATAATTAACTTATGAGTATCAGCCTTGTCCCCGACATCAGGCTCAATGCCTCGATGATCCTAACATGTGGGTGGTAATCAAATCAAACACATACAACAAAACAACAACAAAGGGAGTGAGAATCATTCTTGCAACACATGCAAAATATAACAACAATATAACAATATAGGGACATCATGGGTTTTACATGCACATAGAATCACACATTGACTACACAACCATCAATTCAATATCTTGATGCAGATGTAATGCAATATTTCCTCTTGACTCTACTTTGTATGCCATGTGGTACCAATCCTAACTCATAAAATAGGCCGAATGCACATGTCTACTCATAAGTTACAATCACAATCAAGTTTGAGTTACAATTAATTTGGGCTAGCTTATTATTAGTTTTTTTTCTCCTTAAAAGGAAAAGTTAGACAAAAGAATATTTAGACAAAAAGGTAGCATTTGTCTACTTGTGTGGAGCTTTTAAGCAAATAACTCTCTTCGAATAGGTAGTTGGGCAATTTTCTGTATTGTTTTTTTTTTTCTCTTTTTTTAGGTTTTCACTTTTCAGTATATTTATGCAACTTGCATCGAGAATGATTTTTTTTCCAACAAACTTAGTTTGTTAGTTATTAATTTTTGTCCACCATGGCTTTCCCTTCTCTTCTCTAGTTACTATCAAGTCAATCATATAACTTGTCGTTAAGAAAAGCTTCTAAATGTCAAATTTCTTGTATCAACATTTGAATATTTACTTTACTCGTTAGCTATGGGAGACAAAAATAATAATTTTTTTTACTCAATTATGTATGACATAATAAAATCTTATTTAAAAATTGGTATATTTATTATAATTTCTATATACAATTGAAAGATGAACGTTAATATTAATTGTCAATTACTTAAACACTTTATTTATTATTTTAGAACAATAAAATACATAACTTAATTATTTATCATTTATTATAACATTTAATTTATTTGATTAATATTATACATGTTATTTCTAAATCTATTAAAATAAAAATTTATTAATTAAATTAATTTTGACTTTTTTGAGAATAAAGGCTATAAATATCTTCACTTTAATATATTTTTTCATCGTTATTATCATTGAAATTATTTTATGTAAATTAAGTTAATTTTACATAATGACTTTTTATTTTACAAATATACTTTTCATTTGATATGATAACTAGTTTTAAGTAAATAGAACTTTTAAAATTTCAACCAAACAACTTTTAACTTAAAGAAGTTTTTAAGCTAAAAAAATGAAAATTGACGAAGAGTTGGGTCAAACAAAACCTAAATACATGTTTTAACATTAATTTATTAAGATAAAATATGAATTGTCTAACCTTCGTCAAACAATTTTAAAATAATGGTGAACACGAAACGAGTTTATCTCTGATTCTAAACAAATCTAAAAATTTATTTAGGGTCATTTGTATGAACCTAAACCTACCCGCGATCAAAACTTATTATCGTAATAAATCAATCTTAATAATGTGAATAGTTAAATCGAAAAATAAAAGAAGTATAATATTCAAATTAAGATATATTGTACAATGTATATTTCAAACTAAATAATATCATTATAAAAACAATACCATGCCATACAAAGTATTATCTATAGAATCATTATATTTATTTTTAAAAATGGACTTTATAAAAGAATATAACCGAGTTCAAACCATATTCCAAAGCATAATAACCCAAATTCATTTAAAATACAACAAATCTATTTTCTAAAATTTGGAATCATCAAACTTAACTTCGGATCAGGTTAAACATAGCACGCCCCTATTTGACTATTTCAAACAAAGAAGTGATCCTCTCTCTTTCTTTAATTGCCTTTTTTAAAGAAAATAAATGATACTCTCCATTATGTTATGACACGTCTCTGATTTTTTATTTTTTTTTTCAAAACTAAAATAACGGAAGACATGAAAAGAATGATGGATAGGATCTTGTCTCATTTCAAACTGCGGAATGCATGCATGAAATGTGTGAAAAGTTGAATGGAGAGATTTCCCCGAATGCCATGTGCAGAGCTACTTCGATGCATGACTGCCAAGTACAGTACAAAGCTACAAGCTGAGCTCCATCTGTTGGGATCAGAGACGGCGTTACCTTCAAAATAAAATATCAATAATTTTAATAAATAATATAAATTTGTTAAAACGTCTTATAAAAAAACCTATAATTTTATCACGATTTTTTTCTTTTCTGTAAATATTAATTATTATATCATGTCAGTCTCTCCATTGATATTACTACTTTTTTTTTTATTTCTCTTTTCTTGTTACAGTAGTGCGATTTTTAATGGGAAATTTGAGTACGAATCTGCATGAAGTTTTTTTAACCAATTAAAAGATAGCTTTGATCAATCAAGGTACGGGTTTGACTTAATTAACATCAGGGAGAAAATTCAAAGACCAATCAAATTACGAATTTTGTTTTGGCACTACTTAGTATTTATTTTTATTATATCATATTAACCACACTTATTTATTAGAAAGTGAGTGTTGTAACAATAAAGTTCTTACACGCACACTATAATTTTATAATAGAGAATAAGAGAAGATGATGAAAGAATTGATTGAGTGAAAATAGAGGGGACTTAGAATTCTGAAAAAACTTTTGTACCCTCCTACTTCTCATTAATGATCACCATTATTTTTATACACAGTGAACATGTAGCTATAACAAACTTCATAGTTGTCAAACTAACTTCAAAATGAATCACTAACTAACTCCTAACTAACTAACTGAATTATAGCATACATCAACATCTCTCCTTAATTTAGATTTGTCAAGGATGTCACTCCTAACTTGTCTCTCAATTCCTTGAACTTGATAGACTTCGATGACTTAGTTAGTATGTCTGCAACTTGATCTTCAGACCTACATACAAAACTCCAATTCAAGCTTCTCCTTACTCACTTGATCACGCAAGAAATGAAACTTGGTTTCAATATGTTTACTCCTACCATGTGCCACAGGATGCTTGGCTAAATCAATTGCTGATTTGTTATCAATCAACAACCTCATAGGACTAGAATCTCTCAAGTTCAGTTCTTCCATTAAAGCTTCCAGGCATAGAGCTTGACAAGCTGCCATAGCAGCAACAATATATTCTGCTTCACATGTTGGCAAAGCAACTACACTCTACTTCTTTGAGCACCATGAGATTGGTGATGTTCCAAATTTGAAAACATACCCAACAATGTTTTTCCTATCATCCTTATCACCACACCAATCTGAATCACTATAACCAAACAGTTCTCCATTTATATTCTTCTGACTGTAAGTATATAAAATGCCAAGATCCAATGTTCCTTTTACATACCTTAGAATTTTCTTTGCAGCCAGGAAGTGAGGTGTCTTTGGTTTCTCCATAAACCTGCTTATCAACCTAACACAATAGGCAATGTCAGGTCTGGTGTTACATAGGTACCTCAGTGAGCCTACAATTTGCTTGTACAAGGTAAGATCAACTTTTTTCTCATCCCCATCTATTTGCAGCTTGATTCCAATTTCAGTTGGTGTGATCACAGAATTGCACTCCATCATATTGAACCTCTTCAGAATGTCTTATGCATACTTCTTTTGATGCATGAAAATCCCTTTACTGGTAGAAACAAATTCAATACCTAGGAAGTATGATAGTTCACCAAGATCAGACATCTAAAATTCTTCCATTATTCTTCCTTTGAACACTCTCATATCTTCTTTACTACTGCCAGTCACTAGCAAATCATCTACATAAAGACATATTATCAAAAACTAACCAAAATCTGTGTTTCTGGCATAAACTCCATGCTCAGTAGTCCACTTGGTGAAATTCTGTTGGACTAGGAAGCTATCAATTCTCATATTCCAGGCTCTAGGAGCCTACTTAAGGTCATATAGTGCCTTATTCAACTTGTAAACTTTATCCTCTTAACCTGCCACTACATAACTAGGTGCTTGAGTTATGTAGACTTCTTCTTCAAGTGGCCCATTCAAAAATGCTGACTTCACATCAAGTTGATATATAGACTAGTTTTTGTTGCTAGCAGCTGCCACAATGAGCCTAACAGTTTCAAGTCTTGCAACTAGAGCGAAAATCTCATTGTAGTCCAAGCCATGTTTCTGCAGAAATCCCCTTGCTACTAATCTTGCCTTATACTTGGATACATCTCTATTAGGCTTTACTTTTGTCTTATAGACCCACTTCACATCAATTGGTCTTTTCCCTTGAGGTAAGTGGACTAACTCCTAAGTCTGGTTCTTCTCAATTGATCTCAATTCTTCTTCCGTAGCTGCTCTCCAATGTGAACTTTGTGAGGCTTCATCATGACTCATTGGTTGTGATTCAGCAAGTAGAGAAAAGTGCACAAAATCCTCTTCTGTAGTGATTGATGTATCAGGATACAATTCATACTCTCTAAGTGTTTGTGGTACTTGTCTCCCTCTTTGTGACCTTTTGAGTTGCTCTCCACCTGATGGTACATCATCTTCACTTTGTTTGTCTTCAAGATTCACAATCACCTTTCTTTCACCATTGTCAGCAACATTTATTTCCCAATTCCAGCCCTTGGTTTCATCTATCAAGACATCTCTACTAATCACAATTTTCCTCATTCTAGGATCATACAACTTGTAGGCACCGGTTGGATGATATCCAATAAGTATTATTGGTTCAGCCTTGTCATCAAGTTTCTTTCTGATCTGCTCAGACACATGCTTAAAACACAGAGAACCAAATATTCTGAAATGACTCACACTAGGCTTCTTTTCTTACCATGTTTCTTCAGATGTGTATCCCTGCAATCTCTCAGTGGGGCATCTGTTCAGAATATACACAGCAGTAGAAGTTTCCTCTCCCCAAAAGTAATGAGGCATTCCCTTCCCTTTCATCATGCTCCTAGCCATGTTCAAAATGGTTCTGTTTCTTCTCTCAGCAACACCATTATGCTGAGGTGTATAGGGAGATGCCCCTTCATGAATTATTCCCTCTTCATCATAAAATACTTGAAATTCATGTGAGTTATACTCACCACCTCCATATGTTCTAAGCACTTTAATTACCTTATCACTCAACAACTTAAACTTCTTAAAGATGTTAAACACTTCACTTTTCGGCTTAACGAGATAGATCCATATTTTTCTAGTAAATTCATCAATGAATGATACAAAGCAATTGTTACCTCCTAGGGATTTTACTTCAAAAGGACCACACACATCAGAATAGATCACTTCAAGCTTTCTTTTGGATTTGATTGAAATTTCTGACTTGAAAGAATTCCTTGGTTGCTTTGACACACAAAACTCAACACACAACTATTTTGGCAACTCAATTTGAGGGAGACTATGAACCATTTTCTTACTTTTTAATTCACTTAAACTCCTGAAATTTAGATGACCAAACATGTGATGCCACATCCAGCTTTCATCACTTATAGAAGCAGCCAAGCATTGAAATTCTACAATCTGAATTCCAATCTTGAATATTCTGTTTCTTGACAAAGGGGCCTTTAGAATTAACCTCCTATTGCTATCAAACATCTTCAGTTGACTATCCTCCATCTACATTGAGTAGCCCTTTTCTAGCAACTGTCCGAAACTCAACAAATTATTCTTCATATTGGGAACATATAGCACATCATTGATAAATGAGTGTTGTCCATCCTTCCTCTGAATCATCACATTTCCAATGCCTTCTACAATTATAGAGCTGTTATTTGCAAACTTGATCTTGCTCTTCACCTTATCATCAATGTTTACAAACCACTCTCTATGTCCAATCATGTGATTAGAACAACCTGTGTCAAGATACCACAGATTAACATTGTCTTCTTCTGAGTTTGTTGTTGCCATTAATAACACTTTATCAGAGTCAGAATCCTCATCTTGTGCCAATTGAGCCTCATCTGCATTTCTTGGAACCCTTTTATTTTTGCATTCATCTGCAAAATGTCCCCATTTCTGACAGTTATAACGCCGAATCCCTTTCTTATTAAATTTCTTCTTGCCCACTTTGTGATTCCCTCCACTTTTCTTGTCAGTTTCTTCATTCTGGTTATGATTTCCAGAACTGCTGGGGCCCTCACCTGACCCCTTCCACTTATTGTTCTTCCATTTTCCCTTTCCCTTCTTATTCTTGCCACCATCATAGTTGTTCCATTTGGTTGTTTGGGCTTGCATAGCTTGCTCAGCTAATCTTTTGAGTTTCTTTCATTGAGCCTCATCTCTTGAACTTCAAGTATTCCTTACAGTTCTTCAATCTTCATTTCTTCAAGATCCTAGCCTTGCTCAATTGCCACCACTATATGATCGAATCTTAGTGTCAAGGTTCTTAATACCTTGTCAATGATTCCCAAGTCTGATTGCTTGTCACCATAAACATTCATTTGATTTGTAATTGCCAAGATTCAAGAAAAGAACTCACCAATGCTTTCTTGATCACTCATTTGTAGAAGTTCATACTGCCTTCTCAAGGTCTACAACTTCACCTTCTTGAGTTTGCTATCCCCTGCATAGGATTTGTCTTGAATATCCTATGCCTCTTTTGCAGTATCAGCAGATCTAATTTTCTGGAAATTATCTGCATCTACACACTGATGAATAATGAACAATACCTTTGCATCTCTTTTCATCAAATCACAGCGAGCCACCTTCTATGCATCAGTTGGGTTCTTTTCAGGTTCTTGAACCCCTTCTTGTTCCACTTCTGTCACATCTTGAAATCGAAAGATTACCTTCATCTGAGCACACCAATCATCATAGTTCTTGCCTATGAGAACATGCATAGATGCTGGAAAATTTCCATTTGAGGAAGTCATCTTAATTTCAGTATCCAGGGATCTTGAACCTCAACTCTAAATACTAGTTTGTTGGAACAATAAAGTTCTCACACGCACTCACACTATGCACTCATTATCACTCTATGTTAGAGAATAAGAGAAGATGATGAAGGAATTGATTAAGAGAAAATAGAGGAGACTTAGAATTCTGAAAAAACTTTTGCACTCTCATACTTCTCATTGATGATCACTATTATTTTTATACACACTGCACATGTAGCTATAACAAACTTTATAGTTGTCAAAATAACTTCAAAATGAATCACTAACTAACTAACTGAATTACAGCATACATCAACAGTGAGTGCATCAATTGACAGGAATTGTTGTTTCAGCTTAACTAAGTTTTGGAATCAAGTACTGATATCCAGTTGTATTAAATAATAAAAAAATTATTATCTATAGTGATTTTAGCAAACTTAAATAGAATTATCTCTCTGACCAAGTTATGTGTAAAAAAAATACCAATCACTTTTTTTTTCTGCTCTTATCTTTGGTTTATACGCTAAAAAATAATGTCCTTCTTGCAAAGTGCCCATTTTGCTCACCAACCATATATTCAATTTTTTGAAGGTAAAGCAAACAGTGAGTGTGAAAGCAATAGCATCATGTCTGCTACCAAAATCCCCCAAGTTGTGTTCAAATCCTCCTCCAACCAATTCCGTATACAATGATAGCATTGGGAGCTGCAGCTGATACAAACAAAGGCAGTGAAGAAACCTTCAAAATGGCAATAATAGAAGCTATCAAACTTGGCTACAAACACTTTGATACTACATCATTCTATGGATCTGAAGAGGCTATGGGAGAAGCCATAGCTGAAGCTCTTCAACTTGGCCTCATCAAGTCTAGAGAGGAGCTCTTCATCACCTCTAAGCTCTAGCTCACTGACAATTTTCCTCATCTTGTTCTTCTTGCTCTGCAGAAATCACTCCAGTAAGAAAAATTTCATCCTTTATCACATCAATTAGTAATTTAAATTAAAGTTTTCATTTGTTATTATGGCTATTTAATTAGTAATTTTTATGGTATAATATCTAAGAAGCACGGGCGTGGCACATCAGTGGCGTGTCTCGCGTCAGACTCGTACCGAACACGAATGCGAACACGACTCCAGTGCGACGCGGTGTCAGGTGCTTCCGCCGTCACCAGACATGGTTGGACAGCCACCACGCGCAATTGGACGCGGCCCAACAAGTGGATGCGGACACCTCATCTATTTTTATTATTTATTAAAAAAATGCTTACCAAATACGAACCGTTCTCATTCTATTGCACCTTCTTCTTCGTCTTCTCCTTGTCGTTTCCCACAAGCGAACCAAACTCCTCCTTTACTACACGTCGTCGCCTCCATTTCCCTGTGCAGGTAGGCCCTTGTTTCTCTTTTCTAATTTGCTCAACTGCTCTATGTTTCTCTTTTTTTCTTCTATGGAGAATGGAGATACAAAAGTGTTATTGCTTTTTGTTTGTTTTTCGTATGCGTTGCCCTTTCTAGTATTGCTTTTGGTATATTGGTTTTTGAAAAAAATATACCACAAGTATTGCTTTTTGTATATTGCTCCCCGTTTCTCTTTTTTTCTTCTGGTATATTGCTTTTTGTTTGTTTTTCGTATGCGCTGCGCTTTCTTGTTTTTCACTTCTGGTATATTTTTTTTTTAAATTGTTGTAGAGATGAGTGCTTCTAGTCATAGTCAAGCTAAAGAACAAGATGATGATACCAAACCTTTATGGACCTATGTTACAAAGATAAAAAGTGTAGGTGGTGGTGGAAATTATGAGATAAAATGCAATATTTGTGATGTTAGCTTTAATAGGTCTTACACTAGAGTGAGGGCACACTTGTTGAAGATTACTGGAAAGGGAGTCAGAGGTTGTCAAAAGATAAAAAATGCCAAACTTATAGATTTGAAGAAGATAGACAATGAGGCTACATTGAGGGTGGAGAAGTCAAAAACAAAACCTGTGTCATTGCCTCCGGTTTCTACTCAACACCAAATGAATACAAACACTCTTGGTGTTGATCCAAAAAAGAGAAAGACATTAACTGTAGAAAGTGTCTTTAATTTGCAAGCTAGAGATACACTTGATCATGAAATTGCTAGGATGTTTTACTCTTCGGGGCTGCCTTTTCATTTAGCAAGAAATCCTCATTATAGGAAGGCTTTTGCCTATGCTGCCAACAATTATATCGGTGGTTACCAACCTCCAGGTTATAATAAATTAAGGACAACATTACTTCAAAATGAGAGGAGACATGTGGAGAACTTGTTACAACCAATTAAAAAATCATGGAGCCGGGAGGGTGTGAGCATTGTTAGTGATGGATGGAGTGACCCGCAAAGAAGATCCCTTATTAATTTCATGGTTGTCACGGAGAGTGGACCTATGTTTTTAAAGGCCATCAATTGTTCAGATGAGATAAAAGACAAGGATTTCATTGTCAAACATATGAGGGAGGTAATTATGGAGGTTGGGCCCTCAAATATTGTGCAAATAGTGACGAATAATGCAGTCGTTTGTAAAGCAACAGGTTTAATAATTGAGGCTCAGTTTCCTTCTATCTAGTGGACTCCATGTGTGGTCCATACATTAAATCTTGCTTTGAAGAGCATATGTGTAGCCAAGAATACAGAAAAAACAATGTTTTTTTATCAAGAATGTTCTTGGATCACCCAAATTGCGGAGCATGCAATGTTTATGAAAAACTTTGTCATGAGTCACTCTATGAGACTATCAATTTTCAATTCATTCAATTCACTGAAATTGCTATCCATTGCTCCAACAAGATTTTCCTCCACTATTGTAATGCTCAAGAGATTCAAGCAATTGAAGAAAGGACTCCAAGAGATGGTCATTAGTGACCAATGGTCTTCTTACAAGGAAGATGATGTTGCAAAGGCTAAATTTGTGAAAGATACTTTGTTGGATGATAATTGGTGGGATAAGGTTGATTATATTCTTTCTTTCACTAGCCCTATCTATAATGTTCTTAGAAGAACTGATACGAAAGCTTCATCTCTCCATCTAGTATATGAGATGTGAGATTCAATGATTGAAAAGGTGAAGAATGTCATATATCACTATGAGGGAAAGGAGGAGAGTGAAGGACCAACCTTTTATGAGGTAGTGCACTCCATATTAATTGACCGTTGGACTAAGAGTAACGCTCCTCTCCATTGTTTAGCTCATTCCTTAAATCCAAGGTAATTAACTCTATACTTTTTTACTTACATTTTTTTAGAATTACATAAATTTTAATCATGTATATATTTCTTTTTAATTGTAGATATTATAGTAATGAATGGCTAAGTGAAGATTCTAATCGAGTTCCTCTACATCAAGACATGGAACTCACTCGTGAAAGAGTAAAATGCTTCAAGAGGTTCTTTCTTGATGTGGATGTAAGGAGGAAAGTGAATATTGAGTTTGCCAACTTCTCAGATGGAAGAGAAGGTTTTGATGATCTTGATTCTTTAAATGATAGAGGTCAAATGGATCCAAAAGCTTGGTGGCTAATTCATGGCGTTAATGCTCCAATACTTCAAAAGGTTGTCCTTAAGCTACTTGCGTAACCTTGTTCATCTTCATGTTGTGAAAGGAATTGGAGTACGTATTCATTTATCCATTCTTTAAAGAGAAACAAGATGGCACCACATAGGACTGAAGATTTAGTATTTGTTCATAGCAACCTACGACTTCTCTCAAGGAATACTCCACAATATCATCAAGAGGAAACTAAAATGTGGGATGTAGCTGGAGATGATTTTGGATCACTTGATGATTGTGGTATTCTTGAAATTGTTAGTTTGTCTTTAGATGAACCAGAGTTAGAGAATGTCTTTTTCAATGATGATGATCACCTAGGGGATGAAAGGCCTTAGATTGTGGAATTCTTGAAGACTTGAAGTTACTAATTCATCATCTTGCTTTATAATTTTTTTTTTGTAAAGAAACAAAACGTACAAATTGTATAATGAGGTCTCTTAGTATTTTTTGTGAGACTCATTATCATAGGAAAAATTCTTTTGAGATGATGATGAATATATAAATCTTGATTTTCAATTTAAATCTTTTATGCTTATCGCTCATATTTAATTTTATGTAATTTTATTTTATTTAATTATATGTATATATATAGCCATGTCCGTGTCCTATATTTTAGACATTACAGATGTTCATGTGTCTTTGTCCGTGTCTGTATCGTATTCGGTGTCTGTGTCAGTGTCGATGCTTCATAGTATAATATGTTTTGGGAATAAAAATTCATTTGTGGGGTTTTTTGTTATAATTAAATTAAATTAAATTTTAGTGCATCATCATCAAAACGGAAGAAATCGAACTCCAGTACTAGTAGGTTTACAATATCTTAAATAGCGGTTTACAGATTCTGACGCAACAAACAAGCAAAAAAAATCAATCAGAAAAGTAAGTAATTAAGTTATGAAGCAAATGTTATTCTAATGACTTTTTCTGATCTCGTGTTCTGTTCGGTGCTTACAATATTTGGGGTGCAAGGTCCTGGTGGTGCATTTAAGCATTTGATTGTTTGATACATTTTATAACATGTTCTGGGGTGGGGTAGGAGTTTGTGTCAGAGAGTGTGTAGATGAAATACTTTACGTTTGAGAGATGCTAACCATGCTGGGTAAATTTTTCCTTCTTATTTATTATTTCCTTAAAATGTTTTTTTTCCCTGTTTAGCCATAGGGAACTGAGACAAGCAATTGTACTGTTGCATGGACACCAGAAACATCAGGGGAAAAAACATTGTGTGTTGAGCACAGAAATTAAATACTCATCCTTAAGCTAACACGAAACATCATGAGGTGGGAAGAAACCGACAAGAGCATGTTATGAAAGCAATTACATACAACAAAACCAAAGCTAGAAAATGTATATTTTGTCTGGCAGTATGCATAGAACGGAACTGAGAAATGTTAGATAGCCAAATCCTGTTCATGCACAATTTTACCTAAAAACTCTATTTGAAGGTGTAGACCCCGCAAAAAGGAAAAGAAAAAAAAAAATCAAATTCCATTCTCTTCTCTTCTCTGAATAAAGAAGTTGATAACTCTGTTTCTGCTCTTAGATTTGTTTTTCTTTCTCGGTAACACTTTGTGCTTTTGGAATTTGATGCGGGCTGCGATCTGTTTTGAGTTAATTTAAGGGAAATCGTAAACATCGAAGATCCATCCCATTTTGGGACGGTGGAAAGAGAGAAAAAAAATAAATAGATATCAAAATGTATGCTTATAATTAAATTTGATTTAACTTCATGTAAGGAATTGGGTCTAGGATAATATTAATGATTAATATTAGAATATGCATAAAATTAGAATAAATATTAAATTAGTCCTTGAAGATATTACTGGTTTTTTGGCAGCATTAACAAAAGCTTTCTTGTTTACTTGTGTTACTTATGAGTAGGATACATCTTGTGATCTACTAAATTATTATCAGTAAATTTAGCTTATAAAAAAAAATTCAATATATTGTATTGCTCAACCAATTGACTTAAATTTCTCAGTTAATTCTTCAATTTTTTTAACTTTAATGAAAATTTTGGACCCTGCGATTATATTTTATTTTGATCAGTTACATGTGAACATAATATAACTCTTCCTAGGAAGGAAGTTGAAAATAGAATGGTCATTCTACAGGGGGAGGATGCATGATATTCTTGTTTAAAGTGCAGCAGATGGTTTGCACGTTCCCCTTTAGCATGTGATGGGTACATCTTGTGCACTATCATGGCTTTTTATTAATAAATCTTTTTTGCCTCTAAAAAAAAATCCGTGTTATTCCCTAGGCGATTGAACTCAATTTTCAATTGGAAATGTTTTGCTTAAGAGTTGATTGTACTCAATAAAACTGTTGATGATCAAGTTCCCAAAATCTAAGTGTTCTTGTCACAAATAGATTAGACACTTATTCTTATATCAAAGAGTTTTCTGTTGTGTAGAGGGGTCTTATGTTGTGTCGAAGGATCTTCTCTGATGATTCCTTGTTGAAGTCTTTGGTATGTGTGAGTTCGACAGAGCGAAGGGGGTACCTGCAAAAGGTACTCCAAAGCCCAAGTAAAGATTTGACTCAAAGCTATTGATAATATTTAATGAATATTCAAGAATGAATTAGTGCTTTTACCTAGGGGGTTCTCCCCTTTTTATCTTGACCTTACTGAGTGTAGGGTCTATAGGCCTACACATCCTGATTATCAGTTAAGTAATATGTCTCTTAATCCTGCTTAGGTACTTCTAGTTAAGTAATTACCCTTAAGTGAGTTTATTAGCGATAATCATGGCCGAATGGTACTTGCCACTTGCATATGTTGAAGGTCGAGATGCATTGTACGTACTTTTAATCAATTAATTATCCTTAAGTAGGTTTATTGGCGATAATCATGGCCAAATGGTACTTGTCACTTGCATATGATGAAGGTCGAGATGTGTTGGATCAAGTGGCCTCAGAATAATTAAGAAGGGGGGGTTGAATTAATTATTCCTAAACCTTTACTAATTAAAAATTTACTCTTCTAAGGCTTTTACTATGTTGTTAAGTAAATGAAGGATAGAAAAGAAACTTAACCAAAAGTAAAAGCAGGAATTAAAGTGCACAGCAGAAATTAAAAGAGTAGGGAAGAAGGAGACAAACACACAAGAGTTTTTATACTAGTTCGGCAACAACTCATGCCTACATCCAGTCCCCAAGCGACCTGCGGTCCTTGAGATTTCTTTTCAACCTTGTAAAAATCCTTTTACAAGCAAAGATCCACAAGGGATGTACCCTCCCTTGTTCTCTTTGAACAACCTAGTTGATGTACCCTCAACTAGAACTGATCCACAAGAGATGTACCCTCTCTTGTTCTCAGTCAACAACCCAAGTAGATGTACCCTCTACTTGTACCACAAAGGGTGTACCCTCCAATGTGTTAAGACAAAGTTCTCAGGCGGTTAAACCTTTGAAACTTTGTGAATGGGGATACAAAAAAATTCTCAAGTGGTTAGTCCTTTGAAATCTTTTGTATATGGGAAAGGGAAGAATCAAAAGAATTCTCAGACTGTGTCGTTATGAATTCTTTGACAAGGGAGAAGGGAGACACAAAAGAATTCAGGCGGTTAGTCCTTTGTCTTTTGGAAAAGAGAGAAGAGAGACACAAAAAGAATTTAGGCGGTTAGTCCTTGGCGAATTCTTTTTGGCAAAGGGAGAAGGGAATGAAAAAGATGAATAGCACAAGTTTTGTTTTCAAGGTTAGGAAAACCAGAAAACTTTAGAAAGCTTTTGGCAAAGGAAGAAGAAGAAGGAGTTCAAAGAGATTCAGAAATCAATTGGCAAAAGTTTTTTTGTCTAAAGAATGAACGTCTAAAATGCAAATCAAACCCTTGCTTTTATAGACTCTTCAAGTCTAGTCAAGAGACCATTAGAAGAGTTATAACCTTTAGAAAAAAAATTTAAAAACCATTTGGAAAAGTTATAACTTTTAGAAAAACTTGAAAACTATTGGAAGAGTTACATCTTTTGATTTTGTTCAGAAACTATCACTGGTAATCAATTACCAAATCAGTGTAATCGATTACACAAAGCTTTTTTGTGAAAGGATGTGACTCTTCACAATTAAATTTGAATTTCAACGTTCAAACACACTGGTAATCGATTACCAAATACTTGTAGTCGATTACAACATTTTGAAATTAATTGGAACGTTGTAAATTCAGTTTGAAAGTTTTTTTTGAAAACCATTTTGCTACTGGTAATCGATTACCAGAGAGTAAAAACTCTATGGTAAAAGGTTTTGAGAAAAATTCATGTGCTACTCAGTTTTTGAAAAAGCTTTTTAATACTTATCTTGATTGAGTCTTCTCTTGATTCTTGAATCTTGAGTTTTGAATCTTGATCTTGATTCTTGGAATCTTGAAACTTGATTCTTGAATTCAACTTTCCTCTTGATCCTTGAAGTGTACTTGATTCAATCTTGAACTCATTCTTTAATTCTTGAGATCATCATCTTTGTTATCATGAAGTGTTCTTGAATCTTGAGCTTTTTGTCATCATCTTTGTTATCATCAAAACTCTTTGAATCAATCTTGATTTAACATGAAGCTTGCTTCTACAAGATGTGTTGTACGAAATATTTTGATATAAGGCCGAGAGGATACTTGGTTTGATGCATCATGTATCCTCTCATCCTAATCGAATACTTTATCCAGTATACTAGTCCCGTAAGCCCTTTTTGGCCTTAGCCAAAGAGAAGGGCCTTATGCTGCATTTCAAAACAGTTACTATTAACTCCTCTAACAGTTATGCGCCTTAACTGGCACGATGTAACAGTTACATCGTAGATGCAGTGATGTAATGATTACATCACATGTTGGCTCGACTTCCCACATTGGGTACCATAACGTCTCGTGATTACAGTCGTAGATCCGTTCTAATCGAATGGTGGGTAGTGGTTGTTGGTTAGGCCTCTTCGCAGGCCCAACTCCTATAAATAAGGGGGGATCCCTCTTCACTTTTTACCTTCGATATTTATTTCTTTGCTTTAAGTCGAATAGTGTTTGTGAGATAATTCTTTTTTAGGTACGTAATAATGGTTTTAATCGATGGTTTGCCATTGAGGGAGTCGGTTGGAAATGAGTATGAGGTTCATGGGTACAACGACGAAATTTTTGAAGTGTAGTCTAACTCTCGGTCCTCGAGGTTGGATTTTTCTAGTTCAATTGACCTTTCCGCAACCAAGGAATCTAGTGACCTTTTGGCATTTTTGAGCTAGTTGCCCAAAAAGGTGGGTGAGTACGTTGCGACTTTAGTGGTGGCCGCTACAGCCAAGACGGGGACTTCCATAGGAGCTACACCTCGGCCTAAGAAGCACCCTGTGCCAAAGGAGACACGTTCACATCCCCTTATCACGCTTCCCAGGTACACGTAGGTTGACGGAGAGGTAGGTACCTACTTTTACAGATACAACCACGAGTCGGACTTGCTCAACCTTTTTGAGTTGGTTGCCGGTTAGTACCATAACAGATCCAGAGCTCTGTCTGGTTCCTCTCCACATTGTCTGGTCGGATGTCACTCCACCTACGGAGTTCGTGTTCATGAACCGAGTGGGGATGAACAGAGATTTCTTTTACATGTATAATTATTTGTTATGCGATCTGCACGTAAGGGTCCTTTTTTATGACTTCACTTTGTGCGTGCTCTGTATATTAAATGTGGCTCCGATGCAACTTCATTTGAACAAGTGGACGACATTGCAAGCATTCCGTGCACTTTGCTTGTATAGCTCTATGTCAGTAACACATAAACTCTTCTTGCATTATTTTTGTAGTCATCCCCAAGATAAGGCTCAGTGGATATCGTTGATTTGGATGCCGAAGTGTCCTCTATTCCGCCCCTTCACCTCTTTATACAATAATTTTAAGACCAATTACTTTAAAGTAACAATGAGGCTAGTCGTCGAGAAACTTTTTTCTACAACTCGACGAGAAACCTTCTTTTTCCCTTTATTGGCAACAATTCCCTCGCCGATATGACAAGTACCCTAAGGAGCTTTTGAGTGTCGATGAACGTTGAGACCTCGAGTTCCTCGAAATGCTCCCTCGGCAATTGCCTACTCGACCTCTAGTGTCACTTCTGCAATCTTCAGATCCTGTCTGAGATCTTGAGGGATAGTTATGTTTCTTTTTGGTTGTATGCCCATTTCTTGCTCTAACTTGTGGATTTATCACTTGTGTTATTTTGCAAGAATCATGACATAAGTTGGTGCTGACATGAATGCCTTTTGGTTGGTTCGTTGGAAACGAATAACTATTGGCGGAGGTTATTCCCTGAACTCTCCTCTTAACCGAACATCAAGGCCATGGGATGCTTTGGTTGATATGGTGTCTCCTCCCAGTAAAGATCCCAAGGGGAAGTAGAAACACAAGAAAGGAAGTCACCACGAGCACCGAAGTGGCTTAGGGGAACCTTCGGGGCACTGAGAGGGTACCTCCTTGGATAAAAGACTTAAGCAATAAATCCTTGGATTTTAGCCTGCTACTGCCGACACCTTGGGCGACTTATCAACTTTGACTAACTAGGGTTTATGAATGACTTTTGGCCGGATCGTCTCGTCTATCCAGAGATGATCTTCGAGCATAGGCGTCAAGTGTCAAGTAAGAGTAATGATGTTGCCAACTGGCCAAATTTTAGGCCTTCCTTGCTAGGGATTTGGCCATGGCCCAACGTCTCCATGGGTCTTCAATTGGCGACGCCTTGAAGGACCAACTACTGAAGGTCAATGACTCTTTGAACTCTGCACTTCAAGCCAACATGAAGCTGGCCAGGGACAACAAGAACTTGGAGGATCGGGTTCATGCGCTAACAATCGAGGCCAAGGGGTTGGAGATGCATGCTGTAAATGTCGAGGCTTTGGTTAGGTCTCAGGATGGGGAGATTGCCAGACTTCAATTGGCCTTGGCCATTGCGAACAAGGAGAAGGAGGAGGCCATTGTGGACAAGAAGAAAGAGGAGGTTACTGCTGATAAAGAGAGGATTTAGCAGAAAGCCTTTAATGACGTGTACAATGCATATGAAGCTGACTTCAACCATTTCCTTCGGTAGGTGTTGCATCTTTGCGAAGTCTCCGACCCAAGTGTCCTTGACATCAACAAAGATGTGTATGATGGGGAGTTGATGCTGATTGATGGCATCCCTAAAGAGGTGGCTCCTACACTAGAGAAGCCAATGACCCCAGCGAATGATTGTAATGCTGACAATGTCAAAGCCGAGGATGAAGGCAATGTAGGGCCTAGTGGCCAATCTTTTAGATTTATTTGTAAAAAAATTTGGTGCATCTTTTTTTTTTGTAATCATTATTGTTGGTCTTCAACTTATATTAACGAAAACTTCCCTTTGAAGAATTCTTGTCATGATTTTTAATGTTATTGACAATAGCTTATTTATCTTTGTATTCATCCAAATATTGTGTTTGATGTTAGAATGATAAAAGTAATATGTGAAAGTGTAAGTTTACTTTTAAACCTAGATGTAAGAAATTTTAACAAGCCGTATAACTTTAATAAACCTTCAAGTTCAACCTCATCTGAGGAAAGTACCCGGGAGGTAACTGATGACAAGTCATTGAAGTTCAACCTTATCCGAGGAGAGTACTCAGGAGGGAACTGTTAATGATTTTGTTGAAGTTCATCCTTAGCCGAAGGAAGTACTCGGGAATGAACTGTTGATAAGTTTGTCAAAGTTCAACCTTAGTCGAAGGAAGTACTCGAGAGGGAACTATTGATAATTTTGTTGAAGTTCAACATTAGCTGAGGAGGGTACTCAGGAGGAAACTAATGATGAGTCATTGAAGTTCAACCTTGGCCAAGGGGAGTACTTGGGAAGGAACTATTAGTGATTTTATTGAAGTTCAACCTTAGTTGAGGATGGTACTCGGGAGGGAATTGTTGATGATTTTGTTGAAGTTCAACCTTAGCCGAGGGGGTACTCGGGAAGGAACTGTTAATAAATTATTGAAGTTCAACCTTAGTCGAGGAAGGTACTCATGGGGGAACTATTAGTGAGTTTTCGAGTTCAACCTTAGCCGATAGGGGTTCTCGGGAGGGAACTATTAGTGAGTCTGGATACACTAACTTGTAATCAATGATAGAGATAAAAGGATTTTAATTAATAGTTGGTTGCCAAAGTGTGCCTCGTTAAAACGTCCTCCATAAAAATCCTCTCACATTTCTATAGGGATAAAAAACCAAGGTAGGAAAAAGAGTATGACACTCGTTACAAATATGCACCTAGCTATAATAAACTTTCAAATGTGTGGAGTTCTTCTAACTTGTAAGCTCCATTCTTCAAATTGTTTTGGACTTTGAAGGGCCCTTCCAAGTTGGCTGCCAAATTCTCATTTGACGGGACCTTCTAGGTTTCTTCACATGCTTTCCATACTAGGTCCCCTTCTTGAAACTACCGAGGGGCACTGATTGTAGGATTCAATTATGATGACTGCTTCTTCTCGCACTTGTTCAATTAAGTCCAAATCTATTTGTAGTGCTTCGTTGTTTTTGGCTTTAGTGAAGTAGTGTCTTTGGAGAGAGAATTCTCCTACCTCGATTGGCAACATCGTATTCGTCCCATAGGTCATCCAGAAAGGAGTTTCCTACGTTGTAGAATGTGGGGTGCATTTATATGCCTCTAGGACCTCCGTAAGCTCTTTGACCCATCTTCCCTTGGCTCCATCCAGTCACTTCTTCAGCTCGCCCAGAATTACTTTGTTAGCTGCCTCGACTTGTCCATTAGCCTAAGGGTGGTCCACCGATGTTAGCCTATGCTTGATTTTGAGGCCCCTTAAGAACTCATGAAGCTTTCGGTCTGTGAACTATAGCCCATTGTCTATGACTAGCGTATTCGAAATTCCAAAATGTGTAATGATATTCTTCCAAAAGAACTTTTGAATGGCTTGTGATGTTTGCTAGTGGTTCAGTCTCAACCCATTTTGTAAAATAATCAATTGCTACTAGCAGGAATTTCCTTTGCCCTTGAGCCGTGGGAAAGGGCCATAAAATATCCATTCCCCAAATAGTGAACAACCAAGGGGAGACCATTGGATGCAATTCTTTGGTTAGTCGATGTATCAAATATTCATGTTTTTGGCATTGGAGACATTTCTTAGCAAAATTTGAGCAGTCCATCCTCAAGGCTGGCCAATAGTATCTAACCCTCAGAACTCTCGTGGTCATTGTTTACTCTCCGAAATGCAAACTGCAAACACCCTCATGTAGTTCTCGTAGCACATAGTTAGCCTGGTCTTGGTCAAGACATTTGAGCAGAGGTGAGGAGAACCCTTTCCTATATAGTTCGTCAGCCACTCAGATGTACTTGGTAGCTTGCACTCTTAACTTTCTAGCTTTTCCCTTGTTTGTTGGGAGTGTCTCATGTTTCAAGTACTTGAGTATCTCCTTTTTCCATCCTGGAGGGCCTTCTTCCACCTGCAAACATTCTTTACCTGAGACACTAGGTTCAGGAACCGAATGGAGAATGAATGCTTTCAACTGTCTAGGTTTAAGGGAAGTTTCCAGCCGAGCCAGCTCGTCGTCCTTGTCATTGACTTCTCAGTTTATATGAATCACCTGTACTTCCTCAAAGCCTCCCCTAAGTCTTTCAAATGCATGCTAGTACTTAAGGAGTTAGGGGTCTAGGATCTAAAACATTTTGTTTATCTTTTTTTGGCGACTTTGGAATCACTTCGGCACCGGACCCTTTGGCACTGACCTTTTTGGCGAGTCTTAGTTTTGCGAGGAGAGCCTCATACTCGACTTGTGGCTTTGAAGCCAAAGTATAGCGACTGTGCCATGGTTATGTCATTGAGTCCTTCCAGGATAACCCTAGCTCCACTTCCATGCCGGTTGGAAGAGCCGTCCACATGCATTTTATAGCATTCCTGCTCGAATTGTGATGGTGGGGGTGGAGCTCGCTGATGAAGTCGGCCAACACTTGAGCCTGAATAGTTTCTCTCAGCTCATTGACAATTTCATATTCTGAAAGCTAGATTGACCATGTCATCATCTGCCTTGCCAGCTCGGGCTTGCGATGTATTTTAGCTATATGGCAATTAGTTTGAATAATGAGCCTATGCTTTGAAAATATTGACAGAGACGGCGAGCAGCATTAACAAGTGTGAGGCTTACCCTTTCCATCATATGGCACCTCGTTTCTAGATCCTATAGTACTCAACTTACAAAGTACACTAGCCTTAACTCACTCCCCTTTTCCTGTACCAGTACTATGCTTATAGGCTCAATCGAGATTGAAAGGTAGACAACTGACTTTTTACTAGTATTTGGTTTCGACAGGACGGGAGGTGTCGCTAACATTATTTTTAATTGCTGAAAGGAATCTTTGCACCCATCATTCCAAACAAAGTTTTTGGTCTTTTGGAAGAGGTTCATGATGGGTCTGGCCCTCTCAACGATTCTTGGCAAAAATCTCGACAAGAAGGCTATCATGTTGGTTAGCCTTTGAGTTTCTTTCACATTCTAGGGACTCCTCATGTCCAGGATGGCCTAACACTTGTCCAAGTTGGCATGTATTCCCTGGTGGGTGAGCATGAAACCCAAAAGCTTCCCCCTCTTTACAACCAAAGACACATATTTTTGGAGTTCAACCTCATGTTATACTTTCTGAATTGGCCAAAAACTTCTTTTAAATCTTCAACATAGGTTGCCAAATCGTTATTTAACCACCATATCATCTATGTAAACTTCCAGGTTTCATACAAGCTTACCCTTGAACACCTTGTCTATCAAACATTGATACGTTGCTCTGGCATTTTCAGTCTAAATCGCATAACTTTGTAACAAAAGTTTGAGGATTTGGTGATGAATGTCATCTTCTTTTTGTCCTTGGGATCCATCGTTATCTTATTTTAGTCGGAATGTGCATCCAGAAAACTCAACAACCTGTGTCTGGCTGCTCCATTGATAAGGTGATCGATGTTCAGGAGTGGATAGGCATTCTTCGAGCATGCTTGATTCAGATCCATGTAGTTCATATATGTCCTCCACTTTCCATTTGGTTTCTTGACCATAACCACGTTAGAAAGCCAAGTGGAATAGTCAATTTCCCTAATGAACTGGGCGGCCATCAATTTGGCCACTCCTTGTTGTACAATCTGACACCTCTCTTTCCCCATCTTTCTTTTTCTCTAAACAATGGGCTTTGCATCTTTACATATAACTAACTTGTGACAATGAAAGCTTGGATCGATCCCGGGCATGTCCGCCGCGGACCATTGTTAGTCGGTGAAAATGACTAACATTTGTGTATAAAACTTGTATAAATTGTATCAAACTCTCCCAATTTATGGTTATTTTGTAGTGTTATAAGTATTTTTTGTTAAGTATAGGTAATAAATACTTAGTACTTCCATTTTGTGTGTTTAATAATCATTTTCTCTCAATTTCAGGTTAATTAGGAAAGCTTTAGCAAGTGTTGTTTTTCACCTTTTCGCTAAGCCAATATGTTGGCTTAGCGAGCGTCCGCTAAGCGCAACACTCATGGGCTAAGCACGAGGAAGACTTTGGAAGAAGATGAGTTGTACAGGTTTGCTAAGCGCACTGCTTCATCTCACTAAACGCACCGCTTCAATTCATCCGCTAAGCGAGAAAGGCACGCATTAAGCGGTCCATAAGTGCGCTAAGCGCACGAGCACGAACAAGGCCACCCATTTAAGCCTGAAATCAAATTTTGTGAAGAGAGTTTGGACTGGGATTCAGAGCTTTGAATGTCTAGGGTTTCTAAAGAGAGAAAGGTCCAAGTTCCAGAGAGTTTTGAAAGACTTTGCTGTGTGTTAGGGTCATTCAACAGTGGAAACTGGTCTGACTCTAAAGTCCTTGATAGTACAGGGCTGAGTTGTCATGCTTTCATGAGGAATCGGGGTGCGATAATTTAGTTGTGTATGTGTGTCTTAATGCGGTCCTGGTTGAGTTTAGTTTTACAAGAGGAATCTGCAGGTGATGCTTGATCAGGATTTGGCTAAACTATCATGAGGAATCGGGATTTAGTATCTCAGGAGACACCATAAGAACACATGAGCATTGTTAGATAGAGAATATATTTTTAGCATCAGGCACCTATTAGAAAGACCAACGTGTTCTCTACTTGTTTTTACACATCATTTCTCTCACGTGATTTTCTTTCTTTTTGCACAGATAGTTTATACACATGTTCATATTCACACATACCTTTACACACTAGACACCTATTTGCTGAAATAGCTTACCAAATAACACAAGTTCCCCGAGTGTTTGATACTCAGTTCTTACCGTTTTATACTACTTGTGCGATCCGGTGCACTTGCCGGAAGCTGAACAACCATGCAAATAAGTCAACGTGCTCTTGGATAATCCGTTGTTTCTAGCTGCAGTCGTCATTGAAGACTTGGTTTCCCAACTAAGTGACCTATCCTTCCTTACGTCTGAGCCTGAAAGTAGATGTCCTTTTTATTGGCTTCACCTGGTTGTCATCGTTAGTTCTCGAATTGAGGTCTAATTCCTCCACTTCTTTATTTCTCGTCCTAGCCTCCACACAGTGGACGACTACTAGGGCTTCCTCCACTACATGCAAACGTAACATAAGGCTGGCCATGTAGCATTCTCTGGTCGTCCTCTAGTCGGCGTGCACGGTTATGATGGTCTCGACATTCGAGGGGAATTTCATTGCAGGGTGAGAGGTTGAAACTACTACGCCCAGGGCGTTGAGTGAGGGATGTTCGAGGAGTATATTGTACGACATGTGAGCATGCACTATCACATGTCGTATTTTTAGAATTTTCTACAGTGGCCCCTCATGCCTGAACTTAGTGTAAAGCCAAATACAGCTCTCTGTCCCTGCCTATTCTCTAGCAAATCTAAATAGTGGGTCATCATGTGGGTCTACAAGGGTCTTCTTGACTATGCACTTGGCTATCTCAACACTAATAACCATGGGATCTTCTTGCACTGGTTCGATTGCCTTGAAGTCATCTGTCGTGAAGGTTATGGGCAGGATGTTGGGTACTCGGTGCCGGGAGACTATATTGATAGACCAAACTTGTTGTAGGTGCATTTTTCGTGCAAAGGCAGTTGCCCCTCCCCTAGTGAAACCTTTGGCGATGGTGTTTATGACCTGTCTCGGTTTGTCGAGAGGTCTCTCATCTCTCTCCCTTAAGAGGCTTTGGCTCCTTTGCCTTTCAGACCAATCTGTATTTTCTTAGTCCTTCCCTCAGCTAGACTTTGGTTTAGTCCTTTCCTCAGGAAGACCTAGATTAATCCTGTGGAGGATTTGTGGTTTTATCAAAAATAGATGAGTGTGAGTAGTGACTTACCTCAATAAAGTATACATTAACCTTAACCTCTTTAGGAGTTCACCCGCCCATCTATTCTATAAGCTCCTTAGACATTAGCCACGACAAAAACCTTTAGCACTAGGTTGAGAGTCTTCCTAGCACCCTCAACTTACATGCCTACTCATAAACAACAAATAAACTTATATTTCTTGAGGTTTGCGGTACGACACCTTCGTACTCACCATCTCGCTCATGGACTATCTCAAAGATCCAATTTTCACCATCAACAACAATTCATTCCATATACACTAAAATGTCACTAAACCTCTTAAGAAGTAGTTCTCATCACTCCTACACTCCATTCGAAGTCAAAACCTAGAGGTGGTACTTGGCGAGATATCCCACTAGCCGAGACCTATGGGTTGCTTTAGTGAGGCAGAGTTCTAGTATTGAACTCACCCTCCCAAGTATACAATTTTCATTTCAATCAAAACCTTCCCAAAGGCCATCTCTAACCCTTCCAATACATATGGATGGTTACAAGCCAAGATTATTATCCATTATCATAATCTTATCAACATCACCACATTCACCTCATCAAACAATGTCCATATCATCATCAAGAAATCAACCAACACAACTAAAGACATTCATCAATTAATATAATTATGTCATCATCAAGAAATCAACCAACACAACACAGGACATTCATCAATACAAAATTAAGGGTATTTCTTACTACAATAATTAAGACATATGCATATATCACCACTTTAACAATGCAATCACCTTAAGAATAACATAATCATCATATAAATAAGCACACTACATTTGCATAAGCATTTTAAAGTCATTGAATCATAAAAAAAGGAAGAGTTTTAAGAGAACTTTCAAAATAACTAGATTCTAGCCCAGCCAAACAAAATTGCGGCCCACCTAGAACCTTTAGGCCAACGAGCCCACAAATGTGCGGCCCAACCAAAATGCTCTAGAAACAACATTTTCAAAAACTAAATTCTAGCTCAGCGAGCCAAAGTTGCACTAGCTAGAATTATGCAAAACATATTTTCTAATTGGTTAATCTTCTTCCCCCTAAGCTTCCATTTTTGAAGTTTTTTCAAAAGCCCATTAATCTCACTTCAAACCCAAATAGTTTTCCATCAAATCCAACATATAACAACAGCAAAACATCAAAGCATTAAACAACCCAAATTAAAGCTCCATTTCCTCTATAGAACCATAAAGAGCACTTTGTGAAGGAGAAAGGAATGAACTTTGAGTCCAAAAAGGAGCTTTCCTCCACTCCAACAACAAGCCAATTACAACAACCTCACCCCAAACCCAAAAATGACCATAAACAGAATCAAAACCCAAAAAAAATGCTTTTTCATGAGCTCCTATGGGTGCTTTATGAGAAAAACGAAAATGAAACCCAAGGGAGGAAGAAGATGTGCTTATCGTTCCATGGTTCAACCAAATAAAAATTGTAGTAGGGAGGAGGAAAAGTTCCCCTTTGATCACCAATACCAAACCTCAAACTTCTAGGATTTGGATCTCTATTGGAGAACAAGAAGAGAAGAGAAAGAGAGCTCCTTGCAAATGAAATATGAATTGTGAGGGTTTAAGGAATGATTAATGGCCTCAGAATTCCCTTTTCTACTCCTAGGTTTTCTCTAAGCACACCCACCCCTTAGCATACACCAAGGTCCATTTGCTTAGGTCTAAACTCACCAAAACTCACTAAACACACACAAACATAAGTAAAACATCATCACCTAAATAATTAATCTTATCCTTTAACTTAAATTGATAGATCCATGATCATTAGAGTATTGATTTAAGGCAAAGAGCATCTTCTGACCTGGATCATAGGCTTTAGTTGATTTTGGGAATTGGTAATTAGTTGGGGAAGGAATTTCATTAGGACTAGGATTGGGAGAAAATTGATACTAGGGAATCATAACCCCTAGTCACTCTTATCATAACTCAAACATTTCTTTATATTCATTTAATTGCTTTCTTATAAAAATATTTTGGGAATTGGTCATTAACTGGGGAAGGAATTTCATTTGGACTAGGATTGGGAGAAAATTGGTACTAGTGAATCATAACCCCTAGTCACTCTTATCATAACTCAAACATTTCTTTATATTCATTTAATTGTTTTCTTATAAAAATAAAAATCACAAAAATATTTAAATCCTTATTTTAATCATCTCTATTGTTAGTTTAATAAACTTAACTAATTGGGAATACAACTTGCCCATTGGATTCGATATCTAGAATTTGAGTCCATTGTTACTATTGCGTAGGATACACTTGCTCTTATGCAAGCCTAACATATTTTATGCATCAATTTTTTTACGTCATTGCCAAGGATTAGAAGTGGAATTCCCAACTAGTTTAATATGATTAAACCAAACAGTTTTGCTTATAGAGATTCATTTATTATTTATTTAGTTTTCTGTTATTTTTATTTTACTCTTTTATTTCCCATTACACTTGATCTTCTACTCTATTTTGTAATGCATGCAAACTAGGTCCCAAAATCCACCACTACCATACAAACCTGATATTGACAAGCTAATCTGAAAACTTCGTGTAGAATTCTGTGAAGAGAGACAAAATCGTGGGGTTACCTTACCCCTACCATGGGGGACATTAATCCCATCTTATAGCTTGGGCTACCAGAAGTAGTCACTTTTGACTTCCAACATGGATTCTTTCTTACAAATGCTAGAGCACAACCTGTTCAGTAGTGCTGCCTATGCAGATACTATGTAGCACCTAAGAAAGTTTATCAAGTTGACCTACATAGTGAGACAAAACTATGTGATAAATGTCAAATTTACCGAATTTTCATATGCATTTTGTGATGTTTATTTGACATTTTAGTTAACTTTAGACCTTGTTTTGAAATAAATTAGCTTTAAATTTAGTTTTTACTTTATCTTAGGTAGAATTTTATCTTTTAGTTATTTTTAATGAACTTTTGATAATTTTGTAGGAAAAACAAGTCATTCTGGCAAGATCTCTAGAGGCCTAAAATCAGCAAAAAGTTTTGGAAGGAGAAATTACGAAAATTGAAGATAAAATCTAAGAAAATCAAGAGCAAGATATTTTTCTAATGATAAATCAGCTGAAGAAGAAGATAATTACTTGAATTAATTAGAGATATTATTTGTTTGTAATTTATAGTGATTATATTCTTAATTAAACCCAACTATAATTCTACAAATAGAAGGCTAGGCATTCATTGTAACGGTGTAGAAGTCCCGAGCAATTCTTAGAATTATATTTTAGACTTTCACCTACTAGATGCTTCCATTATTCCATTAGACACTCTAGATTTCACTATATTATTTTTATGAGTACAATTCCTTCCACCTAGGAGAGGAGAGGATGAACCTTATTTCGCTTTAATTCCATCAATTCAATACTTCATCTTGAGTTCTTTATTTGTTTTTGTACTTAATGTTTTTATTTGATTGGTCATTGTGATACCCTCTATCCCACACATATATGTACTAATAATAAAAGAATAAGAAATCAGAATTAATTAAAAAAATTTAAAACACATTTAAATAAAACCATTTCAAAAGGGTAAAAGGCTCACATTCATATCACTATTACCAAATAAAACTTGTCAGAAACATTTTTGGCTCAAAACATCATGTAATTAAACAAAACTCAAGCCCTAATGTCACATTCTACCATAGCATTGTGTCTCGACATCCTTTAGCACAAGGTTCCTTAAAACAATTCACCTAGTCATCTGCTTCCACAAACACAAAGTTTGAGATTATCACAAGATCCAAATACAAACAACACACTGGGAGTGAATTGTCACATTCCTAACTAATAGAGAGAAACAAGACAACATGTAGATATACATATCACATAAACGAAATACAACTTACTTAAACATAGCTCACATTATTCCACCACTTTATCGCGTAACATCACATCACAATACAACACGTCTCATTCATTTTCACATCATTCACGTACTAAATGATTAAAACACAATATCACTAAATCAATCAATATCAATCAATACACAAGTGTTATGCAACAGATACACTAAGACTCAATCTTATATGCAATGTGGTACCATGTTAGTAAAAAACCTCGTCAGGCACCAAGGAGTACATGATAAGACAAACCACACACTAGTAAGTCAGGTCACTCTCACTAGGTAAAATCATAGGGAGACCAGTCAGGGTCACACTGTTTTGCAAGAATGCTCCAACCATGTAGGATCGGCACAGGCTTAAAGGAGCACTCAAACCGGGTGTATTTACCCCCAAGGCCTAGACTCTGAAGAGTCCGTCAGGGCCTTTCCCTCCTGATTCAGGTCCAACCCAAAAAACATTTTATCACACAGACTCTATCTATGAACTGTACAAAACACACGACTCCTCAATTGTTCTCAAAATAATTTTATCTCGTCGCACTTGTGTTTTAACTCATCGGGTCCCCACAGTAGTTCTTTTCACAATACTCATCACGCATTAACTAGTCGCCCTTAAAGGATCTTATATTTGTATGATTGTATGATTTATAGCTCACAACTCAGTGCACACAACATCTCAATGTACATATATATTACAAGTCAATACATACTCAATTTATCACATAAACTCGGTCTCAATCACAATGGTATAATTCCAATTTAACATGTTATCACACCTCATGAATCATATATACTTTACCTATGAACTATGCAATATAGACAACTACTCAATTGTTTTCAAAATCATTTTAACTCGTTGTGCCTCAAAGTGATTCAACTCGTCGGGTTCCCATAGTGGATTCCATCACAATTCTCGTCGCCCCTTAAAGGGTCTTACAATTGTGTGATTGCACAGTTCATAGCTCACAACTCAATACACACATTTCAATACACATGTATTTCACCATTCATCACAGGTTCAATTTGTCACTTATAATTTGAATCACAATTTCATAATCTCAATGTAACAATTTATACAAAATGTTTCTCACAACATGGGGATCAAAAGCCCTCAAACAATTCCATACAATCATATTAAAGTCAATGAATCAAAATCATAGGTCAAAAACACGAAAACATCAAGAGCACTCAAGTTTATCAACCAATTTGCATCAGAACATCAATTGGTCTGTCAAACACAACAATATTGTACTTATAATTGTAAAGGAAAATTATGCTTCAATAAGCATCCCAAAATAAACCCCAATTTAATCCTCTAAGGATTCTTACACATGTTCATTCTAACCCCAATTGCGATAAACTCACCCTTTACCTCTAAGCAGGCTCACGTGTGTATTTCGATAGTGATAGCAGTATTTGTAGCAGTTTCTTGAGATTTCTCAAGCTTTTCCTTTGGTTGCTCTTCTAGGGTTTTCAAGCGTTAGAGAGGAGAAGAGATTGAAGCCTTCATTACACTGTCTAAGTGCAATGAGTATTTCTGCCTCCCAGGACATTAATTTTGAAAATACCAACGGTGAAGATGTGCAGAAATAAATTGTGAACCTGGTATCCAAATTTGACGAAGATCCAACGGTTAACGAGTTTGGGATCGTAGTTTTATTGGAATAGATTTGGGTGTATGTGGAAAAAATGAAAGCTACGATACAAGTGGCATTTATCTTACCTTAGACATTTTTTTTGAAAATTCCAATGGCAAGGATGTTTGAAAGTGAGTTCCAAACCTAGTGCTTAAATTTCACGACGATGCAACGATTAACGAGTCTGGGATCGTCATTTCACTGAGACGGGTCTGGGTGTATGCGGGAAAAATAAAGGGTTTTGGGAGAGGAAGAAGGGAAAACGAAATTTGACAGGAAGAGAAAGCATAGAGATGTATTGTCAATCTGAAACCTGACCTAATATGTCTCTATTTATCGCTAGGGTACTCACAACATATTATTTACTCTATTTATTTATTTATTTGTTTTATAACAATGACTCTATTTTATTTCCTATCAAATGAATAAATAAAATATTTTTTTTTTCTTTTCTTTCAAACCATTATTTTATTTAATATATTTATTTATAAAAACCTCATCATTTTTCTAAAACTCTATTTATTTTTAAATAAAAATTCTTTTTAATTTATTTTACGAAAAATAGGGTGTTACAGTCATCTTATAAATGAATTCAAGAATTGACTTGCACTTTGATGAGCCTTGTTTAAACCCGAACATGAATCAAGTACTTAATTGGGATTATCTTTAGGAATAGAATAATATTTGTTAAACTTCGCTAATTCTCGACCATTAATGTTGATTGCTTGTGCCGTTATGTCTAAGGGATTGGGTATCAGACAAGTAGTTTATAATTTGCGACCATGCGGGAGCTGGGGTAGAATACTTTAGTGAATTGGGGATGAGCAAAAGAGATGAGTAGATAATTGTGAAGTTACAATGGATCGAACGAATTCCAAATTTCAAACCTAGGCATTCACTCATCAAGATCGACGTCACCATCCAAGTCTAGTATTTCTATCTTTACTTAATTATTTTATTGCCATTTAATTTTTATTGCAATTTATTTTATGTTATTTATTTCGTGACAATCACAAAACAAAAATACAAAAACCTAGTTCTTAGTTAAATAATTACATGAAGTCTCTCTTTTATTCCTTTGGAAGACGATCTGGACGATAGTTCAATTAGTACATCATGATTGGGTTACACTTGGCCTATAAGTTGACGTGAAATAAAACCCTAATAAGTTTTTGACATCGTTGCGGGAAATAAATGCTTTTTATTTTTATTTGATTAAGAATTTGTAAATATTTGTAAATAGACTAGTAAACAATTGTAAATAGTTATATAATTGTAAATAGATTTTGAAAATATTTCTAATTGTAGATAGAACTTGTAAATATTTTTATTAGGTGTAGATAATAATTAGTGTAAATAAAGTAGGTGTATATATGTTTTAGATTTAATTAGGTATATATATCTTTTAGATTAGATTTAGATAGTTAGTTGTAGATTAGATTTGATTAGAGGGTAAATTTTTCTATCTTCTAGGTAGTTATTAAAAAATTTGAAATTGGAAATTCAAATAATATCTACCATATCTTTTAAGATTTGATATATTTTATTTGAAAAAAGTCATAGTTTAGTGTAAATTTGTGAAAGATAGATAAGGGCTTAAGAGGTTTCATGTGAAAAAGAGTTAAATATCACGAACTTTGTACGTTCGTTGCCTGCATTACCTATCACTTAAATATTGCAAGGATCATCTGCCACATTTAAATCCTAATTGAATAATATTCTTTAATTAAGGAAAGATAGAAAAAGAAACTTCACAGAATATTATACATAAGGAATACAGTCAGTCTCACCTTTTAGAAAGAAATTGATTCTGGAGTTTTATTCTTATCTTTTACGAATTTAAGAGAACCTTAAGGGATTTTGAGAACTGAAGAGCATGGACAACACTGTTAGGACGGATCGTGATCATCGTTCCTGTCTATTGATATGTCTATTTTTATTCTTCATGGGATTGCTAGTTTTTTCTCTAATCATGAGTGGTTAGTCGCCCTAGTCTAGGAATTATTATGTAAGTGTCCAAATGTACTCCTCTCCTTGATCTTAACAAAAGTCCTAGTTGTTTTATGTCAATTAATTTTCTTTCTTACTTTAATGTTTATTTGGAATCAGCTATTCTAATACTTAATGGATTGCATAGCAATGATCATCTGCATGTAATTTGATACTTCTAGGTAGAGAATAATTTGCCACAAATTGCATAATCAAATTGTTTGAGTAATCTCTAATAGATTAGTTAATTTTTAATTAATCATCCTAGAATTGATCTTATCATTTGACTTAAGTTGATAAACCCGCGATCATTGGAGGATTGATTTAAGACAAAGAACATCTTCTAACCATGATCATAAGCTTTAGCTGATTTTTGGAATTGATAAGCAAAAAATTGGCACTAGTGAGTCATAGCAACTAATCACTCTTATTATAACTCAAATCTCTCTTTATATTCATTTAGTTGTTTTCATATAAAAACCAAAAACACAAAAATATTTAAATCATCTTTTTAATCATTTTTACCGTTAGTTTAATAAATTTAACTAATTGAAAATACAACTAATTTTTTATATTAAGAGTTTCAAGTCCATTGTTACTATTGCGTAAGACACACTTACCTTTATGTGAGCCTAATATATTTTACCCATCAAACTTCTAAATTCTATGACTAAAAATTTGGAAACTATATAAATAAAGTGATTCTAATAAAGTTGCAATTGTTTAAAGCGAAATTTGAAATTTAGTTGCAATTGTTTTTGTCCTTTTTTTTCTGCCTTATCTGTTTTGATTTATTTTTAAAATGACAACAGTAAGAATATTAAATAATAATGAAAAAATTCTTTCTAATTGGTAAATTTGATTTCTTACTCTCCTTTCTTTGTTTTGTTTGCTGATAGCAGTTCTCCTTGTAAAGCCAACATCTTTCAAAATTTATTTGCATCTCTATTTTTCATTCTCTACCGCTCATTTCTTCTACATAATTCATTGTATATTTCCCCCTCTAGTCAATTTATAAATAAAAGATAGGTATAAAATATATAAAAAAAAGTGAAAATTAAAGACGAAAACTAACATTTATGACTCAATTGCCTTATATCAAACATATTAAAATATTGAAAACATTGCTTCGCAATAAATTATTTTTTTATTTAAATTTAAATATTCCATTGAACAATGTTTATTATTAAAAAGAATAGTGTCTTTGCTCACCTAAAGAGGAGGAACCATGCTCAATATGGGAGGCATTAACGCCGGCTAATCAAAGGAAAAAAAATATAACCAAAAAATGTATTGCAAAATATAAATTAAAAAACAAAAAAAGTAGAAGAATACTATTAAAAGGTTACTTGATAATCTTTTTAAGAAATTATTTAAGTAGTTCAATAAAACTTGAATTCATATTAAAAATATCAAATAAGATTACTTCAGTAGCATATTTATAATTTTTATAAAATAAATATATCATAGTAATATGTATAGAGTATAGAAGGATTGTAAATACAATTAAGCAAACAAAATAATCTAATAAAGATTGTAACAAGAGTAACAGTAACTATGAGGCTACTTGAACATGAGAAACTAAAAAAAATATGTTGTAATGTCTTATAACAATTTATTTGTTTCTTATTATTCTTAACATAAAGGTCGACATATAAACTTTCTCGACTTGCAAACACACAAAGTTCAGGGAATAACAGGACAGTGATACAACAAATTCTTCGAGAACCCAATCACGTCCTAACAATTGGTAATCAGCAATGTTGGATGAGTCTGATCGTGGCATACCCCATCAACCAACGGGAAACTACTTAATTTTTAAAATAATAAAAAATATTATCTCACACATAATTTGTCCCGTGCATTGTAGAATATAAAAAAATTTACAATTAATATAATTATTTTTTCTATAATTCAATGAAAAATACTTTGATAATTTAACATAATTATCAAGCATGAATACTCTCATAATAAATTATACACATGAATTTCAATGCTTTAGATTGATTTTTCTTGTTTGTTTTTTTTTTTTATGTTATACTGAATTTTTTTATCTGATAACAATTCCTTAGGCTCCCAGCCGATTAATCTACTAATCGAATTATAAAATTTAATGTACATCATTGAAATAAAAATATAAGTTGTGTCTTGTAATACACTTAATTAAAAAATCCTCCATTGTAGAACTTGTAGCATATATCTTTTAATTTTAAAAAATTAATATATATATATATATATATATATATATATATATATATATCATAATATGTTACTAATTTATACATTTGAATGAATTAGTTCCAAGTATATATTCTTTCTTTATTGTTTAACTTAAGTAAAATTTAAATTTGACAAAAATTAGTAACTTGGTATTTTTTACAATTTATTATTTTTTTGATTTATTAATTTCTCAGAAATATGAGGGGTTAAAAATTACAAATTTTAATACATTTATCAATGCATATTTTTTTGGCCACATCATTTAGACTTTTTTTTTTCTTTATTAAACTCTTTCTTTTAAGCATTTTGTTTGGTTTTAATTATTGCAAATGAAATCTTACAAAACAATGTCAAATATTCAAACTAAAAATGATAAACATTAAAAAAAAATTGAAAAGTATTATAGGAAAAAAATTACTATAATAATAATAATGAATATTTGCGACAAATAATTATGAATATGTGAATAAATAAAAAAGTTATCATAATTATAAAAATATTTCTGTAAAATAATACCATATTATATAAAAGCATAATCAATTTAAGACACATAAAAAATTAATTTAAGATTTATAATTGATTATGAATAAAAAATATTATCCTGAATAATTATTACCATACAAAAGCATGCACTATTTATTTAAAAATTAAATTTTCTGAAATTATTGTTTTGTGGCTGCATATTTCCTTTTAAGTAATAAGGGAAGGGTTAGCAAGTTTGTTATAACCGGACCGGATAGGCTGATTCAACAGCTGGAAATCAGCATGGCAACCCTACAAAATTGGAGCATCTCAGAACCAAACAGATATAAAACTGTCCAGAATTGATAAAAGAAAAAAAAAATCGGTTTGAACGGGTATTGTTTAAAAAATTATTTTTTATTTTTATTTTAAATTTTAATTTTTGAAATATTTTAAAGAATTACAAATGCATATAAATTATTTATCTTGATTTCTTATGATTTTGTTTATATTATTTTATTATTTCCTTTTTATTCTAAATATAACATGTTATTATTGTTAATAAATATTGTTGTATTTTGTTAAAATTTAAAGTTAAGTATTATGATATATTTGATTTTGAAATTTTACTGTATTTTAAATGTTAAGAATCTATATTTAACATTGTGCTGAAACCCACTGATTCTGGCTGGAGTCGATGTAATATGCGTTCCATATTCATGTAAAATGACTTTTGTGACTCGTCAAATAAACTCTGATTTTATTAGATGTAACCTAATTTAAAGGTGTTTCTCGTGGTATTGGTGATAAAAACTTTTCTGAAATTCTTGGAGTTCAATTATCCAAATAAATGGTTATTTTAACAACACCATTACTCCAACCAAACAAACCCCAGGTCGCTATAGAAAACAACCAAAGTTCCCTCCATGTTGCCATGAACCTGCGTGTTTGTCATATAGTAACTTTTCTTTTTGATGTTTGAACATTAATTTTCGTGTTGAGTTTAATATTTCAAATTTTATTAATGCATAAATATTTATATTATCTTTTTAATTACTATAGTTACAACCTTTGACTTCTCTGAAAGTGAAGTATTTTAAGTGTTTGATTATTTGAGTCAACTACAAAATTAATCCTTAATTTAAAACTTAATCATACTTAAATATAAAAATATTTATATTATTCATTCTTTGAGCGAATTCTAAAATATTATATAATTAAAATATATTATTAATGTATAAGTTTTTATACTTTCATCATATTATGTATGTTATGTGTAATTAGTTTGTTTAGTTTTATAATAATGATCTTAAAGTGTTGCAGTACTAAGGATATCAAGAAATATCAACTCTCATATTGTTTGGGATAGCTTTGCTCAAGTGTTTTATATACCATTTTGTGATATGGAGATGAAAGTCTCGAGCACATCAACTTGAGCCACATGGGCTTGCCAAAGTGCAATCCACCAATTTCTGCCCTCCACGTGTGATAATGAGTCAACAGTCTTTCTACGTTTTATTTATTTAAATTCTTTTTTAGAAATTAATTTGAACACTTGAAGCTTATTTGATATATCCTATCTTAAATGTGACAAAATTTGATTTTCCTTGATTATGAAAATTTGGGATTCCATTTTTTATTTTCTTAAACACGTTTTGATCACTGATTTATTTTACCGTTTAATCACACATATATTGATTTTATTCATGGTAATCACATTAAGTTACATTTATGTTTTTGTCTTCAAAGACCATATTTTCTTCCCTATAAAAACAAGTCTTACTAACTCAGTTTGATGCACCAACATTTTCTCTTCTCTCTTATTCTTGCTTTCTCTATTCTTTCTTCTCTATTCCTAGGTTTGGGTTTGAATTTTCACCCTTTCTAGTTTTTGTAGCCTTAGCTTGGCTGAGAGGTTCATGTTGTATCCTGGGAGATTTGCATGGGATACCGCAAATGAATCCTTTAGGGAAGTGTTCTCACATGCCTCGAAAAGACTTTATCTATGACCTTCAGCACCATTTCTAACAATCTAAAGGATTTATTATGGCTGAAGACATGGACGTTGATACAGTCACCCCGGTGTAGACTCCTCCAGTGTCGAATGCTACCTTTGGCAAGCCACTCCTAAACGTGCCCAAGATCGAGATTTTTGTCAGCCAACATTTCTGGTGTTGGCAATAACGTGTTGACACACTACTTGACATGCATCGGTAGCATTCACCCTTATTTCTGAGAAGCTAAACTCTACAGCATTGGCCAAAGAGCTTGACCAATGGAATTAAGCAAATAAGTTATGTCGTCACACCCTACAAAGTACATCATTTAATGAGTTGTTCAATGTCTACTGTTCCTACAAGGAAGCAAAGGATATATAGGACTCCCTTGTTTTGAAGTACACTATTGAGGATGTGGTCAAATAGTGGTTCATCATCGAAAATTATTATCGTTGGACAATGATTGAGGATAAGGACATCAAGGTGCAAATCAACAAGTACCACAAGCTACTGGAAGACCTAAAGGCAAAAAACACAACAATACCCTGATGAATTTGTTTATGAGCTTTTGATTGTGAACCTTCCCAAATCCTGGACAGATTACAAACAACAGTTGAAGCACAAGCACAAACAAAAGTCCCTTACAAACCTTATCACTCACATCATCATTGAGGATACCAACAGAATGGAATGTGTTGCTGCAAGAGCCAAAGCTTTATCTGTTAAGGCAAATATGCTGCAAGATTAACCCACTCAGAAAAGGTACGATCACAAAACTGATCTCGATAAGAATAAAATTAAAATAAAAGTAATTTCCCATGTGCCCTTTCTTCTAACCCCGCCTTCAAGAAAAAGGGAAACTGTTTTGTTTGTGGAAATCCAAAAACATTATGCACTGCAGTGTAGGAATCAATGGCTGAAGAAGATGGCATAATTGTTTCAATCATTTCTCACGTCAATGTTGTGGCCAATGTGAGCAAATGGGTGGTAGACTCTGAGGCTACTAGACACATATGTGCTGATAGGAATGTGCTTACCTCCTACACTGCTGTGGGCAATGGAGAAGAACAAGTTTATCTCGGTGATTCCAAGACTACTCCTGTTTTAGGAAAAGGAAAGGTTCTTCTTAAGATCACATCTAGGAAGACATGGGCTTTGTGAGTGATGTGCTACATGTTCCCACCATCAGAGTTAACTTGGTCTCTATAGCACATTGTTGGGGAAGCTTGGGGTGAAAGTGTCCTTTGAATCGAAAAAAGTTGTTATGACTAAGAATAATGTGTTTGTTGGAAAAGGATATCGTGATTAGGAACTTTTTGTACAGAATGTTTCAAAAGTGATTAATGGAAATGCATCTACTTTTGCTCATATGATTAATTCCTATGATATATGGCATGCCGGATTAGGACATATGAATTCCACTTATGTTGTGCAACGACTAGGCTTAATCAACATGCATGATAATCAAACTAAAAAATGTGATGTATGTGTTGAATCAAATTTAACTAAAACCCCTTGTCCTTTTGTTCAACGTGAAACTGAATTGCTTAACTTAATTCATACAAATCTTGTTGATTTAAAATAAACTATGCCTAGAGAAGGTAAGACTTATTTTGTAACCTTTATAGACGACTTCTTTCGATATACTAGAGTTTATTTGATTAGACATAAAGATGAAGCATTTAACATGTTTTTATCCTATAAAGCTGAAGTTGAAAATCTAAAGTCTCTGGAAAATGTACATTTTTTTATTTTAAGAACATTAAATTTGTTGAGAAAAAATACATTTTATGACATGTTTATTGTCATTGAGAAAAAGAATTATTAATTGTCAATAACATTGGTAGTTGTTAAGAAAAGATGCATGAGTAACAACGACCTAAGAGTGGTCGTGAAATATAACTTTTATCTATATTTATCGATAATAAATAGACTATTTGATAAATTAACAAGTTTAATTAGGATAAAAAACATACAAAAGCTTAATAAAAAAACATATTTAACTCGATTTTGATTTTTCTACATTTATACTCAATTCGAATATTTAATATATAATTAAATTATAAAAAGATATATATTAAAAAAAGATATCCATTATATAATATAAAGCTGTATTCTATAAGAATAAGAACATTTTGAAAATATATTGTGTAAAAAAAATAAGATATCTATTATATATTTAAGTATATATTAAAGAATATTGTACAAATATAGTTAAGATATCTATTATATAATATAAAGGTGTATGCTATAAGAATAAGAATAAATTGTATGCTATTATATAAGAATATGCAGAGAGAGAAATTAAAAAGAAATTCCCACCCAAAATACATTTACTATAAGAATATTCTAATTTATTGTGAAAATGAAACAAAATCTAAAAATAATATTAAATAATATTATTATTTTTATTGAAATTATTTTTTTAAAATAAAAATTACATAAATCTTATTTAAATTTAGTTACTGTTGGACCTTGTGGCCTCCATAATCTTAAGAGGGATAGGCTTAGAATGCAGAAGAAGTAGTAGCATTCAATTTAATAATGTTCTTTAAACATACAACGCAAAATTGATTGCAATAACATAAATGAGATAAGGGAAGAGAGAATGCAAACACAGTTTTATACTGGTTCGGCCACAACCTTGTGCCTATGTCCAGTACTCAAGCAACCCATTTGAGATTTCCACTATCTTTGTAAAATCCTTTACAAAGTCTGAACCACACAGGGACAACCCATCCATTGTGTTCAGATGCTTTACAACAAGAGACTCACAATCTCTTAGTCAATCTCATAGGGACAACCCATCCATTGTGTTCAGATGCTTTACAACAAGAGACTCACAATCTCTTAGTCAATCTCATTGAATAAGAAGAATGGAAGAAGAATTCTCTCTTCAAGAGAAGAATATTACAATGAAGATCATGTAAGAATCCTTATAGATTTTACAAGTGTTTGGCCAAAAATTTCTTTTGAGAGAGCATTTGACAATGAAGTTCTTTTGGAATCTCTCTCATTGTCTTTTGAGAGGATATGACATTTTGATTCAGGAAAACTCTCTCAATCTTTTGAGAGGATAAAACATTTTGGCCAAGCAAAACTCTCTGCCAATTTCGTCCTAAGTCACACATATATATAGGCCTTTGATGGTCATTCGAAATCCAAATGATAAGATGTGACTGTTGGCGATATTCCTTGAGAATCCTCTCTGGTAATTGATTACAGAATTAGTGTAATCGATTACACAGTTGTTTTTCTTGAACAGTTGCGACTCTTCATTTAAAATTTGATTTCCTAACGTTCAGAGTCTCTGGTAATCGATTACATATGATGTGTAATTGATTACATACTTTCAAATCATTGGTAATCGATTACATGTATTGGTAATCGATTACATGTGCCTTGGATGACTTGAAACTTTTCATTGTGAGGCAAGGCTTGATCTTGAAGAAATCTTGAATCAAGGCTTTGTTTGTTGAAACAATCTTGTATTAATCTTGAAGCAAATGAGCCTTGTTTGATTCTTCTTTTGACATCATCAAAATCATGTATACATACATTCACAGTTACAAACATAACAATATAATCCATAACATACAAAATATTACAAAAGTTCCAAGAAAACAAACAAAGAAATTAATCTAAAATCAAGCTTGTGGTTATTCCTCTATAATGTTCCACTTTTTTAGGTATTTATAAAATAAATTTCAATAAATAAATTAATACAAACTATAAAATTAATTTAAGCAAACAATTTCATAAACTTCAATAAAAATATGGAAGATAAATCTTTAACATGTCTCTAATTACTTTATGCATTTCCCTCTCTTCCCTTTTTGATCTAAAAGACATATGTAGTATTGGCAATTTAATCCAAAGAGTCTTCAACTCTCTCTAAATCTAAAGAGTTTGTAACTCTCTCAATATCCATAGAGTCTTCAACTATCTCTAAATCTAAAGAATCTTCGACCCTCTCCGCATTTGTAGAGTCTTCAACTCTCTCTAAATCTAAAGAGTCTTCAACTCTCTCAGCATTCATAGATGTTATTCTATGGATACTTTTGATGGTGTTGATGCAGAGCACACTAAAGATGTTATTCTTTTTATAGCGGGAAGACTATACCAAAGTTATAGATGTAGACTTCACCAATATTTCAAAAAATATGAAACAATGGAGTTGGCTTCGGAGAATAAGCCTAATGATTTAAGTGTTCAAGATTGGGAATATCTCATAAATTACTTTTCAACTTCTAAGTTCAAGGTATGTTTGATATTAACATGTATAATAATATATAATTACTTTTCCTTCTTGACTTTTATGTGTTTATGTTGAATTAATAATTTATTTATGTTAAAATTGCATGTCAATTGGTGGTCACTCAACTATTACATAATGGGATATTCAAGGTAAAGCTTAAAAGGGGAATAATCATTGCACTACTTAGACAAATTATTTTTTCTTTTTCTGAACTCCTAGTTATTTCTTAATAATGAGATTTTTTTTAACATCGATTATTAAGGACTTTCAATATCAGTTATTAACCTATGTTGACACTACCGATGTTAAAAGTGTCAACGTTAACCCTTTACAAAACCGATTTTAAGTAAATTACACAACATTGATTTTATAAAAAAAACTGATGTGGTATCATAAAAAAATAACAAAAAAAATATATAGAAAACCACATCAGTTTTTTACGAAAACCACATCAATTTTTTTATGAAAATCAATGTTGTCAATCAATTACAACATCGATTTTCCAAAAAAACCAATGTTTTTTATTGACAACATCGGTTATCCCAAAAATTGATGTTGTTTTTTGTACCGACTACATCGGTTTTCATGATGTCGTTTTTGAACGATAACATTGCTTTCTTGGAAAACCGATATCGTCAGTAAAAAACATCGATCTTTGGAAAACTGATGTTGTGAGTAAGAAACAACATCGGTTTTTTGGTTCACAACATCGATTTTTCTAAATAATCAATGTTGTTTTTTGTATTTGATTTTTAATATCTGGTTTGTTTTTATAATTATCCCAAGTAACATGTAAATTGAAAAGCAATAGCATACCATACAGTTTTTATCAAGCATTTTAAATTTTGTCCATACTATATAATTGAATATTTACAATGAATTATAAGAAAAATGAAAGTCAATACATAATAAATTTTGTAACCTAATCTAAATTAACATAATAACTACTCTACAATTCTAAAATTACTTAAAGTCCTAGTTGTTAGAACTTGTGGCCTCCATAATCTTAAGAATGATAGGCTTAGAATGCAGAAGAAGAAGCAGCAGCAATCAATTTAATAATGTTCTTTAAACATGCAAGACAAAATTGATTGCAATAAAATAAATGAGATAAGGGAAGAAAGAATGCAAACACAGTTTTATACTGGTTCGGCCACTTCCCGTGCCTACATCCAGTACTCAAGTAACCCACTTGAGATTTCCACGGTCTTTGTAAAATCCTTTACAAAGTCTGAACCACACAGGGACAACCCATCTCTTGCGTTCAGATGCTTTACAACAATAGACTCACAGTCTCTTAGCCAATCTCATTGAATAAGAAGAATGAAAGAAGAATTCTCTCTTCAAGAGAAGAATATTACAATAAAGATCCATGGATGAACTCTTAATGAATTTGCAAGTGTTTGCCCAAGAGTTCTTGAGAGAGCATTTGGCCATGGAGTTCTCTTGGAATCTCTCTCATTTTCTTTTAAGAGGATAAGACATTTTGGACCAACAAAACTCTCTTAATCTTTTGAGAGGATAAAACATTTTGGCCAAGCAAAACTCTCTGCCAATTTCATGTTTCAAGTCACATATATATAGGCCTTTGATGGCCATTCAAAATCCAAATGATAAGATGTGACTGTTGGCGATATTCTTTGAAAATCCTCTCTGGTAATCGATTACAGCATTAGTGTAATCGATTACACAGTTGTTTTTCTTGAACAGTTGTGACTCTTCATTTAAAATTTGAATTCCCAACGTTCAGAGTCTCTGGTAATCGATTACATATGATGTGTAATCGATTACACACTTTCAAACCCTTGGTAATCGATTACACTTGGATGGTAATCGATTACATGTGCCTTGGATGACTTAAAACCTTCTGTATTGAGGCAAGGCTTGGTCTTTAGTGAATCTTAAAACAAGGCTTTGTTTGTTGAAGCAATCTTGAATTATTCTTGAAGCAAATGCTTATCATTTGAAGCGGCCTTGCTTGATTCTTCTTTGGCATCATCAAAATCATCATACATTCACACTAGTGTTTGATTTTTAACTTTCAAATAATATCTTACCCACTAAATGCGAATGACATTCATTCTCTCTTGTTCTAATAGTCTTTGATCAGTAAAAAATACTATATGATATAATAAAACATAAGTTAATAAATGAGTGTAAGTAATAACAATTATAAGAAATTGAATTAGTTTTGAAGTAAACAATTACCATTTCTCAGTTATCCTTGAAACCTCCTAGAACTATTGTTGACATCTAGTGCATTACATAGTACCCGTACTCAGTGTTTCCTTTTTGCTTATTACACTAAATTGAATAGGATATTTAGATGTTCAAAGTTATTTGAAGACATGAAACATTATTTAAATGACTTACTTTAACTACGATCCATCTAGCAGCATCCTTGGATTTACTTCCTTGACTGTCGTTGAATCCTTTCAAAGCACTGATTGAGAGAAACATGCATGTGTATTATACAACAAAAATATTGATGTCAAATTGTAATCATAAAGTAAATGTATTACAAAATACAACTGACATGTTAATAATTCCTTTCAAGTAGTTGTCGGGCCTATTGTGCAAGGAACAAAGCTAGATGACAACATTGTCTTTAGGCAAAATGACGACCATTTGTCAATGTACACTGCATTCGAGAACATTAAGTTATTATAAAGCATACATGATTTAAATTGATTTGTTCAATTTAACTTACCCATTCAAGTAGGTTCCTAGGTACATATATCTTCGTGAATTCTGCATCCATTTCTTAATATAATCTTCTGATTCAAATTGTGATTTCCTAGATCTTTGTATTGGCTGTGGCTCAAAGAATCCATATACATCAGCATTCCCTACTTGCATAATTGTCTCAGTCATATGCCTATTGTTGTTAAAATATAGTAAATTATGCATGAGTATAAAACAATCAATTATTTAATATACAACAATGTAAAGTGACTTACAAAATCCATAATTGTATAACAGAGATACTTAGACATTGACCACCATAAGGTATTTTAGAAAGATCTTCATGCTTTATGTACAATGGGAAGTTATCATTATACACCGCAAACACACTAGCATCCCACGACACCTACAACGGCTTGAGGAAAAGCTGCGAGATGGTTAATGTCATAAAGTAGAGGGGATCTTCGTCAGGATCTGGCATATGCACAAGTTTCGTCAGTCCCCCAACTACCTGTTTATCCTACACATTTAATAAACATTAAGAAAATGACAACCAAAACTTGATTTGTAGCAAATCCTTTATTAATAATTATATAAAAAACACAATGAAATACATGTTTTGAAAAAGGCTTTACAAAATGTGTCAGTCAAGCAAGGAAGGTGTTAAGTGTCTGCCTCACTAACTGAACCTCTTGAGTGGGTACAAGAATGTGAGCATTAGTATCTCAGACTTCCTTAACACTGACCTTCACTTGATCATTGCCCAAAAGAATGTTGTGGACAGTCGTGGACCCCTTATAAACTTTTCCAATAGCAACTAGTCAGGGAAGACTGTCATCGACATACAATCCAAATTTGTCCGAGTCTCCCATTTCTGGGTCCTGCCCCGAGGGATCGACACAACTTTCCTTTCTGCTGACACTAGCAGCAGAAGAACCAACCTCAACCTCAAAAAGCAATGCAAGTCCTTGTGATTGCATCTAGCTAAAAGACATCATTAATTGTTGAGTCACTTTTTGTGTAATCAACTTCTCCAGCTGGTCTCTGATCTTTTGTGTCAACTGCTCTAGGTCTTCAGCAACGATGGACGAAGAGGTGCAGGAGCCCCTTAAAGTCGATCCAAAGTAGTTTTCGATGGTGACACCGACTTCAATAGCACGGACACAACCTGGGTGCTCTAGTCGCCCAATGGTCGTAGTTGTACATCCTTATGTCTGTGCGTGACAAAGTATCCTTGTGAGGTATGCTCCTCCAAGGAATCTTGTGGTGAGCAGACGAAACAAAATTGGTTTACTCATCCAACAATTATTATAAAAAATGACCACTGACAAATGAAAGTTACTTACAATCCTGTCTACAATTTCTTTTGCTGCCTCATATGTCATTTGGTCAGTTTTCTTCGTGCGGGCCATCTTCCACTTCATGTGTCCTCTAATGGGAGATGGTGGATTAATGATTGTGTTAGTGCTCCCAGATTAGGCTGCTTCCTCCAATTGTTTCTTTTGTTTCTCCTCCATCAACTTTTTTTCTAGAAAATCATAACCCCCACAAAACAACACTTGAGGGGTAGTGTTTTATTTCTGAATGGCCTGCACCTTCTTTCGAACCTCCTGTGACAATAACACATAATAGTAACTTAGAATTGGCAATAATATATAATATCAAGTTTAACAAACAATGGAAATCAATTAACCTCTCATGAAGGATCTCTGACAAAACTGGGTCCACTTCTCTTTGTTTATTTTGTACTTCACACAAACTTTGTCATCCTCGTCATCCTTGCCGTGTGCTAGGACCCATTTAGAGGTCAAATCTGACTTAAACTACCTCCATCTTTTTCCTACGGTCTGAATTATTTTTTCTTTGTCCTCAAATCAGATGATTCAGGGATATCAAATTTAGCCTGTGATGCAATAAATACATTTTCTAGTTAGTCAATTACAAATCTAATTCTTTAGTAGATCATATGACAATAACATTCAACATTTAATCAAAATACCTGAATATCCTCCCAGATGAGATCCTTTTTTGTGGGGACCATTGGCTTTCCTAGTAACAAGATCAACATGAATCATTGGTCTCTCCACCCCAGCTGGTCTAGTAGCCAACGATTTAAGTCATGTTGCTTTTCTTGTCTTCTTCGACGCAGACGGTAAAGAAGGTGTTGCCGAATCAGGAGGAGGAGGAGGAGAAGGTGAGCTAGGTGGTATAGCCATGTGCCTGTCAAAAAAACAACATTAATTAAACAACGTATAAAAACTATATTAAGTTGGGGAACTAAAATTAACAATTGAAGTAAATATAAAATAAATTACATTATACGATGTTAATTAATTCTCCTTCATCATGATCATTATGATTTGTGAGGACGTCATCAACTTCTTATTCTTCGTTGATGTTAGTCGACATTTGTGTGGAGAAAGGAGTGAGACAACTATCAAGGGTTGAATCATCATCTTCAATATTAAGACCAATTGTTTTTCCATGTAGAACCACTGACCATCTTTCATCACAAGGATCTTGAACATAAAATACCTATTTAGCTTGTTCTACTATGATAAAAGGATCATTATAATAAGCGAGCTTCTTTAGATCTTCCAAAGTAAATCCGAAATCATTGGTTCAAACACCCATATTGCTATCAACCCACTTACACTTGAAAACACAGACACTGAATTTTACATAATTAACCTCCCATATTTCTTCAATGACTCCAAAGTAAGACATGGAAGCTACACGAGGTTTGTCATCATGTACAACAGCAAAGTGTTGAGATTATGCCTTAGACTTACACCACTTTTTTGCATCATTCTTTTGTCGTCTTATGATTTTGTGTAGAACGAATAGTTTTTTATATCGTACCCTTACCAAGTTATAACATTTCTTTTAGGCCTATCTGCTAACTTCCTTAGCATTTTAGAAGCATTATTGTCACCAAAGATTGTATCTTTAAACCAATTTACAAAAAGTCTTGTTATGCTATTTCAAGACCCTATTCTTGGACATTTTTTGGGTTACTTTCCTTGACTAAAGCTTTGTGACAAACTATGTACGACAAAACTTCATTACTGTTATTCAGTATATACAAATGAGCTTGTTGCAATTCTTCTAGACTTGGAGTGATAACATGCAGTCCTCTTGAACCCTTTCCTCCCACTCTCTCGTCATACTGAGACTTAGGAACCATAACAGGTTTTGCCTTTTCCATGTACTCGAAACAAAACTCAATAGTTTCTTCCGCAACATACCTTTCAACAATAGACGCTTCAGGATGGTGTAGATTTTTTGTGTACTCTTTTAAGATCTTCATGTATCGCTCAATCGAGTACATCCACCGTAAATAAATACGACCACAACATTTAATTTCCACCACCAGATGAACAATAAAGTGAACCATGATGTTGAAAAACGAAGGAGGAAAATACATCTCCAACTAACACAAGATAATAGCAGTCTTATTTTCCAGCTCATCTAACTTGAGAGGATCAATGACTTTACTACATATGGGATTGAAGAAAAAACACAACGAGTTATGGCATGCCTGACTTTCTTAGGCAAAATGTCTCGTATCGCCACAGCGAACAGTTGTTGCATCAACACATGACAATTATGAGACTTTAAGTCTACTAACTTGAGATCCTTCAACTGCACAAGGCTCTTAATATTTGAAGAGTATCCCTATGGCACTTTGACACGACACAGACAATGACAAAAACTTATCTTTTCCTTTCTGGACAAAGTATGACAAGCTGGAGGCAGGTATATTTTCTTACCATCGAACCTTGGATGCAACTGGTCTTGTATATCCATCTCAACTAGATCTTAGCGAGTATTTGTTAGTCGTTATTTACGACTAACTTTTGTATTGAATAGTTACATGAAATTAGCTTCTTTCCTCCAATTTATGGTTCTTTTTGTAGGAATTGTACATATTTTCATGTTTAGTTTGATTTTATATAGTAGATACTCCCATTTTCTGAATTAATGTTGAAATCACTTCAGTTTCAAGCTAAAAGAAGAGAAGGTTCAAGTAGTTGATGTCTCACTAAGTGAGGCATATGCGCTTAGCGAGTGACATCCGCTGAATGAGGCATGCAGCTCGCTTAGCGTGTTGGGAAACCCTAGAAGAGGATCAGTCAGAGATGTGCTCACCCAGTGCGTCGCAAGCTCGCCCAGCGAGTTGTTTGCACTTTCTCTTCCCTTAAACTCTTTTATTTATTGTTGCTTATCAGTTACATTCAGATTGTTTAATTTGAATAATCATTTAGAAATTCATCTTTAAGGGAACTTAGAACTTGCATTAGAATCATAGTAGAATTTTTAATTGGGGAAACATTTTGTAATATCTTAATTCAACCCCCCTTCTTAAGATATCTGAGGCCACATGTTCAACACATTAGATATCTTAAACTAACAACTCTTAAGCAACAACTTCATGACCACTGACCAACAACCAATAAAATTTTATCCCACTAAATAATGTCATCTTCCTTAGGAGAGCAACACTTGTCTACTCCACTTTATCTCTTTTTAATGTTTAATTTAAGTTCATTTATCCATTTCTAAATGTGTTTAACACAAAATATAAATAAAATGAACAACTAAACCCCAAATTCATATTATCCATATGGAATGAACTCAACATATCATAAACATATAAAAGGAAAAAATCATAATTAAAATCAGAATCAAAACTGCACTATAGCAAAACTAGGACAAATCAAATCTAGTGGAAATTAGAAGAAACCAAGTTTGTTGAACTCACCGTGATGATTATATGATTAAAGTTTTCAACTTTATTTCTTGTTTTTTGGCATATGTAATTAAAGAATAAAAAATAAGCCAAACCTTTAGCTGTTGCAGAAGCTAGTACAACTAGGAGCTAATTTACAATGACTCAACCAATCAAAATGATATACAATACCATTCACCACCTCTACCGCAAACAAGAACACCACATAGAATGAAAACATGCTAATTCACAAACAATTTTTCTTCAGTTATTATTCATCTCATTACAGTTACAAGTCATGACATCCTAGCATTAACTTACTTACCTCTTCTACTGAGAGTGAGGGTGTATGGATATAAACTTTCCCAGCGCAATCACCACAGTCCAAAAACAGAGCAGCAATTCAAGAAACAGGTCAATCACCACCTGCATCAATCATCATTCCCATAAACATATATACATATACATACACTGTAACTTAAAAATGCATCCAATTTCAATTAATGCCTAATGAATGACACTTGCATCCAGTTTCAGAAAATGCACCGTAACTTGAAAGAAAATGCATCTAACATATATACATATAGACACTCATAGTCAGAGCTAGCTAGTGAGCTTAATTAATAACATAATAAGTTTTCATGATGCCTCAAAGGCATCATAAACCAACAACATTTAATCTTAACCATTAACTAGTTCATGGCCCAGGAATCAATATACAAAAAACAGTTGCTTTATAAACCAGTTACACATGCATATTTTGTCAAACACTTACCTAGCTTCACTTCTTTTATATTGCGTCATGTCAGACTAAGATGAAGGATGAAGACAAAGGAAACGATAAAGCGTCATGTGAGACTGAGAAAGCAATAAGGACTTCAAATGGCAGTGTGAGAAGGATAACAAAGTACAGAAACACGAACAAAGGAGAAGAAACCTAACCTTTCATGAAAACACAGTTGCAGAACCGCGAGAATCACAGTGAGGTTGTAGCGCGTCACGAATGAGGGCAACAGTGATGTTGCAATGCCGCGAGTGGTTCTAATGCCTCCAGTGACCGAGTTACAATGTCGTGAGAGGTTGCAAATCAGAGTGCCAAAGTGTTCGAGTGAAAGTGATCAGAATGAGAGTGAGAGTGAGAGGTTTCAAAGTTATTGAACTTCAGGGTTTTCAGCGCCAAACAATGATTAAAAGATCTCACGACATCAGTTTTTTTAAAAAAAAATTGATGTTAACGAAGTAAACTCAACGTCGATTTTTCAAACAGCTGTTGAGTTTTCTCTACATTCTTCAGTAACATCGATTTTTGGTAAAACCAATATTATCAAAGTTTGTTAACATTGGTTTTACAACAAACCGATGTTAACAAACTAGTGTTAACATCAGTTTTACGAAAAACTGATGTTAACAAACTCATGTTATTTACGAGATTGCCATCGCATTTGGTTAATATCGATTTTACGTAAAATCGATGTTAAAACCATTATTTGTAGTAGTGAAGTTTACATACATTGTCTTTATCTTTTATTGATATCATTTGTATAGATTCATTTTTATTATTTTTACATTGATGTTGTTTTAATTATTTATGATAATTAAATTATTTTATTAATAAAAAAATTTAAAAATTGAATACATTTCTTAACAAAAGAAATTTAATGATATATACGCTGATTAGAATTGATAATTTATGATTGTGACTTTTGTTATAAAATAAATATATACAACAATTAATGTGTCTAGAAAAAGAAATATTACAACGAATTTATTTGTTGAGAAAATATATTTTATTACAATGACAATAATTGTTAAGGAAAGTTGTCTTTATTTAGCGAGAATAGTTGTTATCATATGTAAAATGTGATGAGTTTAGTAGTTACCACAAATCAGTTATGGTAACAATGATTGTGTTAAAGTGACAATGACAATTTTTGGCTGTGAAAGCATAAGTAGTTGCAACAGTAATATTTGTTGTGAAAGCACAAGTAGTGACAACAAAAATTTTCATTGTGGAAACATAAAGTGGCAACTATAATGTTCATTGTGAAAAAATAAGTAGTGACAGTGATAACATTTGTTGTGAAAGTAAAAGTTGTGGCAACGAAAATTTTTGTTGTGAAACCTTAGGTAGTGGCAGCGAAAATTTGCATTGCGAAAACATAGAGTGACAACGGTAATGTTTGTTGTGAAAGTAGAAGTAGTGGCAGCAAAAATGTTTATTGTGAAAACAAAAGTAGTGACAACTAAATTTTTTGTTATAAAAATATATGTATTGGCAGAGAAAATTTGTGTTATGAAAACATAAATAGTGGCAACAATAATTTTCGTTGCAAAAGTGTTAGAAAGAGCAGCAAAAAAATTTGTTGCAAAAGTGTTAGTAGTAGTAGCAAAAATTTTCATTGTGAAAGCATTAGGAATGGTAGTGACATCAAATGTCACTGCAAAACTTTTCGCAACAAATGTTATTGTAGCGGACTACAACAACAATTTTCTCGCTGGCATAAGTAACTTTTGCAGCAATATTGAATATTTGCCAACAAAAAATGTCGCTGCAAATATCCTTTTTTTGTAATGTGTTGATAGATGCATGTACACAAAGTCTTTGAATGGTGATTGTGTCATTATATGCTTGTATGTGGATGACATGTTTATCTTTGGTACATGCATTTATATAGTTTTAAGAACTGAATCTTTCTTGGCATCTAAGTTTGATATGAAAGATATGGGTGAAACAAGTATAATTTTGGGAATTAAAATCATAAGGAAGGGAGATAGTATATTACTATCCCAAGACCATTATGTTGAGAAACTTCTTAGGAAGTTTGGCTATTATGACTCTGAGTTAGTGAGTACCCTTTATGATGCAAATTCTTAGCTAAAGAAAAATAGAAAAGAACCAATTGATCAAACTCAATAAGCCCAAATCATAGTGAGCTTACTACTTTTAATGAATTTCTCTGGACCTAATATTGCATATGCAGTAGATAGATTGAATAGATACACTCGTAATCCTAATCAAGACCATTAGGATTCAATTGCAAGACTCCTGATATATTTGAGAGGTACTATGGATTATGGTATCGAATATAATGGATTTTCTGATGTACTAGAAGGGTATAGTAATGCTAACTAGATCTCTGATTCAAATAAGATAAAATCCACTAGTCATTATGTATTTACACTTTTCGTTGTACGGTTGCATAGAGGTCAGGCAAACAAACTATTATAGCTAGATTAACAATGGAGTCAGATTTTGTTGCTCTAGATATGGTTGGTAGCGAAGTTGAGTGGTTGAAAAACTTCTTGGCTGACATTCCTTTGGGAATGAAACCAACACCATCAGTGTATGTGCATTGTGATTCTCAATCATTAATAAATGTGGCTAAGAACAAAACTTATAATGGGAAAAATAGATATACAATTGAGACATGATATTGTAAAGCAATTGCTAAAGAATGGAACTATTTCCATAGATTATGTGAAGTTAGAAGGAAACTTAGTAGTTCCTCTGACAAAACCCCTGGGGAAAAATATGATATTAGAAACATTAAGGGGAAAAGGGCTTAAGCCAATTTAAAACAAACAATGACAATAAGTCATTTGTTAGTTTTGCTAGCACCAAAATTGATTAAATCAATTTTCATTCTTAGTCCTTTCCTATGGTGTGAGAAAGGGCTAGATGTTGCATTATTGAGAGGCTAAGCTTTGGAGTGTTTTATGTGGTTATGAGAAAGTTAAAAAAATTATAAAGTTTTTAATTCCATATCCCTTATGGGTGGTGTATGATTTGCAGCATACACTTACCTATATGTGGAGCCACTTGTATGAGATCCTAGCGAGATCTCTAGATCACTCATAAATACTAGATACATGCATGACTTAGTAGCACAACACAACAAAAACAAAATTGTGGGGTGCGTTATGATTGGTAAGCCACTAGCACATACCAAGTGTTTTAGGTTCAATAGTTTGTTACACCTATTACCTTGTGTGTCATGTCATATCTGTCTAGGCCTGGTTCAATAGCTTGCTACACCAAGTCTGATGCATTACATTCCATATGAGCCCAGGAACTCTTTTGTTTTATTCTTTAAAAAAAATCTCAATGTCTTTCTTAGCCTTTTCTAATATGTGGAGGATTGTTGTAGTTTAAAGGATATCACAAAAGGTCAAGTCTCATATTGTTTGGGATAGCTTTAGCTTAAGTGTTTATGTATCATTTTGTCATATGGGATTTCAAAGTGGCTAGTAAGAGATGGAAGTCTCTCATGCATGAACTTGAGCCATGTGAGCTTGCCGTAGTGGAAATCCTCCGATCCCCCTGCACGTTCCATGGTTTGGGTTTGAATTTTTGCCCTTACAAGTTTTTGTAGCAAGTCTAGCTTGACTAAGAAGTTCCTGTTGTATCTTGGAAATTTTGTGTGTGAGAATGAAGATAAATCTTTTAGGAAATGTTCTAACAAAACTTGGGAAGACATTATTTGTTACCTGCAGCACCGTTTCCAACAAAATGTCACACTAAAAATTATATTCTTAGTTGATAATGTAATTTTTTTACATTAAATTAAATTATTAAAATAAAAAATTATAAAATCAATAATATAATTTATGATTAGAAAATAATATAAAAACTCTATATTAGTAATAGATTCTAAGAATTTAACTAAAGTATGTTGACAATATTAAGATGCTCATATTATCATTCAATCTCATATGATAATCTACCATAAGTCTTAATTTCAAAATAAACACTTTAAAATGATTATAAAAAATAACCACTTTAAAAGTCATATTAGTCTAAACAAACTTAAATTAAGAATACATAACAGTTAAATTCATATTCTAATTTTTTTCATGTAATTGAATAAATATACATTTCGGTACAAATTTATGATTAAAATTAATTAAACAATACTTTAATATACTCAATAATGTAAAATTAATTTAGAAAAATTTAAGAAAACAATTTAAGAGCATCAAACAATTCAAGGAAGAAATCCCAAACAACTAGAGCATTTTCCAACTAGATGAGGTCAGTTACAACATCAAACAAAACCATTACATTACAATGATTACATAAAAAATCAATACTTCACAGAGGCCATCTAAATTTAAATCCTTTTTAATGGTTTTAGTCAGGGATTTTCTAGTAATTAGAGCTATCATTTATTTGATCAACTTTTCTAATTGGGGCTTCCACCGATGTTTGTCACATTCCAAATCATCTAAGGTATGAGTTTGCCATCTTTTTTTCTTAATAGGTGTCATTACTACATTTTTCTCAAATACATTCATTTCCATTTAATTTTTCTTTTACAATCACTCATCCAACATAACATTCTCACAACATTTATGCTCTTGGTGTCCCTTCATTGCTCATTCTTAATATTTAGTACCGTAAAGCAAGAAACCACATAACGAAAGGGAAAAGCAGAAAACCATAGTACCGTGTTACCAATTTAATCTAATATTATCTTACGAAGTCATCAACATTCCAGGCTTTAAAATGCCTTTAATATATTTGCGAACCTACTTAGAAATAAAGAATATACTGAGCTACTATTATAACACCAAGCTTTATCAAAGAATAAATATACTTCTCAACTTTTCACTTGAATGTAAAATAAAATCAGATGAAACAAGGGAAATAAAGAAAAGGAAAGTAAGACTTTATTTCCTTGCGTTAAAATCCAATGGAAGTATAAGGAATTAAAGAGTTGAGGTGAAATTTTTTTTCTACAAATTAGCTTTCTCTGAATGTTTTCCAGAAATTCTTGGAGAATAAAAAATAAGGGGTCAGACCCACATTAATTTTACCTCGACTTCCTACTCTTAATTTCCTCCTCCATATCCAAACAATAAACAGTGACAATCTTGTCCAATTTTATTTTTCCAAAATTAGTCATCAAAATAAAGGGTTAAAGCTGGAAAGTAAGAATAAAATTACAACCTAACGTTGAACTTCTGTCGCCCGACGAACTGAATTATATAATGGCTTCTGCAAGCACTCCAATTCTCTCTTCTCCTTTGATGTAGTTCTCCACAGGTTACTGGCATAAAGATTCTAAAATGATTACAAAGATATTTGAAAATTTTCATGAATATTTAAATAGGTCTTTGGAGGACACTCACGAAGGGAACCCTTTTTGCATCTTTCCATATTCTGGAAACACCTCATCAGATTCCGAAGAAGTTGTTAATTTCTTCACTTATGGCACTTTGTTCAGCATGACCAACGAGTTGCTCACATGATGCGATCTCTGAAGCAGCTTCTTCTCGATTTTGTCTCTCACGTGCCCTTTGCTGTACGCAAAGCCATCAAGGCATGTGTACAAGTTGGTCATTACTCCACTCAGCAGAGTCTGCAAGTCATGGTGCTGCTTTGACCCTATGGTGCTCTTGATGGAGAGATCGTCGATGGTGGCTTTGAGCTCAATAATGCTTCTGCCATGTCGATGGTGGAGAGATCTTTGATGGTTGCCTCGTCGCACTTTCCTGGAAACGGCCACACCTTTGACTGGACCGAACCCAGCTTGCTACTTCTCAAGGAAGAGGATGAGTCCCCATGCGCCACATCATCTGATTTCCTCTTTTTTGTGCCTTCTCCCGAAGCTAGCAACGCGTGATCATGTGTTGGGAGTTGCAAGATTGTATGGAGAGTAGGCGGTGGAGGGAGAAGTTCGGGGGCGAGGAGATAAAAGGGGGAGGCGAAGGGAAGAAGGAGAAAGACATGCTAGGGTCACAAGAGGTAGGGTTGCAGGGCGTGAGGGTGAAGTCCAAATTAAAACTTATGTTTTCACTCAACGACAGTGCTATTAAAAACTCATCTTAAATTAGTTGGACTAAATTACAAATATGCCACAATACATGGTATTCTAAGACGGTTATAATAAAAACCGTCGTCGAATTCTTCGTTCGTAACATTTTATTTATCAAATTTCCATTGCATTCATTTTTAAGACAGCTTTACTAGGACCATCGCTGAATCTGCATCGTAAAAACACGTTTTTATAATAGTGTTTGTAGCAAGTCTCAACTTGACTAAGAAGTTCCCATTGTATCTTAAAAATTTGTGTGGGATACTACAAATAAATCTTTTAGGACAATATTCTCACAAAACTCGGGAAGACATTATTTGTGACCTGTCACACCGTTTCCAACAAAATATCACACTAAAAATTATATTCTTAGTTTATAATGTAATTTTTTTACATTAAATTAAATTATTGAAATAAAAAAAATAGAAAATCAATAATATAATAATTTATAATTAGATAATAATATAAAAACTCTTTATAATAATAATAGATTCTAAGAATTTAACTAAAGTATGCTAACAATATTAAGATGCTCATATTATCATTCAATCTCATATGATGATGTACCATAAGTTTTAATTTTAAAATAAACATTTTAAAATGATTATAAAAAAAGACAAAATTGTAAAATTGGTCTCCCACTTTATCTCCAATTACGAATTTGCTCCCCTTATAATTTAATTCACAAATTTGGTCCCCCAGTTTTATAAATCCCTGCAAAATTGGTTCTGGAAGCCCGATTTGGACGTTGACCGTTTACCTCAGACATTGACTGCCACGTGTCAATGACATGACACGTGTCAACGTCTGAGTGGTTTCCTATAAAGGCTTCATTTTTTTAGGTAAAATTACACTTTTGGTCCCTTAGTTTTACTTCAATTTTGATTTTGGTCCCCCTATAGTTTAATTCACACATTTAATCCCCCAGTTTTATAAATCCATTTATAAATTGTTCCTGCAAAATTGGTCTTTTGAATGGTTTAGCTACTGGTGCTAGAGACATGGTAGGTCTTGATAAATCTCACACTTTTTTTTCATCGCAAGTTTTTCACTCACTTGGAACCCAGAGAAAAATCACTCTTTGTCTCTCTCCCACTTCCGGGATTGTTCAACTTGGGAAAGTGGCACATAATCCCAACCTGGGTCAAAAATTTTCAGATCTCTTACTTTAATAGATTTTGTAATAACCCTTTTTTTTTTCTTTTTTTGCTCCCCCATGCGGTATTATGTGTATACGACTGCTTAAGTGACCTATATATGACAATGGTATTTTTATTCGAAATTTGAAATACAACTTCTCCAATAACGAAATTTGGCTGAATTTATAAAGCGATTTATAAAACTGAGGGACCGAATGTGCGAATTAAATTATAAAGGGACCAAAATCGAAATTGGAGTAAAACTAGGGGACCAAAAGTACAACTTTACCTACAAAAAATGAAGTCTCTACAGGAAACCACTCAGACATTGACACGTGGCAGTCAATGTGTGAGGTTAATGGTCAACGTCCAAATCGGGCTTCCTAGACCAATTTTGCAGGAATTTATAAAACTGGAGGACCAAATTTGTGAATTAAATTATAAAAGAACCAAATTCGAAATTAAAGATAAACTAGGGGACCAAAAATATAATTTTACCTATAAAAAATAACCACATATTAATCTAAACAAACTTAAATCAAGAATGCATAACAGTAAAGTTCATATACTAATTTTTTTCATGTTGTTGAATAAATATACATTTCGGTAAAAATTTGTGATTAAAATTAATTTAAACAACACTTTAATATACTCAATAATGTAAAATTAATTTATAAAAATTTAAAAGAAATGGGTGACCCACCTCTGTGACCGGGCTTTTTATCATATCCGCACTCCAGTTACATCATGGGATAGCGACAAACTATTTTAGCACCAAAGAATTTTCTAGTTTGAAACGGAAGATCGCCAAGTGTTGGCATTCGAAAAGGTAAATAAACGAATTAATCTTTTTTAATATTATTTTTTCTTTCAATATTTGTTCCAATACTTTATATATGTATATCACAGTTGTTTTCACTTTCAAAAAAACAAAAACAGTGGTTTCGTTCTTTGTTTTCCCAGATTTGTCACTTCAAATTATATAAGCAAATGAGATTTTTAGGAGAAAAAGACATATTGTATTTAGTATATGATGATAACCAGCGGCGAAATTTGACGAAAAGTTTTAGAGGGATCTAAAAATTTATCATTTCTTATAGATATTTTAAATATTTAATAATATTATTTAAATATTAAATATTTTTTTATGATATCAGAATATCATTTTGGTAATAACATTTTTTTTATTCTTTTTAACGACTTATATACCCTTGTCTACTACTAAATGAAAATAAATTAGAGAAATTATGTTTAAATTATTCCTATATGGAAAATTTGCAAGTCAAATTAAGTTATTTTATAAACAAAATTTGTACTAGAATACACAAAAAAAAGTTAAAAATAACAACAGGTTTTTCAATAAATTTAAGGAAAAAAATATTTTCACCAAAAAATAAAAAATTGTTAGAAAATCACAAAATCCATATAAAAGAATTTGCATAAAAATCCTAGAACTTAGAAACTTTAATTGAAATTATATGGAATAATGTTTTCTTGATGAAAATTATAGTTCAGACATTTGACACTCACATTGTTTACTTAATGTTTTGTGAAGTTTCTTTCCTGTGAAATTTTTATATTAGAAAAACTTGTATTACTATATAGATATAGATTAGAGAAAAGAAAAGGAAAAACGCATATACGATTGTGTTTTGTATAATATAAATTCTATGCAAGTGCTTTTTTTTTTTTCGAAAGCACGTACAGACGATTAAGAGTAGCCTATTTCCCTTTAATATTGTACAATCTTATAATGTCACAAGTTGTGCCACTTTTCCAAGCAAAAGGTAAATACATCAATAGGTATGAAAGAAACACGTATCCTTGGTCATAGTGGCTAATTGATGAGGAAATTGCGAATGAGCCGGAGACAAACCTTTGAATTAAAGTTAGATATATTCTTATATCATCTTAAATTTTTAAAATATAAATTTAAGTTTAATTTAACTTCAAAAGTTAACTCTAAAAATAAGGTTATCCCTCACTTTTTTTTTCCAATATAACGTGAAACTTAAAAGTTTTGCAATACTTAAAAAAGACGCAACACATATAACCAACCTGATAATTACGAAACCAACAAGAATCTGCCCTACTGCAATTGAAACCAAACATATATACACTTTCCCTAAACGATTAGCAAAGTGAGGATATTTTTTATGGAAGTTATGACGGTCTTCTTTGTTTTTTTTTTAATATATTATATACATGTATTTATAAACTTTAAAAAGTTTAGGGGGTCATGGCCCCCCTTGGCTCCTTAGAAGCTCTGCCCCTGATGATAACGTGAGTCGTGGGCTTGTGATAGCCAGAACATCGTGCAAGTGAAATCACACCGGTAACTAACAAAAAAGTTAATATGATTTTATTCTTTTTAAACATAATGTTTTTATTTCTGTCTTTTATTATTTAATTTTTGTGATTCCTCCTTTTTAAAAATATATATTTTAGTCTCTATTATGTCTTTCTGCTGTTAAATGATAATGCTACATCATAATAACAAGTAAAATTTATAAGAAATCTAAATAAAAATGATTAATTTATAGAAATTAAAAGTATTAATTTAAGGCAATTACTTTTAGGTTACGTAGCTGTGAAGAAGGAACATGTCCTAGGAATGTTCTGCTTTTAGACAATGTTTCGAGGTTATTCTTCTTACGAATTGAAGATTAAAAAGAAAAAACGAAACAAAGATATCCGAAGGTATATAGAAATTAAGAATATTGGTTAAAATATCTAATTGAAAAGAGAGCGGCATTAATGTGTTTATGTTATAGGTCGGCTCCTATATGTTAGAGCAACAAAAATTTGTTTAAATATACGTTGTTATTTTCATAAATATAATGAATGTGGTTAAAGGTATATAATTTAACATTTGGCATAAGAAGAGATGGATGACAAATGCATGTGAGCCAGATATCCTAAATTCCATATACGATGTAGCTACATGAATATATTTCATTTTGATTAATTTTATGAATAAGAGTAAATTAAGCCAAATTTTAATATATACATACATAATTTTTATGGTAGTTCAGACATACGTTTATTTTTTAAAAATTTCAAAAGCACAGGAATTTTTATCTTTAGATTATGACACCAATCGGAAATGAGTGGTCTGGTCCATTTGAAACTGTTCAATATTGGATATGGCTCTACCATGATTGTTCTAGCCGACACGATCAAATTGCATAACATGAAAAATCGAGAAAATCATTGCAGCCATATAAAAATCGAGAAAAAGATAGGAACGTCGTGAACGGTTCTTGGCATTAGGAAGGTCGTTTTGTCACTCGTACGAGTAGATGAAAAAAAAAATCAGCTTCAGGTGAAAATATATAAAAAAAGAAGTTTGTTGGAGTAATAAATGGGGCAAAAGCATCACATTGACTATAATTAAGAATGTTCAATAAAGGATATTATTTTTGCTGAACGTTCAATAAAGGATATATAAAATGTTATCCGTATATATAATTTCTTAAAATTTTGGGTTAGATATGACATTTAATTCTTTTGGAATCGTGGTTATTTTATTCTTTAACTTTAATTTATATTTCAATTTTTTTTTTAATTTGTAATATATAGTTAACTTTTTTAATTCTCAATTATAATGATATATTTATTCAATAATTTTTAGATTATTCATTAAATTTTTAATATATACTACATTATTGAGTTCTTTTAAATATTTTTAAAGTATTATTGAACTGTAATATACCACGTTCGTTCGTTCCTTATTATAAGAAACAAATTATAATGTATTTTATATTATAATTTTCTTCTTATAAAAGGAAACAACATATATAAATTTTTAAATTATTTAATCTTTTGTAATGAATATGTAGAATTATTTAATTAATAATTTTGTAAGTCATTTTTAAAATTATTTTTTATTAATAAAAATATTTTTTGGATTTTTTAAAATATATTATAATACTTTAATGTATTTTTTATCATTAAAATAAATTTATGTTAATATAATTAATTTTACATAATATTTTATTCTATTTTTACGTTTAACAATACTGTTTTCCATTGAGTGAGGCAATTAGTTTTAAATAAATTTAAAATTTAAAAAAAATTAATTTACCAAATAATTTTAACTTAAAATGATATTTAAAACTAAAGGAAATAAAAATTACTAAACAAATTATACACTATTTTTAAAATTCTTATTTTAAGCCTTAACTTTAAGTAAAAAAAAAAAAAGAGTTCAGCCTAACATAACCTAAATTGTTTTTTTAATTCAATATTATAAAGTTTAAATTATTATAATATATCCTAATCTTAAGCAAACAAGATTTTACTACATTCAATCCAATATTATATAAAAAAATCAAGTCGGACTAATTTCATATGATATTACATTTGAATTTTGATAGCACCTCTTCTAAATATATTTTTTTAAAACCACAGGTGTCTCCTCTACTAAGACAACCCTTACACCATTTGATTCATGCACTTAGTGATCTTTTCTAAATAATTTAATATACTTACAAACCTAAAAATATTTAAATTTCTTATGAGAAACCAATAAATAAATATACATACAGCATTATACATTTGTTTTATTATATAGTAAAAATATCATATCAACTAAAATAAAATACCATAAATACATTGCTAAATCAAAAGATATTTGTATCTTAAAACAAATAATAATCCTAAATTATTTTAATTAGATATAAATAAACACAAAGGTTAAAAGTTCTATCTTTTGTGATATTAGACCATGTCTCAAATATTTGCGTTTGTATTATAAAATAATAGAAGAGTGCTATGATCTATGTCTATGATTCATTTTATAGAGACATTCTCCTAGGATATGTCGAATCCTATGAATAATAAATAAAATTTAAGATTTAGAAGTTTCCAAACGCCATCAAAAGAAGCGCATTACTAGTGAAAGACCTACTTCGACTCAAAGCAAATGATTTTTTTGTTGAAATGATCAACACGAAAGTTGTCAAACACCACCAAAAGACGTACATTGTCGGTGACAAATCTACTCTGACTAAAGCAAATGGTTTTCTACTGAAGTGATCGATACAAAAGCTCACAAGTGATTTTCTAGCATGAAGGAGTACGTGCATTTAATGCTTAACAACCACAATCTTCAGACGGAAAGCTCAAGTGAAGAAACATATCTATTTAGATTTGTTTTGCATGGGCATTCACCTAGGATGTGTCAAATCCTATGAAAAATAAATGAAGTTCAAGATCTAGAAGTTGTCAAACACCACTAAAAGACGTGCACTACTGATGAAAGACCTGCTCTGACTTAAAGTAAGTGATTTTCTACTGAAATGATCAACACAAAAGCTTACAAGAGTGATTTTCCAACAATAAGGAGTATGTGCATTTAATGCAAGCATTAACTGCTCCAACAACAATAATCTTTGAAGATAACAAACACTTGTTGAAGAAAACCTATAAATACCATAAGCTTTTAAAGACATGGACATAAACCTAGTGTTTTGATTCAAATTCTTTTTGTAATAATTTTTTTTGTAACTTGTTGTATAGTTTGAAAATATTCTCAGAATACCTTGAGAGAAAAGATTAATGAGATTGTATATCCATCTCTAAGACAATTAAGAGTTAGTTATTGTACAAACAAACAATTTTTTTTTTATTTGTATAGAGTCAATAGTGACTTGGTAGGACAAAGAATACTTGATTGTAACAAGCTTAGTCTTGAGTTGTAAGGGTCAGAAGTGTTAGTGATTAATACTTGTAATTTGTTGGTGGTTAGCCAAAACAAAACATAATCTCAGTAGTAAAAATCAACATATATAAATCTCTATGTCTTAATGCTTTCGTTTATCTTTTTGTTTTTAAACTGACCTAGGACTTGGATTAGATTTTGTTTTGAAAACTTTGTCTGATTTGCAAGATCTATTTTAATCGTCTGAAAGTGATTTTGCGAAAATCTATTATTTATCTTATAAAGTTTTTCTTCAAACGGTAACTTTGCTTTTAAAAAAAAATGCTTTAAAAATTTTAAAATCACAATTCAAAGCCCGGTTATATTTGCCTTTACATATACTAAAAATAAAGCATATTAAATCAAAACACTAAAAATATAATAAATTAACTAAAATACGATAAATTCAATTATTTTTCTACTAGCTAGTAACACAATTTATCATAATTTTCAGTCATAATATATATCATTTTTCTTTCAAACGATTTCACTACTTTAACTATCTTATACAATTAAAATAACAATAATATTTACATTATTCACACTTTAAATAGTAAATGAAAGAAAACATATGGAAAAGACTAATCTTAACAAAATATCTTTTTATTCGTTGATGAGTAGAACTAATCATTATTTGTAAAAAAAAAAAAACTAATCATTAAAAAATCACTTTAGCAATTTTCCCAGCTATGAATAATAAAATAATAAGAAATTTAGTATTTTTAATAGTAAAATATAAAATATAAAAATTGGGACCCTTTTTATCTGATTGATTTTTTCTCATAGCACACTTCAAGGATAGAAAATAAATCATCTCAATTACATTCTTTTCATACAAAATATTTAAATCTGAGACTTCATTTAAAAAATTCAAATCTAAATCTACTTACTCGAATACATAATAAATAATTTCAATTTAATAACTTGTTTGAAATTTTATATTTTTTCAGTAAGTTATTTTAAATTTTATATTATTTTATCAAAAAATCATCTCCTTCTCAAGTTCTTCTTTTCCAAGTAAATGCAAATCTTGTATAAGTCCAAACCAATCCATTCATATATCACTATTTGTATATTAACTTATTAAAAATTATATTAAAATAATCATTATAAAAATTAATAAACATATAAAATATATAGGTGGTAATTTATAGTTCAATGATAATTAAAAACTCTTAAATATCCTATTTTCTCTTTTTATCTCGCAAACCATTTCTCTACCTTATCTCTTCATTTTCACTTACCATTAAAAGACTATATATATATATATATATATATATATATATATATATAAAACACACAAACACTCGCGCAAACACAAAATAAACAAATACCCCATGGTACTCTGCTTGAACCCCCTGACTTTGTCTGTAGTCCACTTTCCCTTCACTTTCTCTGTTCCACTACTGACTCCACCAAAACCCCACAACACACCCTTCTCATGTTGAATGATCAAACACCTTCCACAAGCCATGGCACAGAGCAACACCACACTGAGAGTGCAGAAAACGAACCACAAATCAGAGAAATCTACGCCTTAACTCCACCCCCAAGAAGAGAACCAAACTTTGAAACACACACACATAGCCACAGCCACGACTCATCTTCTGTGTCCATAGAAGGTGGTTCCAGCGAGAACTTCAGCATGAGTAGAGAATTCAGTGCCCTCGTTCTAGCAGGCTCAAGCATCGAAAACAACATCACCACCCCAAGTCAAATGAGCTTGAACACGATGCATGGCAATGAAGAAGGTGTTAATAGTCACACTAACAGCAACAACAATTATAATAACAATAACAATATTAATAATAATAGCTACAACAACTTGGGGAGGATTGGAGAGGATGAGATGTTGATGATGGAGGAGACTAACCCTTTGGCGATTGTGGCGGACATCAACCCTTTGGAGGCGGTTTCGTCGTCGTCCCCTCCGAGGCGTGGTGGAGGGACTTCTTCTGGTTCAGGTGGTGCTCTTAATGAGGTGACAGTGCAGAGAGTGAGGAAGGAGGAGGTTGAGGCAAAGATATCGGCGTGGCAGAACGCCAAGGTTGCTAAGATCAACAACAGGTTCAAGAGGGAAGATGCTGTTATCAATGGGTGGGAGAATGAGCAGGTTCAGAAAGCATCTTCATGGATGAAGAAAGTTGAGGTATGTTATACACTTATACTTATATATGAGTTATGAATTATTTTGAGTACTCAGGTATCTCAGATCGAGAGTCAGAGACTAATTCTTCAAAATACGAAAATCTATTGAGGGGTTAACATCTAAGTTCTAACAAATACTTTTTCATGCATACAGACCTAAAGTATGAAAATCTATTAAAGGGTTAAAACATCTAAGTTCTAACAGATACTTTTTCATACATATGGACCTGGAAATTGAAGCTGAGTGAGGGTATATATAGTTGCTTATGAGTTGAGTTTTGGTTACTTTTTTTCGGGTGTTAGTGGGTTGGTTAGTGATCATGATTAGTTTGGTTTGAATTCTATGGTGATGGTGGTGCTTGTTTATGATGATTACTCTCTAGACTAAAATTGAGTCGTTAGATTAGTCCATGGTTGATCCAATCAATCGGTGAAGAACGGAACCCTTACCTTAATTTCTTCTGGGTCTTCATAAAAGTGTTTTTTTTTTTTAACTGAAATTAAAGATTGAATAGGGTTGACAAGTTGGGGAATAGGGTTTGACACCCTTTGATGATTGCTTCATTATTGTTATTTGGACTCTTGTATCCTGGATCAATATATTTCTAGACAAGGTGGGAATTATTTTCCCTTGACGGTTGGGGAAGAAATTTAGTTCTATGTATGAAATTATAAATGCGTGAACAAGGTCTAGATTTCTTGTCAATTTTTCTTTTCTTTTCTTTTCTTTCCCTCTTTATTATTATTATTTCCCTGAACAAATTAAAGTGTTAGTGACAGCAGATATCCTTTGAATTTTGATGTGTGTTTGTGATTTTAGCATGCAATTCAAGGGCTTGATCTTGGTCATATGCAAGCTTAAAATCTCTGTCTTCTCATAGTGAAAAAAATATGTAGAATTTGGCTCCTTCTCAAACTCTTCCTTTTCCTCTTTTCTTTTTTTGTTTGGGCTAGTAGGGAAGATACCATGCCAATTTCAAAGTAAAATATCATCCAGCTGCAGGCATATTCTGCATTTTTTTATGAGCAAAAGCATATTCTTTTGGTTAATACTTTAATATAATAATAGAGTTCAATTGTTATATATCATCAAGAGTAAAAAGTTTTATACTGTCAAACTAATTAGAGTTCTTTTAAAAATAATTTTTAAGAAAATTATTATATGTCGTCTAACATAAGATATGATATGTGATTGGATAAAGTGAATTTTAAACATGGTAATATCTGAAGGGACTCATTTAGGCTGAATCCATTTCCTTATCTTCAACTCTACTTTTACAGTCACTACAAAAAAGGGCTGAAAATATGGTAGCCGCCAGCAAATAGCAAGTGGTCTAATGATTTGATTTTGATGCCACTTTCATTTTCAGCCTACATTACATTAACTCAATTAGACATTAAAACAGAACTTTGACTAACAAAGTGCACACTATATGTAATTACTATTTTGTCCATCATTAACAAAAACAAAATTGCACTCATCGTGCAGAGGAAGCTGGAAGAGAAAAGAGCAAGAGCACTGGAGAAAATGCAAAATGATGTAGCAAAAGCCCATAGAAAAGCTGAGGAGAGGAGGGCATCAGCAGAGGCTAAAAGGGGAACTAAAGTAGCCAGGGTTCTGGAGATTGCCAACCTCATGAGAGCAGTTGGAAGAGCACCTACTAAAAGATCTTTCTTTTAAATTATATAAAATAAATGTTATGTTTTGAAACCACAGACAAAAGTGACGAAAAAGAGAAACATAGAGTGAAAAAGATTATGAGCATAATAGATGACATAGTGTGATAAGAGCCCCTGTTCCTTTTAAATTTAACTTAAAGGGTTAAAGAGGGCTTGCAGTGAGATAAGCAGTATAAAGAAAAAGAAGATATGGGGGGGGGGGGGGGGGGGGGGGGGGTAGGAGTTATATGTTATATTATATAGAAACCAATTGGAGTGTTTTTGAGTGATGATGATTATTTGGTTGGTTGTGCTGATTAAACGTTTTGTACATTAATAATATATGGTTTATTGTAATTAGTTGTTTTCCACTACCAATGCCGACATGTAACTCTGTGTCCAACATTTTATGCAATTTTCTCCACAATGTTAGATTTTGACATACCAAACGGGTCCTCTCAAATCTTCCTAATCAGTTGTTAATTTTCATACCCCATCACGGGAAAAAGAAGTATTTGTTTAGTTTATGAGAAAATATCTTGCAGACTTAACGCACCAGATAGAGTTGAACGACCTACTTAATGCACGGATTAGTAAAGTAAAACACTAATTCTAGTTAGAGAACACCACTAAAAATAAAGTTACGCACTTAAATTTTGTTCATTAGTAAATTAAGAACTAAGTTATTCACTTTTTCATCAAGCGAAAAGATTAGACATGTGACAACTTAGTAGACCAAAGACAACTCAGAAAAAAAAACAATTTAATAGTTGATGTTCAACTTTAGCACGGAAATTGCGCATTGATGTGGCTAGTATTTCATCACCTTAAGTAGCTAGAGTTTTCACGCTTTCAATAAGAACTAAAGTTAAAAACATTATAAATAATTTTCGTTTTCTAGTGTATTTTGTATTTGGAACGTGAGTCTTCAGTGGAAGGCGATTTTCACAAATACTGGCCTAGAAAAGGATTGAGTGTCAGTATAGAACACATAGGCAACAAAGCTAGATCCAATGTCTAGTTAGATAAATTCATTACCATCCAAAGGGAGAAGATTTTGGCGATGAAATATGATCAAGGCATCATTCTTAATGTTTGAATTTTTCATTTTCCTGTGTACAAAGAGATTTTCAAAGTAAGACCATCCAAATCTTGTATCCATGTGCTACTCATGAGAAATTATTATATGGTGTAAGAGCATTGTGTGTTTATGGTCTTGGTCAATCTCTACCTGACATGTAACCAAGTTTTTCAATTTACAAGAAAGAGTTAATGACACTCAATTAGGTGTCACGCAGAGATTAACCTGAACCATAGACACTGAGTGATTTCAAAGCATACAATAATTTCTCACCACTTATATTTCTGTCAGGCAATAGAACTATAGAAATATCTGTCAACATTGTCATTTTTTTATGCAGTATATTAATTCTCAGTGGTTAGCTAATAAAACAATCAAATATTTTTCATATTTCTTTTATAACGCAGAAACTGGTTTATAATTTGAAACAGTAACTAAATTCATGATACATAGCATTCCAAAATAACTGTCGTATTGGTAATACTTAAATTTGCTTACTCCATAGCATGATAGAACCCTGCTTTCATTTTCATGAAGTGTAATTCATAAACCTATGGTCAAGTTCTATATTTTCTACAAAGATTACAAATACAAATGTACATGATTTTGGTTCATTTCGGATCCTAATGAAAACAAGCATTAAAGCAAAAGAAGTTGCCGCACCAGTTTCTAATAAGAAAACTTCTACCAGTCACTGTAATGAACATTACAGAAGGTGTTCAGAATTTTCCAACCTTTTCTTAGCAAGAAGTGGTATACAGAATTACTATGGTGAAACTATTAGAAAATTGTCATGGAAGAGTGATCTACTGGCAAATCCACCCTCCACTGTCAGAATGCTGTAAAAATATTGTCACAGGGAATTTGAAATCAGTTCAAGATTATTTCTGTTCCCACAGCTCCGACATATTTCATATTTTAACAGATCCAAATGTGCATAAATTTCTCTGCTTTGAGGGTGGTTTTTGTCACTTGCTATAAAATAGTGAACCTCGTTGTCTATCTCAATCCAGCTGGAACCTGTTTCTTTAAATAATTTCAAGTCATTCATAGCTGTTCTGATCTTTGCAGCCTCTTCCAGCATGCCTCCTTCAGCATACATATTTGATACAAGTATGTAAGAGGAGGCCTCATTGGGGGCTAAATCAAGCAATTTTCTGGATGCCCACGTTCCACATTGTAAATCACTACAAAGCTTACAGACATTCACAAAAGTCCTCCAAAGCAAAGGTGACTCAGGGTACGGGCATTTGTTGATGATATCAATGGCTTTGGATAGGTTTCCAGCTCGACCTAAAAGATCAATGATGCAAGAGAAGTGCTCAATCACAGGCCTGATCCCATACTTCGATTCAATCTCATTGAATAAGTGCAACCCAGTTTCCCACAAACCTGAGTAACTACATGCTTGGAGAACAGCCAACATTGTAATCTCATCAGGAGCAAAACCCTGTTCCTTCATCTCCTCAAAGAGCAAAAGTACATTGTTTCCTTCACCATGAAGGGCATATGCAGAAATTATGGCATTCCAGGTAACAAAATCACGGTTCATGCTACTAAATATTTGATAAGCATCCTGAACAGTGCCACATTTAGCATACATAGTAATTACAGCATTGCCTACAGCAGTATCATCTTCAAGGCCCACCTTTATAGTGTAAGCATGAAGACTTTTCCCAGTTACCAAGCATGCTTGATTAGCAGATAAACAAAGGAGTCGTGAAAACGTTACACAATCTGGTTTCACACCATTGAATCTTACTTTGCTGAAAAAACCCATAGGGTCCTCTTCATCATCTCTTATTTTTGAATTCTGGTATCCAACTAGAATAGCATTAAATGAAGCAATTGTTTTATTTGGAAGCCTGTCAAAAATCACTCTTGCAGACTGCAAACTTCCACAGTTAGCATACAAATCTACTAAAGAAGTACCACTATTTACATCAGAGACATGACCAAGCTTTATTGCAAGTCCATGAATTTGAATCCCAAATTTCAAATTATTCCACTCTGAACACCCATCTAAAACAGTGCTGAAGCAACCAGAATCAAGAGGCACACCAACTTGAAGCATATTTAGGAAAATTTCAAAGGCTTTGTTAGAATGGCCGTTCTTAACAAACACTGAAAGAAGAGCAGACCAGGAAATCAAAGACCTCTCATCCAGTTCACCAAACACTCTCTCAGCCTCTTTGACCTTTCCATGTTGCCCATACATTGTAATAACTGCATTTCCAAGAGATGTTTTACACATAAAACCATACTTAACTGCAAGCCCATGTAGTTGCTTCCCTACATATAATCCTACACTTGAATCACACACACTGATCAAATTCGTAAACGTGTAATCACTTGGTTTCAATCCAGATTGTAGCATATCCACAAAAATCCAAAGCGCCTTATCCCCCAAGCCTTCCTTGCCATATTCCAAAATCATATAATTTATGCACTGAGCATCTTTAACACTTATGCCGCCAAACACTTTTTCACCACAACCCAACTGACCACTTCTACAATACATAGAAACCAATGAAGTGGCCACAACAACATTCTCCTGAAGCCCATTTTTCACGACAAAAGCATGAACCTGCTCCCCAAAAACACGATCCTCCAGGGACCTACATGCCTGTAGAACCACTGAACAAGTATGCTCATTGAACTTCTCACCAGCCATGCACATATCACGTGCAACACAGAAAACAGACCCAACATCCCCATTCTTCAAATACCCCTTCATGAGGGTAGTCCAAGTGACTATGCTCCTCACAGGCATTTCATCGAATATCCTCTGTGCATCACCCATGTTACTGAATTTTGAGTAAAGGTTCATAAGATTGTTGTCCACAAACATGTCACCTTCACAACCAGATTTGATAAGAGACCCATGAATTGCCTTGGCCAGCATATAATCATGTGACCCAATTGAGAATTGAAGGAACTGAGGCCAGTCATTAAGAAGAACAGTGTTGTTCTGATTACAGGGTGAAACAGCACAACATTGGGGTGTCCCATGTTTGAGGCTTTGTGAGGAGTTAGGGAAAGTGGGGTGGAAGCCATTATTATGGGGTGGAAGGAAGTGCAAAGGGCATGCAGAAGAAGGAGGAAGAATGGAGGGTGAAACAAGTGGTTGGAAAATTGGTTGAACCATTCGGTTAAAACTGAATAGAATCAATTAAATGCTATTTCTTCCATAGGGTGAAAAATAGTACGATATGCAAATGCAACAGTTTATAATTATGCATCAACCACACGGCTGAACTCCATCACGAATCCACAGCTATCTCTTACGTATCTTCTTCCGTCCTATATAATTTTTAAGCTTAAATAGGTTTTGGTTTCCTGGGTTAATTTTATTTTTCGTCTTTCAAATTTAAATTTGTTCTTATTTTATCTCTGTTTTTAAAAAAACGTTTTTTTAATCTCTTTTTAGTTTCTATTATAAAAAAAGAAAATTATACTAATGCTCACTTTAATTTTGTTAAATTATATAAACATCCCTTTTTATTTTCTACATTTACCATAACCTCCTTTTTAGGTAATTCCACTTTAATGTCTTTCAATCAATTAAAGGGTTAAGTGTAATGTATAAAAAGGTGTTATCATATAATTTTCAAAACTTAAGGAAATTAGTATAGGAATAAAAAAAAGTAAAAAATGTTTGGTTAGTTTCATAAAACTTTAAGGATAATTAGTGTAATTTACTAAAATGAAATAAACATCTCATTCATCCCAAAATTAATATGATTTTTTTTATGAAAAAAGACTAAAGAATTTTTTTTTTGAAACTAAGGGGGAAAAATGAATTCAAAGTTTTTTTTTTGACAAAATAAATTTAAAGTTGAGAAACCAAAAACAAAGTAACTCAAATTTAATAGAACAAAAATATATTTAAGTTTATAATTTATAATAAAATTCTTAACTCGTGAGGGCAAAAGATTTTTTTGTCAATAGATTATTATTACTATTATGTCCACATTTTTTTATTTTTAAAAAATATTAATATTGATATGTTAACCATTTTTATTTTTTAACTGGTCAATATAATTAATTTAATGAGAATTTATAAGTATTTAGTCAAATAAAATGTGGAGACCAAAAAGAAATATACAAGTATAGATTATTATTTTATCTTTGATATATCTTTTAAGATTTTACTCATTAAACTTATCACATAAAATATTTAGTTATTTATATAAGAAATAAATAACTAATTTTCTCAAAATAAATAAAAATAAGTAAGTTAGTTAAATTTAATTGATAGTGTCATAAATTTAAATTTTATATAAAAAAATCCAATGAACATTTAATGGTAGTATAGACTTACATACACCAACAAGTCATTAGTTCAAGTGATACTGAATTCGATTTTCTTAAGCAAAGTCTTGGATTCAAATCTTTTGAATGAAAAAAAAGTGATTAGGAGGGAAGAACTGATGTAAACCAGTTTGCACAAGGGTTGAGGATGGATCTTCAAAGGTTTTTCTTTTTATTTTTTTTTTTACTTGTATGAAATTTAGAAAATAGAATGGATAAGGAGAATGAAGAAGGTGGTTGGAAGAATCACTCCTCCGGAATTGGTGTCACACACAAGGTGGTGTTCCTTGATAAACCAATTTCTTGAATCACTCAAGTAACTAAGGAGATTCACTCTAAGGTGATTAAAACTCAATTCAAGGTATGTTTTTTTATTAGAAAATGTGTGGCCTATAAATAGGAATGACATCAAGTTTGTTACACAAGTGAAAAGATAAAATGATCACCAATAACAACAATTGATGGTGTCATTAAACCTAATTAAAACTAGAATTAATAACAACAATTGATGGTGTCATTATACCTAATTAAAACTAGAATTAAGACACAAAAACATATGGAAAATTGTGCAACTCTTTGGTCAACCAAGAGGCAGCCACAATCCTAGAGTTTTCACCTTATTAAACCTTAATTTCTTTAAATTAAAACAAGCCCATAGGTGGTGCAAATCCAAAGAGAATTAACAATCACTTTAACATAAGTTTGGATCTTTATTTCAACTAACAAAATGTTAATAAAATCACTCAACAAAAGTGGCACCCTCTACAATTCTTGGAACATGATGCAATTGGCAATCCGAAGCTTCTCCACTTGTAACGTGGGCCTAAATTCAAATAGCATGGTTAACACTTGTTGAAGAGCTTCCTTGGCCTTCTTTGTTCTAGCCCTTTCCATAGGTCCTCCAAGTCCTTCTAAAGGTTCCTTGCCCTTATTCCTTTGCCTTGTCCTCATCAAGAACCCCACCAAACCTGGACAGCCAAGTTCCTTAATGAAGATTAGTCATTGGCAAAGCCAATACATACTTTGTATTTATAACATACTAGAAAAATTCAAATACACAATCATATATATGCTTATTATTTGATATTTATTTGTATTTGTTAATTGAAATTCCACTAACATCGGGTGCACTTGACAATCATCTTTATCATATTGTACATTTGATCTAAACAAGAGCAGAACATATGTACTTGGGAAACTTATGAACATATATAGATCTATTACAAGGCTATTGCAATGATTGAAAAGATTTCATTTAAAGTTGAAAATGCTGACCTAATATACAACCTCCCACTTATTGATAAATCAATGAAAGAAATTATAAGTGAACTGTGATCTTTAGCTTTTATCCTGCACTATGCTTTGTGTTGTTTTATCTACTGGTACTACAAATGACTATAATATAAATTTATCTTTTGTTTTTTAATATTAGTTTCTAATAGCTTAGTTTATTGCACATCCACCCTATTATAATTCTCTCTTCTAAAATTTCAGTTGTCTTTTGTAATATCTTTCTAGTTATATTTTATTATTGCAGGAATAAAAGATGTATAATGCTATCTAGTTATGCTAAGGATTATGTTGTTGTAGGGTGCATGCAAGTTTGAAATTTTATACCGAAAAGGAGGTATTTGATTTCTTGGACTTCCTTTGGCTCAAACCAAGTGAAAGAGACCATTAAATATGCAAATGCTTGATTTTGATCCTCTATATTTTATCTTGTAGAATATACTAGTGGAAAAAACATATTCAACGATGGTTTCTAACACACTCAAAGACGATTTTAAACCGTCTTTGAAGTCAACATCGTGGAAAGTTTTGACTTTCCACGATAGTTCCAAAAAAACCGTCTTAGAAAAATTATCATTCTAAGATGGTTTTCAGGCAAATAACCATCTTAGAATGATGCCCTTATAATATGATTTTATGTTGAAAATGTTAGACAAGTGACATCAATAACTTAAGAGGGGGGTGAATTAAGTTTAAAAAGTTCTCATTTAATTGACTTCTAAATCCCCTTTTAAATCTATATGTTAGGAATATTGAAGATGAAAACGAAAGTTATATCAACAGAATACTTCAAGTGTGTAAGATAAATAAAATATGCAAGATAAAGTTATCAAGATAGGGAAGAGAGAAATGTAAACTCAACTTATCCTGGTTCGGCCACTTCCTGTACCTACGTTCATTCCTCAAACAACTCACTTGAGATTTCCACTAACTTTGTACAAATCTTTTTTAAAACTTCTGAACACCCGAGGGATCTTTTTTCTTATGTTCAGGAAACTCACAATTCAAGAGACAAACAACCTCTTGATCTTAATAAGTCTTTAAAGAAAGTACAAATGTTTTTCTCTCTTTTAGAGAAGAAGATACAAGATGAAGTTCTTAGAAGAATCGTTAATTGATTTACAACTGTTTGACCAATGATTTATTTTTGAGAGGTTAAGACAATAAGGTTATGAAAAACTTTGAAAACTTTCGTAGATAAGTCACATATTTATAGGCCCTTGGTGGCTTTTCAAAAACTTATGAAGGGATGTGACTTTTCAGAGTAACTTTTAAAATTTCCTCATTGGTAATCAATTACAACTCTTTGGTAATTGATTACACAGTTATGTAAATAGGAGTCATGACTTTTCAATTTGAATTTTTGTAGTTCCGTTACTGGTAATCGATTATAGACAAGTGGTAATCGATTACAACTTTCAAATTTCAAACTTTCTGAAAAAGGTTTTTAAAATAATTTTGCTTCTGGCAATCGATTATAATGTCTGGTAATCGATTACCAGTGGAAAAATGTCTTTTTCAGAAAATGTTAAAAATAATTTAAAACCTTTTTATAATCAATTTAAAAACTATGTTGTGAATTCAAATCTTTGCAATCACTAAGAGACTCTTTTAACAAAGATAGACTAAGACTTAACTTTCTTCTTGATCTTTGTTTTCTTGGTCTTGATTTGGACTTGAAATAAAACTTGTGTTGCTTTTGTCTTGGCATCATCAAAACCTTTATACACATACATTCACATTCTCCCCCTTTTTGATGATGACAACCAACTGAAATCATTTATTGAAAAATATTTCTTTTGCGAGACGATCACTGTCTCTTAATTTTGTAATCATTGCTTAACAGAAAAATATTTTCAGAAAGGTTTGCAGAGATATATATATATATATATATATATATATATATATATATATATATATATATATATATATATATATATATATATATACCCTATACTTGTACCTTACATGATTCTCTCCCCCTTTGGCAACATCAAAAAGACAAAAACACCGAAATAGAAACAATCATTCACGTAGTAACCAATCATTCATAGAGGAATCAACCAAGTGTTACACATACCAAACATATCAAGTCTTAAACAATAGTATGAATGACCAAAGCATCCACAGAAAAACAACCAACGAAGAAATAAACAACAAGTCCAAAATAGAAATATAAAGAACCAAATCCGAAATAAACCCAATGCAGAAAGTTTGAAATATCAAGGAAATTAAAGATAGATAATGCTAGATAAAAATAGGACGGAAAAGCTTCACATATTCGCCGGAGGATCAATATACAATTATGCAATCAAAAACATTTATGAGTATGAACAATCATGAAAAACAATCATCAAATGCAATTGTTATAAACATTCAAAGTAATCAGTCATAAACAAGCAAAACAACCATTTCACTCAACCAAAGTAAATAATAATCATAATCAATCATGATAAACAATCAAAGTTAAACATTCATCATAATCAAGCATGATAATTAAATAGTATAAACATCCAAAGTGGCTAAGATTCTAAGTTATTTAGGTTTAAGAGTCCTAATTTTCTTCTAATATCAAAGAAGTTTTCTTTGGGGAGAGGTTTTGTGAAGATATCAGCTAATTGATTCTTTGTGTCAACAAATTCTAATATGCAATCCCCTTTTTGAACATGATCTCGAAGGAATTGATGCCTTATTTCAATATGCTTTGTTCTAGAGTGCAGAATAGAGTTTTTGGACAGATTAATTGCACTTGTATTGTCACAATGGATAGGTATATGATTAAGTTTTCAACCATAGTCAGAAAGTTGTTGTCTCATCCAAAGGATTTGTGCACAATAACTTCCAGCAGAAATATATTCCGCTTCTGCAGTTGATAAGGCAACACTATTTTGCTTTTTACTATGCCATGATACTAGAGCAGAACCAATAAAATGACAAGTGCCACTAGTACTTTTTCTATCAGTTTTGCATCCAGCAAAATCAGAGTCAAAGTATCCTACTAAGTTATAAGAGGAATTCTTAGGATACCATAACCCTAGATTTATAGTGCCTAACAAATATATCATTATTCTTTTAACGACACTTAGGTGAGATTCTTTGAGATTTTCTTGATATCTTGCACACATACAAACACTAAACATTATATCAGGTCTACTTGCTAAAAATTAAGAAGAGATCTGATCATACCTCTATATTTCTTTATGTCTATTGACTGATCGATTTCATCTTTATCTAGATAGCAAGCAGTGCTCATAGGAGTGGCCATGTATTTAGCATTTTCCATCCCAAACCCATCATGGACATTTCAAATTCATTTTGCATATCTTGAGAGAATTCTTTGCATAGAGAATCGTTAGTTGACCCAAAGATTATATCATCAACATATATATTGTACTAAGAGAATATCATGCAATTTTCTTTTGATAAAGAGTGTGGTATCAACCTTTCCTCTTGTAAAGCCCTTTTCTAAAAGAAATTTTCTCAATCGTTCATACCAAGCCCTAGGGGCTTGTTTCAAACCATATAGAGCCTTTTTCAATTTAAAGACATGATTGGGCTTTTTTGAGTTTTCAAAACCAAGAGGTTGATCAACATAAAATTCTTCTTGGATGAAACCATTAAAAAAACTTTTAACATCCATTTGATAAAGTTTAAAATCTATTATGGATACAAAGGCTAATAACATTCTAATGACTTCTAATCTGGCTATTGGAGCATATGTTTCTTCATAATCTATTCCTTCTTCTTGATTATACCCTTTAGCCACTAATGTAGCCTTGTTTCTAATAATTATTCCATGTTCCTCCAATTTTTTTTCTAAAAACCCATTTAGTTCATATAATTGGATGATCATTAGGTTTATCAACTAATTCCCAGACTTGATTTCTTTCAAATTGATTTGACTCTTCTTGCATAACAATGATCCAATGTTCATCAATTATGGCTTCACTTAAGTTTTTATGTTCAATTAAAGAAACAAAATTCATATTATTGCATGCATGTTTGAGAGAGTGTCTAGTTGTTACCCCTTTTGATATGTCACCGATAATATTATCAAGAGGATGATATCTTGAAGTTCTCCACTCTTTTGGAAAATCTGTATCTGTACTTGTTTTAGTTTTATCATTTTTATCTTCATTATTTCCATTTCCTTTGCCTTTGTGCCCTTCATTATAAATGTGCATATCTTCTAAAGAATCTGTAATATCATCAAGTATTTCCTTTCTTGACCTTATAGGGTTAGTCTCATAAAAAGCAACATGAATAGATTCTTTAATAATCATAGTTCTTTTCTTATAAATTCTAAAAGCTTTACTATTTGAGGAATAACCAAGGAATATACCTTCATCTGCTTTTACATCAAACTTACCTAAGTTGTCTTTCCCATTGTTTAACACAAAATACTTGCATCCAAAAACATGAAGATGAGAATTGTTTTTCTTCCTTTGTACAATTCATATGATGTTTTATTTAAGATAGGTTTGATTAATGATCTATTCATTATATAACATGCAGTATTAACAACTTCAACTCAGAAATACTTAGGAAGATTTGTATCATTTAGCAAAGTTCTGGCCATTTCTTCTAAATAAAAGTATAATTTCTAAGCAATTGCTTCTAAAGGTCCCTCCTGGTAATATTCTAGCAGCATTAGGCTATGATTTAATTCATGTTGTTTAGCATTTTTGTTTGTGTTTTTCGGTTTTAATTTTCTCTTAGGTACCAAAAAAAAAGTTCATAGAGATCCAAATTTAGTCCATTAATTTTACTTAATTCTCTTTTTCTCTATTAACATGACATTACCGTGGTACTCAGGAAGAAATCCAAATTTATGTTGTGAGTGAGTCATTTGTTTGAGAGGGGGGCTTGCATTATACAACTCATCTCAATGCTAAACTTGCCTGGTTAAAAGGCATCCAAAGATACACCTTCTCCAAGAGTAGCAACCTATCTCTTGATTCTACTTCTTCACACTAACAAGGCATAAGCATTTTACTTAGAAAATCATGCAGCAAGACATTTACATTGTTCAAGTTCAGAGTGTAATGTAAGAGGCATGATAGGTGTTAGCTAAGTTTTCTAACTTTGTCTATATGTGATGATAATAACTTCGATAATCATCATCGTGCAAGCCTGAACTAGTATAAAAGCTATTGCGAAAGCTCTATCTAAGATTGTTAACTTTTGTTATTAGTTGTTTTAAAGTCACATCTAGAATGTTATTTAATTAATTGACCATATAAAAATCTTTCCACTCACAATGTATCAAAACATTTTTATTCTTAGTTTCTCTTTAGATCAATTGTAAGAGAATTACCTCTTTTTTTAGGTCCTCTTATGTATGTGTTGGATGAATGTTGTCGTCTTGCTGAGCTTCCTATTTGTTGACACATATATAATCTCTTTTATTAATCTTGAACAAATGATATTAGGAAATAAAATATTAAATGAAAATGAATTTAAATTTTTAAAATCTCCCATGCCATGCTATGTAGTGAACTCATTAAATTTTTTGTGATCCTTTAACTCTATTGGTGATGTTCTCTTTTTCTTTACTTTGTTCCTTAACTCAGGTTTGGCATTGTTGAGGATTAGTTGGAACCTTATTTGTGTAGGAAGTTGCATTCCATTGCACTAGTAGATATAAAGTGGATGCATACTTGTATAATTTTGCTAATGAGCCTAAGATACCGAGGAATGGAAAATTGAACAAGGTTATGAATTATCAACTTTATGACTAAGAGGGATAACCATGTACTTCTATATATTAAGCTGAAAGAGATTTGTTATTCAACTTTTGTCACTATTACACTAGTTTTTGTTGATTATAAATATGTTATGTTATGACTTAGTAGCAAATCACTTTATTCTATATATTGTCATTTTAACTCTTCCCAAAATTCTAGTAGAGATCAGTGACTTATCCAAAATTGTTTGTGTAAGGATATATATTATAATTAGAACTATACTTTTAATAGTTTTGTACACTTATTAATTTTTATGCATATAATAAATATTTTTGAAGAAAGTGTCTAGGTCTATTTTGAATTTGTAGGTTGAGTTCATTGAAAAAAAATATTTAAAAAATGCACTTAATCTCTACATTGATTGTGGTTGCAACCGATGTAGAAAGTGTCTTTACAACATCAATTTTGAGCAAAACCAATGCTGTAAAGACAATTTTTACATCAATTGTATCTACAACCGATGTAAAAAGGTGCTTACAACATTGGTTTTTGAACTGTCGTCAAAAGTTGCCCACTTTCATTGACAGTCAATTCAACATGAGTTCTAAACCAATGTTGAAGACTTTTATTTTTTATTTTTATAGTAGTAAGAGTTTCCATGGTCCAACGAGATAGCCTTCACTAAGATATAAAAGAAGGTGGGTTGATTGGAATGAACACTAAGTGTCACTTAAGTTCTATATTAACTAACCATGAGAGATCAAATGGCTCTTCAACAATTCATGATTGTCAAGTAGATTTTTTTTATTCAAGATACAATATTTTATAGATAAGTGAACTTTTCAATATGAATTAAATTTCAAACCATAATAGTAGTCTATTTTGTTGTGAGAAAGTGAGTAACATATGTTTCTTAATTTGCTATAGGTAGAATTTATCATTCCAAGAATTGGTCAGGGTGACTCCCCTCATGTCTAGAAAGCAAACATTCCAATGAAAAAAGGTGATTATCTTATATATGGCATTGCTTATATGCATATTGGTTTTATTAATGCAACTCTATGATCAGATGATATTTGATATACGCCATCATTAATCCTATATAATCTTTTATGATTTGATGTAGATTGAGTTTTATTAAACTTTATGTGCTTTAGGATATTCTTAATTAAGCAGTAAAATTTGTTGATTAATTCTTTATCTTTGTAAGATGTTAACTATTTTAATGTATTTTTTCTAAATTTATGTCTTTGATTAACTTGGGATGGTAGGGTTTTATGTACTTCCACACAAAAATATAACCATGCTCTATCAAGATCAAAGATGGAGAGATTCTAACTCTAGAATCTAGATATCAAAACAAGTTTTGTAGGAAGTTATGAGACATTTCTACATTTACTTGACAAAACAATTACCAAACAAAGATTTAAAACAAATCAATATGTGGATGTTCAAGTTGATTCTAAGGTGATGGTTAAAACATGCATCTGGTTGAGGTTTGATTCAAGAGATTCACTCTTGGAGTGAAAAGAGATTCAATATATGGATGTCCTTGGGGTGGCTACTCCAAAATCTACCTTGATGTAATTTTCTTTCCTTTGAGCCTTTTGCACAGTTGATATTAAAAAAAAACTCATTTATTAGGGTGGAGAGAATTAGGGGCTTTGTCCTTGGGACTTGGGCCTTAATTATAATTTTTTAAAGACAAATAAAAGACTTAATACTTAGCTTGATCCCTTAGTTTATTAAAATCGCTCAATTAGTTTTCTTAATTTTTTGAGTATTCAATTGAGGCCTTTTGTTTTTTAAATTTTACTCAATGGATCCTTTCGGTCACACGTCCATTAGGTGATGATTTATGGTTGTTATTAATTACGAATAGTGGCAGTTTAAACCCCCCACAATAATTATTGTTATTTTGAAATTAAAAAATGAAAAAAATATAATTTTAAAATGAGTGAATAAAATTTCCAAACGCAACATCCCCTCCTGAGGCCCAATCCCTCGAACCCCCTCAAGTTCCATATCCTAACATATACAAAGAAAGAAATTTGAGCAAGATGGACCTTGTTGGATGTAGACTTCGTGGGAAGCATTGGTGTAGGAAGGTTAGCTAAGGGAATTGTTTTGGAGGGTGCAGCAAGAGAGGTCAACACAGGCATACTGGAATGTGTTGTTGTTAAACAGATCCAATTGATTTTTTTAAAATTTTTTAAAATGATAACAAATAAAGTGGGGATTTTTTACTGCCACTTTTTAAAACACTATTTTCTTAAATTTCAAGATAATAATTGCAATTGATAACGGCCAAACTCATCACATAAAGGAAAAAATTCAATTGGGTAAAATTAAAAAACAAAAGGATCCAATTTCATGCTAAAAAACTAAGGACCAAATTGAGTACTTTTAATAAATTATGGGATGAAATTAGATATTAAGCCTAAATAAAATAACACTCACAAAAAAGAAGGGAGGAAAGACACGTTGATTGGATGATGAGGAGAAAAGTAGTCCGTAGAGGCATTGAGAGCCAAACACTATAGCCATTTCCCCACAGAAGAGTGATCAGTATCCATTCCTGTGCCACTAAAATTCTATTTTCCTTTCCACGACACTTACAATAACAATAACAGTAACAAAACCTATTTATTAACAGCCTCATACCCATTTTCTTTCCCCATCACTTCCTCCCTCTTTCTCTTCTGAGTAACCAACCAACCAAGAGAGTGAGGGAGCAATGGAGAAGATGGCAGCACTCACTACTAATATTATCCACACCCCTCTCTTACCCAACAATACCACTCTTCCAAAGACTTCATCTTTTCAACCCTTCTTCTCTAACCAACTACTTGGCCTCCCCTTATCTTCTTCTTCTTCTTTAACCGTCGCTAAACGGTTCTCTTGCAGGCCCATCAAGTGTTCTGTTTCTGAAGCCACAGAGCCCAAAACAGGTAACTAATTCACAACCCTTCTTTTCTACTTGTTGCTTGTTTTCGTATTTTTTGACATTGTGTACCATTTTGCATACAAGTTTCGGCTTTTCAGGATTTTTTTGTTGTTTTTGTTTGTATTGTTGTCTATGGAGTGTCATTTAATCTGATTACCTTTTTTATTTTTCATTTGCGTGTATTTAGAGAAGAAGAGGCAATTGCTGAGAAGAGGGGACGTGAGAAACATAGCCATTGTTGCTCACGTTGACCATGGGAAAACCACTCTCGTTGATGCCATGCTCAAACAAACTAAGGTATTATTCATTGCATGGAATATGAGTTGAATTGAAGTAAATAGAGTTTTGGGTTATCTGTTCTTTTCGTCTCCTTATTATTGTCATTTTGTGTATTTAGTACTCCTTTTTTCTTCCTCAAATTCGGTCCCATGACTTCAATTTTGCAATTTGAGCCACTTGACATCCAATATTTAATAGAAATGTTGATGTGGTGTTGTAGAAAGTGATTTAGTGTTAGGAACGGAAAAGAAGAGGGAAGAGAAAAGCCTAGCTTCGAGGGCTAGGTAACCTCCTGAGCACAAGAAAGGAAGAAATGGAAAAGGAACTTGTATTCTTTCTGCTTTTTCATACAATCATTGCTCAATATATAGCCTTCATTAGAGCATTTGAGATGCTAGAGACACACACATGACAAGGATCAACAGATACCCACTACTCCTATAACAGAATTATTCTACCAAGCATATTCCTACTAAGTGCTAGCCATTCCCTCACTGCCAGGTGGGCTACCTCTAACGGCATTCGAAATTTCCTTCATACGTAGTCTCTCAAATGCTTGGGCGGCTTCGTTATTCTCTTGGGCCTTGCATAGCTGCTTCCTACTTCCTGCACACCCTTCTCTCGGAGCACTATTCCATGCCTATCATTTAGTGTCTATTTATTTTTGAGTTTGGTAGAATTGATTCTGATATAGTTGATTTTGAACTTTTAAATGCCACTGGAATGCATGTCCAAATTAATATTAGGTACAAATTTTGAACGTGTGTCAGTGTGTGGAGTTGATTTTTCTCATAAATCAAACAAGCACTTATTTCTATACAATTGTTGTGAATGTGAAGGATAAGTTATTTTTTAGAGACTTGATAACATCTGTTGACTGGTTTAACCCTAGTTTCCATAGCAAAGTCATTTGGTTTGTTCTTGTAGAAAAGAGTGGAGTGGATGGATATGATATGTGTGTTGAATTTTGTGCAGGTATTTCGTGATAATCAATTTGTTCAGGAAAGGATAATGGACTCGAATGATTTGGAGCGCGAAAGAGGAATTACAATACTGAGTAAAAATACATCTGTTACTTATAAAGATGCGAAGATTAATATAATAGATACTCCGGGTCACTCTGATTTTGGTGGTGAAGTGGAGCGCATCTTAAATATGGTGGAAGGGATCCTTCTAGTGGTATTCCTTCTCTTTTCCCATTTTTTTATGATCATCATGCATCTTTTTGCACCATTGAATTGACCGTGATGACTGATATTGACTATTGGTAACTACTCAAAGCTGGCTGCTTGTTACATTTCTTAGCTAAGAAAAGATGGTTTTCATTCATGCAATTCTCCTGCACTTTTCCCTATTCTGTTGGGTATTTTTGACCAAGGGAAAAGGGGGAGGGGGTGGTAGTTAGTGTCTTCAACACTTCCTTATCACGGGTCTCTTTTACAAACTAGTTTCAAGAATAAGAACAAATAAAAAAAACTTCGTACCCCATTGCCCAGAGGCTCTTCGCTATGCGAAGGTATGGGGGAGGGATATTGTACAACAACAACAAAGTCTTATTCCACTAGGTGAGGTCGGCTACTTATATTCTAAATGATTAATTTTGTTCTCTTCTTTCTTATCTTGATCCCTACATATCGTCATTATTGGTTTTCAATTTAAAAGGAATTTTAAATTTGTCACCATTTTATTCTTACTACTCAGACTGTACAAATGTATCCTTATTCTTTGAGGGATATTTATCTATAACAATGATAGTTTGTTTTCCTCTATTAAATTTTTTTTCATACTTTTTCTCATTTATAAATACTTCATTTTCTTCCCTGGAATGTGGCTTCTTGTAATATGTAGGGTTTACCAAGCTGCTTTTTGTTTTATGTAGGTAGATTCTGTTGAAGGGCCAATGCCACAGACAAGATTTGTCTTGAAGAAGGCTTTAGAGTTTGGTCACTCAGTTGTCGTGGTTGTGAATAAAATAGATAGGCCTTCTGCTCGCCCAGAATATGTCGTCAACTCTACTTTTGAACTCTTCATTGAACTAAATGCAACAGATGAACAGGTATGTCAGTGATCATATAACTTAAGACAGTTGTAGTTTTCTGTGTTGTTTACAATTTGGGTTGGAGCTTGGAAGTTTGTCAGTAGTCAGAACTCTATGATTTCTTTCCCAATGATCTGTGGGAAAGTTATAAAGAAAACTATTAGATTTTGAATGCCGTCTGCTGGTAAATTCAAACATATCATTGGTGTTTGAAAGATTAGAATTGTTTCAGTATTATGAAAGATAATACTCTGTAAGTTTCATAGCTTTGCAATGTTTTTTCTACTTGCAGTGTGACTTTCAAGTAATATATGCAAGTGGTATAAAAGGGCATGCAGGGTTGACTCCTGAAAATCTGGCAGAAGACCTTGGCCCATTGTTTGAATCCATCATTAGATGCATCCCTGGACCACATATTGACAAAGATGGTGCCCTTCAAATGCTTGTCAGTAGTTGCTAATTATATTGCTTCTTTTTTATTTAATTTTTCTATTGATTTGTTTTTTTTTAATAATTTTTAGCATATTTTTATACGTATTAATTTACCACCTCTGGGGAAACAGAAATAAAAGATGCAAATGATGATCATGACCGGTTTATTTTGTGAGAAAATACGAAATGACAATCCGGGGATGATGTCATTTCCGTATCTAACATGGTCATTTATGAAGTTTGTAGGATCTACTTTGCAGTCCATTATCATTTGTGACAGCATAAAAATTTTCAAAATACTAGATGAATCTTAATGTTAACCATGACAGTAACCAAATTTGTGTGAGGAAGATTCATAAATATGTGTATACAAGATTTAATTTGCAGTCTTTCCATATGCTTATTTGCCAACTAGGTTACAAATATTGAGTATGATGAACATAAAGGGCGTATAGCAATTGGGCGCGTGCAAGCTGGAGTCTTAGAAAAAGGCATGGATGTCCGAGTGAGTTCCTTTTCCTTTACTTTTGTTCTTCATTTTTGTAAATTCCTCCATACTAACACATTACTTTTTACTTACATTGAGTTTATATTGTCAGGGATAAATATTTTTGCATAATAAGTGAAGTTTATTAACTTTATAACTACATTTTAAGTCTCAGACTCACTTCTCTAACTCAGTTTTTTTTAGTTTTTGTGGGGGGTTGAGTAAACATTATTGAGGACTTCATTTCAATTTCGTATAACCATTTTGTTTCGAAGTCCAGGGAGTAGATAATTTTAATCTGCTTATGATAGTAAGAGACTTCAATTAAATAGGTCTATGTAAGGAGAGTTAGGTGAGTAACAGGGGATCATAGCCTCTGAGAAACATAATACTTACTGTAATAATTAGTTAGTTATGACAACAATAGAAAAAATAGAAAGAGATGAGTGTGTTAGGGGCATGGAATGATATTGATTGATTTTGTCAGGTATGTACTTCATTGGATCAGTGATTGGGAATTAGGGTTTGATCAATAAAATCTCAATTCATTCTATATTCTGATCCAGTTTCTATCTGCACACCACTTATTGATTGATTTTGTCCAGGTATGTACTTCAGATGATTCATGTAGATATGGAAGAGTTAGTGAGCTTTATGTGTATGACAAATTCAATAGGGTCCCTGCAGATAAGGTGGAGGCAGGTGATATATGTGCAGTTTGTGGAATTACTGATATTCAGGTAAAGATTGAGGGTTTTGGATAAAGTTCATAATCTTGTATTACAATAACCTTATTAACCTTTACAAATCTGTACTCAGATTGGGGAGACTATTGCTGATAAAGTATCTGGGAAGCCACTACCTTCCATCAAGGTGGAAGAACCGACAGTGAAAATGTCTTTCTCCATAAACACTTCACCTTTTGTTGGCCGTGAGGTATATCAATAGATTAATGCTTTATTGCCATAAAAAAGTTCTCTATTATCTTTTACTGTGTGAATATCCTGATGCTTTCTGTTAGGCACAACAATTGCTCTTAGGTTCAGCTTTCTTGGTAACAGTGTAAGTTGTGTTTTCTCAGCTAGGTCAGAGACCAGCTAAAACGTATTTGTAACTTTTCAGGGAAAGTATGTTACTAGTAGGAATTTAAGGGACAGGCTTTATCGTGAACTTGAGCGGAATCTGGCTATGAAAGTCGAAGATGGTGAAACAGCTGATACATTTGTTGTCAGTGGGCGAGGAACTTTGCATATCACCATACTCATAGAAAATATGTCAGTATTATGAATGTTCCATTTCTCATTAATTACTCTTCATATTCTTCAAATAATATTGCATCTGCAGGCGAAGAGAAGGATATGAATTCATGGTTGGGCCTCCCAAAGTTATCAACAAGAAGGTGAATGAACAACTGTTGGAGCCGTATGAGGTAATTTCTCAATCAATGTTTTGTTGCTTTTTAAAAGCAAAAAATAAAAAGTTGATTTGACAACACATGACAACTAGAGTCTTATTTGACAGACCTTGAAATCTAGTTATTTTTCCTGTAGAAATGACATGCTTATTTGAGACAAAAAAACTAGCTTAATTGGTTTGTTTTATGCTGTCCTGTTACATGAAGACCGGTCTGACATAATAAATATTCCTATGCTAATCTATTATGTAAGCGAAGCATCAAAATCTCATGTGTTTTAGGAAAAGCATATGAATGATCCTGAAAATGTGATAGCCTTTTAATAAGTTTTCTTTTTCAATATTTACTTTATTAAAAAAAAGTAGCTTTTAAGTACCTTCTACGTGCAAAATCATCATTATTGGTTATACAAAGATGATGTCATACAAGATATCTTTATTCATTATTTTGATATTTTCCTGTACAAAGATCTCTTTTTCTTTTTTTATTCTTCCTGTTTTTTTATCATCCAAACAAAGAATAAATTTCTTTTCTCATTTATTACATATTTTAATAAGAGGAATTGTTGCAGATTGCTACTGTGGAGGTACCAGAAGAGCACATGGGAGCTGTTGTTGAACTTCTCGGCAAGAGACGAGGACAGATGTTTGATATGCAAGGAGTTGGGTGTGTAAATTACTTTCTTTGCTTCTATTTTGAACGTGATATATTTTACCACCAATGTCATACTGTTTGAAAACAAAGCATTGAAGTTAAGTAAAATTTCTAAGAGAATCATCATCATATGTCATGGCAAGGAGTTTTTATCTATAGTAAATTGGGAGTTGTATCTTGTATTGTTTTGGATTAATAATATAAATTCACGTAAAAGACATATTGATAATATATTTATTACATGACTATAATAATTGATAAAAGATTCACATTTATTCAGATTTCGCTATGAGGTAATCTTGTTTTGCTTTTGAATGATAATCATGGTTGACAAATAAAATTTGATAAATGCTAGTCTTGTATTGTATTTACAATGACTCTGATTGAAAATAAAAACTCTTTCTCCACTTTTCTTTCTCAATCACAGAATGTCCCAAATCCATACTATTGTTTTTTGCTTATGATGTCCCATGTGGATTGTTTTATTTATTTATTTATTTTGGCTCTGTATAGTATTCTCGTTTGCCTGTATCCTAATTTTTGAAGAAATGTTGCCATGCCAATGTTATATCCAATGCACATACTTATCTCTGTCGGGTTGTAATTCACATGCTTGTATTATATCAAAATCTAAACTGTAATTTCTTAAACCATTATTATCAGTTGGTATATCACACTCTCTAAACTCTACAGTGCATTTTATCCTACAGTTCAGAAGATCTGCATTGTCTAGACTAATGTAGCATTTGATCTGATATTGACCACATTTATTTCTATCAGATCGGAAGGAACTACACTACTCAAATATAAGATCCCAACCCGTGGCCTTCTTGGTTTGCGGAACTCAATTTTAACTGCCTCCCGAGGGACAGCTATTCTCAACACTGTCTTTGATAGCTATGGGCCATGGGCTGGTGACATTAGTACTCGGGATCAAGGCTCATTGGTAATGTCTGCATTATAAACATTAGCATAGTACTCAACAATGCCATTGTTTCCTCCATTCATTAATGATAGTTAGGGAATTTCAGGTTGCTTTTGAGGATGGAACAAGTACTTCTTATGCAATCTCTAGTTCACAGGAGAGGGGACAGATGTTTATTGGTCCTGGAGTGGATGTTTATAAAGGTCAAATTGTTGGCATCCATCAGCGACCTGGGGACTTGTCCTTGAATGTTTGCAAGAAGAAAGCTGCAACCAACGTACGTTCCAACAAGGAACAAACAGGTGAGTGACAAGCAGCTCTAGTGCAATTACCTTGTTATTGTATATGAAATACACATTCAAATAAGATGATTTTATGCTATTTCTAGTTCCTTAAGCCGGTGTTAAGTTTGACTTCAAATGATTTACTCTTTCAATTAATTTTATTTTAACATTGTTTTATACTATTGGAGGAATAATGCTGCTTGCTACAATTTGGCCTGCTACTATGTCTTAACTTCTTTCAGCTTGGTACAATTTTGCTTGCTACTATTTCTTAACTTCTTTCAGAAAGATCTTACATAGAATTCTGATGTGACTAGTAACAACTATCAGATGTGTGTTATTTTTTTGTTCTTTTATTTGGAAATGCCATTTCTTTTACGTTTCTTGCAAATTATTTGCTTGAAATAATAAAAAAACTCAACAAATTATTACTTTATCATCTGAATCCAAGGAACCGAATCCTTGGTAAGCACATTCCAAGGTCCAACACATAATTACAGTAATGTAAATTGTAATTATACCAAGCTGTTGAATAAGCTTTTCAGAGTATGATTGGTATGTATCCTAGGTTGCTAACATTATGTAAGCCTGAATTGTGTTTATATAATTTACTAGTATGATATTTATTATTAGTATGCAACTTCACATTCACTCGTGTATAATAGTAGTATTCTAATAGTCAAGAAAGTTTTAATTTACTTTATTCCCTTATGCAGTGATTCTTGATACGCCATTGGACTATAGTTTGGATGACTGCATTGAATACATCCAAGAAGATGAACTAGTAGAGGTCACCCCCGCAAGTATCCGAATGTGCAAGAATCCAAAAATTACAAACAAGAAAACAAGGTAGACTCTCACTGTGAAGCAGTAACTTGCGAATGCTTTTTGAGTTAACCAGTGACTGCTGGTGTGCTGAAGCTGCATAACTCATCAATGCTGTTGCTGCTAAAGTGATGAAGAAACAAATCATTACCATTGATGTAATGTCACATATATTCTTCCGAAGATGCAGGCAGAATAATATAGAAGCTGGCTGAAAGCCCTATTCATTATAGCTATTGGTCATCACAGTTGATTAAAGGGATGAAGTTATACTGAATTTTGTTCAATTTGTAAAGTCTCTATTAGAAGTAAGGAACAAGATATTAATTCTTCATCATATGGTTATTGGTTGCAGAATAGCAATACAACACCTTGGTTAAATTTCCAGTGAGATTTCTAAAAACTTGAGCCAAGATTCCCAAAGAGAGCAAAATCGTGAGACAAAACTAGTTTTTAAAGAACTTGGCAGCTTTTAGAGCCAAGTTGGGCTTACGGAGCCTAAGGTCCAACATGTGACTTAAGAGACCATCAACTTGTAAAATCTTTTTATTTTCTAAAAGTCCATTTTCTCACCTCTAAACCCAAAACATATTCCCAAATTTTTTATTTAATGAAAAAAATAAAAAAATAGAATATTTAATAATAATAAAAATATTTATAAATATAAAAAGAAAAACTAGGGTGTTATAAAGTATGTCTTAAAAGTTGTTTGTTGTTTTCAAATCATTTGGATCAAGCAATATGGTGTGACAATACGAGTACTATAAATCTGTTAAAGAATCATATTCAACATTCAAGGTTTAAGCACATTGACATCAAACATCACTTCACCAGGGATCATGCTCATAAAAGACATTGAGCTGAAATTCATTGAAATCAAGCTCTAGCTTATTGACATTCTCACCAAACCTTTGACTAAGGATTGGTTCAATTTTATTAAATCCTAAATTAATGTCAAATCCTTGACTGTAATAAGTCAAAAGATTGAAGTTGATCAAAGAACCACTCATTTTACTATTATGAATTGATCAACTTGTGAAAAATATTGAAGATCAAAGATTTACACATTTTAGGTGTATTCGATCCTTATCTTTTAATATTTTAAGAGTGTTGCTCTTAGTTAGAGTTACTAGGAATGTTGGAGAATTGATAGGCTTTCAATTCTGGATCTTTGTAGGGTTCAAGAGAAAGATTTTTTTATTTTATTAGACAATTGTGTGTGCATAGTGTTTGTACTAGTGTTTTCTATATAGTTGATGTTCTAAGAGGACTTAGAACAAACTAGATGTAAGTTTGGATTCGACTGAACCAATACAAACTCTTGTGTGATTCTCTTATTCTCTATAACTTTGAGTATTGTAATCATCTTGAGAATGAAATCGATTTCAAAGGGTCATCATAAAAGTTATTGTTTTATAAAGATTTTTTGAAGAAACTTTGATTGATTTAAAGGAATGTTTTTAATCAATATTAAGAATCATTTGGTAAAGATTTTGAAAGAATCTATTCAAACCCCTTTCTAGATTCTAGGCTTGATCCAACACTCCAACCTTTCTACTTTCTCTTATGCTTCTCGTGTTTGTTTTAAACCCTCATAAATGGCCAAAACTAAAACCATGGGTGTAAAGAATCTCTCTCACTTCTCTACCTCAAATAGTGAAAATTCTAATTCACTCTCTTATAACTCACCAAGATAAGGGAAAAAGGCAAGGCTATAGAAGTGTCCTCAGGGTCTGATTAGAAGCTACTATGACTGTCACACCCCTTCGTTCCAAGGGTGTTGTTAATGGGTCACCAAGGAAGAAAAGCACTGTGAAGGCAAAAAAGTATATAAAGAAGAGAAAGAGGTCAGAATACAAGGCCTTGCCTTATTTAGTGATAGGAAAGTGAAGGAGAAGTTTGACAACAGTTAGGTCAACAAGAAAGTGGTCAATGAGAGGTAAATTGATCTTTTGGAGATCAAAGAATGTGGCTGAGACATTATGTGCTTTGTGAAGAAGCAAAAGTGGACAAGGTTCTTTGAAGTACATGAACCTGTCTATCCAAGGTTGGTGAGAGCCTTTTTTGCAGCTGCTATGATGGATAACAACAATTTTACCTTGAAGAGGATTGAGATTCTGATCTTAGAACAGTTCCTAGTAGATCTTTTATGAGTTCTTGTTGTTAGTTCTAGGCTCTGTGATGACTGGTGTGATATCATAGGCCTCAGAAAGAACAAAATTATGAAGAAGTTCTTCAAGAATAAGGATGAAGACTTGAAATCCAAGTCTCTAATATCCTTTGGAAGGATTGCCCACTAGATTAACATACATTTTGTGTTGCCCAAAGCTGGTTCCTATCAAAGGGAAAATGACCATGATCTTCTGTTCGCTAACTGCCTTTGGAGGAATATTCCACTTAGCCTACCCCATCTAATCATCAATCGCATGATTAAGGAAGCTAGGCCCATTAAGTCAACCTCCAGTTTGCCCTATGGGATGCTGATGACCTTAATCTTTAGGTGTTTTGGTGTACCTCTAGATGATGAAGCAAGGGATGATGAGGTGCTGACTTGGGGAGAGAAAATTTTTACAGCTTTGAAGTAGAACCCCTAACCTTAAATGAAGAAGGAAAACACTTGTTCTGATGAGGAGGATGCTCAAAACAAGGATGAGAAGAAGTAAAAAAAGAAGGAGAAGAAATAAAAGAAAGAAAAGAAGGGCAATGTGCCTGCCAAGAAATCCCCAACCATTCTCACTTATCTTATCAAAAGTAGGAAAAGTTTAAAGGTTAGGGCTAGTAGAAGCCTTCAGTCCAAGTTTGAGGAGGTAAAGGAAACCTCAGAAAGGAAGGCAAAAGAGAAGGAAGTTTCCTATCCTTTTGTTGAAATATTTATCTCAGAGAAAGTGATCTCTAAACAAATTGAGAAGTCTTCTACGAAAGAAAAGTGAGTTCTATGGATGCTCAGAAAATTTAGGAGCATAAGCCTTATGAAGACCATTATAAGGATGCTCATAATGAGAAATACAAGGAAGTGCCCCCTCAGAAAATGGAAAAAGAATATAAGGAGGATCTTTCTAAGGAAGAGAAGGGTGAGGAAAACCATTATGAGCCTTGAAATGAGGTGACAATAGCTGATGAAAGTAGTCAATCTACTCAAAATGAAGAAGCCGAAGGTCAAAACTCAAGAGCTTAGAAAGCTGGAGTTCAGAATGAAGACATCCACCCTTTTGAGGACGTAGAGGCTGCTGAAGCTTAGAACATTGTGGGTTCTAAACCTGTACATGAGAATTGCAATACATAGATCATTACTAATGTGTTGGCCAAGATGAGGACTACTGGTTCCAGAGTGGAGAAAGAAAGCATTGAGAAGAGAGAAGACAAGCAAGAAGAGCCTTCTAAGAAGGCAAAAAAGGTTGAAGTTGCTGCTAAAACTATTCAGTATGTACCAGAGGTTGCAGTTGGTGAGAGAACCTCTTTGGGTCTGTGAAGGATTCTTTATTTAATACTAAAAATATGTTGAATCTCATCAACTCTCCTATCTTTCACACTTCTATCAAAATTGCTTGTGGCCTTTCTCCCTTTTAGCCTTAACCTTTTCCATTCCCTTCCCTCAATTTCCTTATGAGTCAACTACTACAACACCTTCAACGGTTCAAGAGAAGGTACCAATTGTTCACATTCCCTTTCATCCACCTATTGTTGAACCTCCTTCAAGTTCAGTAGATAATAGGCTGAACTCTTTGGAGAAGCAAGTCAGGAAGATTCATTCTCACCAAAAGTTATTGTTATCCAACTTTGATCAACTTCAGAGGACTATAAATGATTTCATTGAAAGGTTCCTTCATCTTGAAGAGTGGATATCTGACAAGGTCAGACCTGCCTTAATCCCTGAAGTTGCTCCTATGCAACATCAGCCCCCTCCCCCCCCCCCCCCACCACCAAGAGCTACTACCATGGCTTCATCTTGTTCATCTTCAAAAAACTCCTCTCCTAACAAGCATGATTGATTTTTACCTTTTGTTCCTTCCTTTTTTGCTTAATGACTAAGGGGGAGAAGATTAAGAGAGATTGGTGTAGGAAGGAGATAATTTTTTGTAGGATTATGATCATATGCTTATTTATAATTTTTTTGTTGATATCTTTTGTATGATCCTATTTATTTAATGAAACTGATCTTGATTAATGGTTATTCCTTTCTATCTCTTCTGTTTCTATCCCTGCATTATGTTGTTCTTTGAAGAATATGTTAACTTGAGTTAAAAATGCATGTATAGAGGGGCAGTTTCCCTCTAATTAATATGAAACAATATTGATGCACACTCCCAGAGGGAGTTAAAACTTGAAAAACTTAGAAAGGTAATGTCACCCTTTAAAATTTCTCCTAAGGGTTTGTCATCATAAAAAAATGGGGATATTGTTGAATCCACATCCCTGCTTTTAATTATGAAAAACCATTAACAATGCAAATTGTAAGGATGATGGGTTTATGTAATGACTAACATTCGGCTCAAGTGTTTTAGTGTTAAATCTATTAAGAAACAAACATGTTAGTTCATTTTGAAGCACTCAAAATGATGCTCAGAAGATTCCTTGAAGCCTATATGCATAATGAAGAATGCTTCCCTAGGAGTACTTGTTTTTGGCAAAGAACTGAACAACCATGGCTTACTCAGAGAAGACTTATTAAAGGCTACATAGAGAGCATCCAATATCAGAATGAAGTTGTATCAAATTAAATATCAGAATGATGAAAAACCTAACTCTGAAGACTAAACTTTAGAGTGGAGTTCATAATGGCTCATAATGCATCTCAAGGATAACATCCTGTCTTCCATATGATGCCACATATACAGAGAGCACATCAAAAGATTGAAATTGACAACATTTCACTTTACATTGAGGGTACATCCAAAAGTGAATGCCAACTACATTAAAAGATGAAATCAAGTTGAAATTGTCCTTGAGAAGTGAATAAAAGACTAAAAACTTTACATAGCCTAACCTTGGATAGAATACTAATACACCAATAATTGTACCTTTGCTTAAACTTATGAAGCAATATACTTAATAATGGTTTATGTTGTTAAGATGTGTTTTTGATGAAGTTGTCCCACATCAGAAAGACATATCAATTTGTCTTCATCAAAATAATCTACTTCAAGTATGGATCCTTTCTCAACTATCATTAGAATTACCATTCTAATGTTACTTCAGAATGCTCATTAGAAAGTTTCTTAGAATGGGAACCTCAAAATGATCCTGCTAGTTGTCATTTCATGATAGCTGTTAAGTCTATCTACTTGCTCCAAAAGCTTGTCAGCTTTGTGAGCTCCACATGAATGATCTTTTTGTAGCTTTAAGAGGTGATTCAAGAGCATCATGAAGACAAGCTGAAGCATTCTAGTGAGAGCAACTCATGCTAAATCCCTGTGTGAGAAATCTACATTTTTGTTTCAACCATCTCTGTTGAGAGTGACCCATTTCTGTAAAAAGCTTGTAATCTATAATAGATCTAAGATAGATATAAGAGACTGTAATTTCTTGAGTGGAAACCCTTTGTGAAGTGAAGATCTGTATTTGTGCAGTCCAAACACATAAACCTCTTTGTTGTTGAAAGTCCAGCAGGGATGGAAAGGTTAAAATCCAGTGGTGTTGTTGGTTTATCCTAAGTTATGTTAATGAAATCTCATCTTGAAGGGTGAGGATTGGACGTAGTCCCAAGGTTAGGATAAACCAATATAAAAATCACTGTGCATTACTCTTTTCCCTTCATGCACTAATTTTTTGTTTATTAATCTGTTAACTAGTTTTTGTATATCTTTAAGACAAGAAACCTTTCACAAATACCTCCAAAACTAAACTCTTTTATCAAAGTCTTTATAAACAAACACCCTTTTTTTTTAAATAGAGCTCTAAACTGTTTAAGAACCTTTTTCTAGAGGTACTTGCTTTTATGTTCTGAACCCAAACAATTCTGGATTCTGAACTGTTTCATTATGAACTTATATCAATAACCTTTTCACTTTTGAAAAGGAGTTAAAATTTTGTGAAAACACAATTCAAGCACCCTTCTTGTGGTATTTTTGACACTTCACTACCATCAGTACAAACTTAACATCATTAATGAAATAAAGATATTGACGACTAAAAACCGCAACAAAATATAAGTTTTTTTCCCTTCATCTTCCTCCTCTTCTTTTTCCTTGTCCTCCCTCTTGTTTGATGTTTGATTTGCAAGGTCATCATGACCTTCTCTAAACCAACCATCATCTTGATTTGCTCCCTTGTGCTTTATTCCTTTTAGAACGCACTACATTTTGACTCATGGAAACCCTTGGAGTTGCGCCTAACCTCATTATCAACATCACCAAAGTGTTAATCGATGATAGAAATCCAAAATTGAGAACCAAGTAGAAAAACCTTTGGAATGGAGGAGGGATGGCGATGTTGTTCTAACAGAGCACGATGCGAGATGGCCACAGCTTGAGATGGCACATTGGCAATGCCGCAATTTAAAATAGTGTGGAAAATACAAAGAAGGATGAGTGTTTGATATGGGCTAGTGATGCGTTGGGGAATGTTGAGGATGCCTTAAAGTGTAGAAGTCGTCACCGTCACATCTCCATGGAGATGTTGTTGTCATCGTCGTGCGAAACCTGTTTAGCCTGTGCACACTTGTCACTGTCCTTTCTGTTCCTCAACCAAAACCTATTCAAAATCATAATCAGAGCCTAAACAAACAAAAGCCATCCATGGAGGGTGATTCCTCTTGGAGTGTCCGTCTATTTTTTACTTCCAGGTGCTACCAATCTACTCTTCGATCTCGATTAGGTTCTCTACTTTTTTCGTTTTTTTTGTTTTCCCAATTCAATTCATTTTGCACCTTTTCTTTGTTTCCTCTTTCTCTCATTAAAGATGAGGTCTTCAAATTTTTATTGAATGTTGTTGAGTTGGAGAAGATGGCGAAGATAATGGAGGAGGAGGAAGGAGGAAGAAGAAACAAGATAGATGAAGACAAAAAAACTTACACGTTGTGACGACTTTTAACTGCTAATACCTTTATTTCATTTCTGGGTTAAGTTTACATGGACAAAAGGTCCATCTTGATTATTTCGTAAAACATAAATGATCAAAATAACTTTTTAAAAAAATAAAAATCAAATTAAACCAAATAATAAGATAAAGGACCAATTAGATCATATGGTCTATTTTTTATTTTTACTTCCTATGAATAAATATTCTATCTACATTACTTTAGTGCGATTTTTCATCGTTATTTTTTTAACAAAAAAATTAAAAATCAATCCTTAAAAAGAAAATATCACAAAAATAAATTTCATTCCCAATACAACTTTTTCTATCCACATCCACACAACAAGAAAACAAGCATAGCCGTCCATTCTTTCAACAACACGTTTAAAAAAGTCCCAATTATTCATTAATGAAACTTTAGCAACGTATCACCACGTTACCAGTGGCAGGTAGTGACACATGCGCTCACATCACGTTTACCAAAAATAAAGAAGCAGAAAACAAAAGCGGATGATTCCATATCTAAATTTCGGATATTACATTCTTTTCTACGGAGAGGAAATCCCATTTAATTTAAAGAGAGAGAAAAATACAAACACAAAGAAAGAGCATTAGAAAAAGAGGATTAAGGAAGAAGAAGGAGACGCCGGACCAAGCGTCCGTGTTTCATCTTTGGTCTCCTCTCCTTCCTCTTCCCCGTAATCCTCCCTTAAATCATCATCCCATATTCACAAATCACAATCATTAATTCTTAGATTAATTGCATTCGAGGTATTTTCTGCTTTCATGTGTCGTAATTGTTCATGATTTTGTCCTTAAAATAATCCTCATTTTGGTTTCAAGGTGTTTCGACCTCCGGTCTGTCACACTGTTAGGTTTATGCGTCCGACACAATGTCTGTATAATCTTATTCTAGACATTGTCTGTCTAGGTAATCATAACATACATCATGCATTGTATCATCGGATCCTAAGGATTGTCCACTTCTTTTGTTTACGTGTCATTTATAAAATCATAAACATTCCCTCGTTTTGATTTCGAGTTATTCTGACCTTAGGTTTGTTTATTACACCTGAAAATATTATCCATTTTAGTTTCACGTACGTTCGAGATATTATTATTTTTTTAGGTTTACCACATTCGAGATATTGCGTGTTATAGGTTCATCACATTCGAGATATTATCTGTTTTAGATTCATCTTGTTGTTGAGGTATTGTCCACGCTCGTGTAAGCCTTCACATTGGATCATCTCTATGGGTAACTGTTGCGTTTTGCCATCCCGTCAGATCAGAAAAGAAAAAAAACACAAGAAGAAACGGAATCCCTATGAGGACGGGCGGGGGAAGAAGCTGGTGGTGCTGACGGAGCCCACGGGCCGGGACATCGGCCTGCGGTACGACCTGGGCCGGGAGCTGGGACGCGGCGAGTTCGGGGTGACGTACCTGTGCCGCGACAGGGAAACGAAGGAGGAATTAGCATGCAAGAGTATTTCCAAGAAGAAGCTACGAACGGCTATTGATATTGAAGACGTGAGGAGGGAGGTGGAGATCATGCGGCACCTGCCCAAACACCCGAACGTTGTGTCGTTGAAGGACACGTACGAGGACGACGATGCCGTTCACCTCGTCATGGAGCTCTGCGAGGGCGGCGAGCTCTTCGACCGTATCGTTGCGCGCGGCCACTACACCGAGCGCGCTGCCACCACTGTCACCAGAACCATCGTCGAAGTCGTGAAGGTCCGGTAACAATTCTTTTCTGTTTACTATACATGATTCTGTCTTGTGTGTTTTTTTTTTCTTTTATTCTAATAATATACTACTCCTGTCCCTGTCCTTTTTTTTTAATTACACTAAAACTTGTTTCTTATAACAAGGATAGAGAGTATTAAATCAAGAATTAATTTAACTTTGAAGTAATGCTTTAGTCTGTGGATAAAACATAAATAGTGTTTCTTAAGTACTTCTAGTGTTGTTTTCAATTAAAATTGGAGTTTCATTTCAAGAACTTATTTTGAACTTTAGTGTAAATATTTATCATGTAGGTGAAATTTCAATATTATCATAGAACATCACTAAAGGTACATAAAGAAGTGCATCTAAGTTTTGTCCTTAGTCTAATACGTTAATTTTTGAACTTATGAAACATTTGGCAGATTTAGTAATTGTGTTGGTAATTTAAAAACTAGAATTGAGTATTACTTGATGTTGATGTTATTAGTGACTAATAATTTCAGATACTACAATAATACTTTGAGATTTTTTGGTGTTAAATTAACTGATGCTTGTAATTTTTTGTTATTACTCTTTTTCTATACATTTCCTTTCGTGATGAGTGTGGGATATATATAAAAAATGGCATTTACTTTGTTTTCTGTTGAAGAACGAACTGTTTTTGTGTATCTCACTCATCAATCCTTCTGCAAATATATTTTACGTATAAATGGCATTTTAACCTTTAATTTGAAATATGGGAGCCAGGTATAATTTGTTTGTTGGCATGTATGAAGATTCTTTGCTCTTCACTGCACCTATGTCCTTGGAATGCTTCTCTCCTTTTATTTGATTGTTGGTTACTCTAAATCTGATGTTAAATCATGATTATTTTGTATTTTTTTGTGGTGTAGGTGTGCCACGAGCATGGTGTGATGCATCGTGATCTCAAACCCGAGAACTTTTTGTTTGGAAACAAGAAGGAAACAGCACCCTTGAAAGTTATTGACTTTGGATTGTCGGTTTTATTCAAACCAGGTAAATGCTTTTGGCTAGTTATTGAATCTCAATGTTGTTGTTTGATCCTTAATATTTTGCATTTTTGCTGCTTCCATCCATTTACAATAAGCTAAAGTTTGCCATTTTTTGCAGGTGAAAGATTCAATGAGATAGTTGGAAGCCCATATTACATGGCTCCTGAGGTATTAAAGCGTAATTATGGCCCTGAAATAGATATCTGGAGTGCTGGAGTAATTCTCTACATATTACTTTGTGGCGTTCCACCGTTTTGGGCAGGTTCGTTTTGTATTCTGAATGATGTTGTGGTTTTTGTGAGTTTGAGATCTTAAGTATACTAACTAAATATTTATTATAGTAAATTAGTAATAGATATTCTTGGTGTTGGAAGAGGAATAATGCATGTTTTTGAATTTCAGTTCAGCAAAAACAGAGTGGTCTGTTTGTTACTAAATAAATATTGTGTATTGGTTACACTTTCTAATTGACCAGTGATATTGAACTCATCAGCATGATCTATCTTCTGAACATTAGTTGCTGAGATTAGTAATTGTGCTGCTACTGTTACTGGATTCATCAACATGTTTATCCAATGGATTGATAGATCATTAAAGAATTCAACGTTATGATTCCATTTCTTTAGAGAAATCATTTACAATGATCTTTTTACATAATGAAGATGTTATTTTGTGCTAATGTGATATTTTTCATGCATTGCATGTTTAATATAAGATATAGGATGATATTGTATGTTTTGCTTATTTTTCATTGTTTTGGTACAATTTCAATTACATTATTATTTCTTGCTTTCATCTGGGTGATACATTTGATTTTCTAAATATTTTGTGTTTTAAATGCAGAAACTGAACAGGGAGTTGCTCAAGCAATTATTCGATCTATTGTTGATTTTAAAAGGGAGCCATGGCCAAAGGTTTCTGATAATGCAAAAGACCTTGTGAAGAAGATGCTCGATCCTGACCCTAAGCGCCGGCTTACTGCACAAGAAGTGTTAGGTATATATATATATATATATATATATATATATATATATATAATGCTTTTAGGGAGATGAAGTGTAGAATTATGTGGAATATTTTTTCTCTTAGAAGTTGCGAAATGAAAATGTGAGGATGGTAATGTTGCTTGTTCACTAAATGCAGATCATCCATGGTTACAGAATGAAAAGAAAGCTCCTAATGTTTCATTAGGAGAAACTGTTAGATCAAGGCTCATGCAATTTTCTGTAATGAACAAGCTTAAGAAAAGAGCCTTGAGGGTAATGTTCTCAACAATATTTGAATTCTCCAAACTGTTTATTAATATATCTCCATTCTGATTTATAATTTATTGATTCAGTTCTCTTGACTTTCATGTGAACAGGTGATTGCAGAGTATTTGTCCTTAGAAGAAGCTGCTGGAATAAAAGAGGGATTCCAGCTGATGGATACAAGCAATAAAGGCAAGATTAGCGTCGATGAGCTGCGTGTAGGGTTGCATAAACTAGGTCACCAAATTCCTGATGGGGATGTCCAAATACTTATGGATGCTGTGAGTATTTTTCACTTTATCTGGAAACTTTTCTTTTCTGTTTGTTCTACAATTGATGTGTGAAGAAATAAGTAGTTTGGTCTCTTGTTTTTCAAAATTTTATGTTCATTGTAATATATCAAACTAATTAATTGCAAACTTGGTATGAGTTATTAGTTTATAAATGCTAACACAAACTGGTTTTCTAAGTAGGTAAGTTTGAAGTAATAAGCTGTTACAAGCATACATTCTTAATCCTCTTGATGCCATTTCCTATTTTACTTTAGTAACAAGGGTTATTTGAATGTACTACTTTAAATTATTGTTTTACACATTCATACCCATAGAAAACTCTCTTGAACTTTTAATCTTTGGGGGCTGCTTATACAGGGTGATGTAGACAACGATGGGTACATAGATTATGGCGAGTTTGTTGCCATTTCCATTCATCTGAGAAAGATAGACAATGATGAGCACCTTCACAAAGCCTTCCAATTTTTTGATGAGAACCAAAGTGGATATATTGAAATTGAGGAGTTACATAATGTCTTAGCTGATGAGATTGAAACAAACAGTGAAGAAGTCATCAATGCAATTATCCATGATGTGGACACAGATAAGGTCAGTATATTTCACTTTTTTTTTATTCAATTTGATTTTGTATGGGGTTAAAATTTCAAGTAAATTGTGTCGGCTTGATTTGTTCATTTATACTTGAACGCATAGTTGTGCCTTTGTTTGATATCAGATCAAATTTTGAACAAAACTTTCTTATGACGAGAACAAAATAGTTAAATTAAGCATCCCCTTAGACATTATTATTTTTTAAGGCCAGTTTCTTAAATATATCTCATTATCTTGAGGGATCAGTTTCTGATTTTCAGCTGGAGTGGAGATATCCCGAGTTAACACTCTCAGAAAAAAGGATTATATTTAAAATATTTTTTATAACTTATCTTTCTTCCATCTGGTTTAAAATATTATAGTGTGTTTGGATGAAGCAATTTAAAAACAAAATTCATTTTCTCAAGGAATTTAAAATGATTCATGATAAAATAGCTTGTTTGAAATGAGATTTAATTTTTGATATTTTTATGAATCATTTTGATTGACTAAAATAGTGGAATTTCAAATTCTCTAAAAAAATATAGAATTTGAATTTTTTTATTTCAGAGATGCTCACTATAACTCACGTTCTTGCTCACGGCTCTTTCTCGCTCAACACTCACAAGTTGTGAGTGTAACTACGGGTGACAAAATTTTTTACGGCCGATATCGACATAAGTTGTTTTTCACTGACGTTGGTTGAGGTTTTTTCGGTCAGAATTTTTTTGTATGATATCAACCAAAGTTATTTTTTGTCGATATCGACTAATATTTTTTTTAGATGATGTTGGTTAGAGTTATTTTCTCACTGATGTTAGTAATGGGAAATTTTTGCTAGCATCGGCCAATGATTTTTTTTGTCGTTGTCATCCAGGTTTTTTCAGTTGATGTTGACCAATGATTTTTTTTGGCCGACGTTGGCTAGATTTTTTCTACCGACATCGATCATGACTAACTTTTGAGTAGACACCTGTTAGGATTTTTCAGCCAACATCAACTAGGTTTTTCTAGCCAACATCAGCCAAAACTATTTTTTTAGCCAATATCGGCTAGGATTATTTTTTAGCCAATGTTAGCTAAGGTGTTTTGGCTGATGTCAACTAGATCTTTTTAGCCGACGTCGATTAGGATTTTTTTGCGGACATCACTAGGGTTTTTTGGTTGATGTTGACTAGGATTTTTTCTGCTAACACCATCTAGGTATTTTTGACCGACATCGGACATGACTATTTTTAGTCAACATCGACTAGGTTCTTACAGTCGACATCCACTAGAGTTTTTTCGATTGACATCGGTCAGAGCTAGTTTTTAGCCAACATCCACCAAGGCTAATAATTTATAGCCGATGTTGGGTAGGGTTTTTTGTTCGACATTGGTCAGGACTATTTTTTAGCCAACTTCGAATAGGGATTTTTCGGCCAATGTTGACCAATGATGCTTTTCAGGAGACATCGGGTAGGTTCTATTGGTTGGCATCAACCAAGCTATTTTTTAGTCGATATTGAGTAGATTTTTTTGTCAACGCCTGCTAGGATATTTTAGGCTGACGTTGGCTAAAAATAGCCTCGGTCAATGTTGTTCAAAAAGACCCTAGCCAGTGTTGGCCAAACAAACCCTAGCCGATGTTGGTAAAAAAAATCTGGCCAACATTGGCTGAAAAATAGACTCAACCAACGTTAGTCAAAAAATAGTCCCGACTAACATCAACTGACAAATATTCCCGGCACACTTTGACAAAAAGAAACCGTATTTGATGTCGACTGAAAAATAGCCTTGGTTGATATCGATTTGAAAACATCACTGGTTGTGGTCAGACAAAATAATCCTAGTTAAAATTATCAATATTTTGTATTTATAAATTATTAAAAATTGAAAATATTTTTTAATTAATATTTCAAAATTAGATTGTGTTTATTTTCTATAAAGTTTGATATTAAAATTTCATCTATTTAAAATATAAAATTGAAATTTTGAATATGGAGGAAATTGAATTTCCCTATCCAAACAAAGAATTTAAAATTGAAGAAATTTGAATTGATTTATCCAAACAAAACATTCGAAAAATGAGAGAAATTAAAATCAAAGCATTTCAAATTCTGATATTTCAAATTCCTTAAAATTTTAAAATTCCTTATCCAAACACAAGGTAAGGGATATTTGGTACAAGAGAAGTTTTTAATTTCTTAGGAATTTAAAGTTGAGAATGATTTTTTTCTCATGTGTGGTTCCTATGCAGTGTTGTGGAACTCCAAGATGTTCTATATGATTCTTGTATGTTGGTTCATTAACAACCATTAGTTAGTTCTCTTAGATTTTACCAACTTAGTTATTTTTCTGTTTTCTGTTATTATGTTATAACATTTAACAGTTAGGTAGTTTTAAGTTGATTAGACTTGAAATAGTGCTTCTATTTCCTTCTTCTTGTATAGCCTAGATCACAAGAGAGATTTCTGTAACCAGAAAAATTCTGCAGAGATTGAATAAAAGTGGTTGCTGTGAGTTCTGTGTAGTTTTTTTGGTTCATTTTTTTACATTTTGCTTATCCTTGTTCATACAAGAAACTCATCATTTTGTGAAGTAAAATCTGATCTTGGCACAACAAATGTCTATAAGAGAATTGCTAGGAATACAACACATTCTATATCATAGTCTTTTGTACACACTTTTTTTATTGGTCAAATTTATTGAAAATGATAATTTCACGGGATTCACATCACATTCATTGATTCTCTCTCCTGATTTTTTAGTTTTGAATAAATTTTAACTAATTAGAAAAAATGTGTTTGAAAGAGTGTGTTCTTAACACTTCTCGTATTGATAAAATACTTGATCTATATTTTAATTTTAAAGAAATACCTTGTAGATCTTTTGTCTTGGAATCACCCTTTGACCTTTTCCTTCATGTGATTGCAGGATGGAAGAATAAGTTATGAGGAATTTGCCGCGATGATGAAGGCAGGCACAGATTGGAGGAAAGCATCAAGGCAGTATTCAAGAGAGAGGTTCTCTAGCCTAAGTCAGAAATTGATCAAGGACGGGTCTTTGAAACTAAACAATGATGACGGTAGATGACTTTATTAGAAATATTGTTTTACTCGGGCAAAGCCAAAGGAGAAGAAGTCATCCTCATCCCTTTATTCTTTTCCCCTTCATTGTTATTCTTTTCTCTCTATTTTTTGTTATATCCTTTCGAGGGATTAATTAAATAGGATATATATAGGCCTGATAAGTAATGTCTGTGGCTTGCAGTATTCATTTTTTAAAGTTCTTTTGGTTTGTTGAGGGTGTTATTGGAGAAAGGAGAGGGTGGAGGATTGGACAAGTCTTCAATGTGTGACTGTAAATATTTTCAAATAGTCACACTTATATTATAATCATTTGGCATATTTAACGAAATTGTACTTTTTTCTTCTTCTTGTCTAAACGTTGGGCGAGAACACAAAGACATTTTCTTAGGCTGTGGTTTCCTCCATCTCAAAGTTACTTCATGCATTGCTTTTTTGCTTCTGAAATGATCAATCCAGAATGTAAAATACATTATGAACTGATTACAGATTTTGACTTTCAAAATGATCAATCCTAAAGATAAAAATAAAATTCAAAAAGAAGGCAGGATGCAACTTGGAGGTGCATGAAGAAATGGTCATTTTTTTAGGAGTAGGATAGTCAAACAAATCATCACCATTTTTACGATAATGATTCTTCCCCCACTAATGAAACAAAGTGTAGAAAAAGGACAAACTGTTTTCAACTTTACCGGAAAATGATGGCAATTGTAATGATATATAGCTTGCTCAATAATTTCGGCCGGCAAACGTTGCAACATCCAAATTATGCGACACTGTTGATGATAGAGCATTTACTATTATCATTATTACTACTGGTTGAAACACACCGCCTGTCTGTTCACATTTCTGTTGCGTATATTTTTACTAAAATATTAATTTTTTTTAATTATTTTATTTCATATTGCATTAGCATGTATACATTAATATTAGTTCAATATGATTTTTGTACATCATATGCCTCTACTAAAAGAAGTTGATTTTTAGTCACTTTTAAAGACAGTCTTGGACCGTCTTTGAATCTGTCTTGTGAAAAATCAATATTTTTCATAATGATTTTTAAATCGGCTTAACAAGCAGGTTTTTATATTGATTTTTACATAAATTATCTTAGAATGTCTATTTTCTTTTGTTTTAAAATGTAAAAAAAAAAGAGAATTTGAAGATGATTTTTCAAAAAATCATCTTAAAAAGTAATATTTTTAAGAGTTTTCTAGTGCATGGACTACACCATATTTGACTGTACCCTTCCTTTCAAGGTTATCAAATTCGAAAATTTACACAGACTCGTGAGAGTTTCATAGACTCGACTTGTAAGCTCAACTTGTAGACTCGTAAGAGTCTACGAGTTATAAAAATAATAACAAAATATCTATAAATAATATACTAATTAAACATTTCAACAATATAATAAAGCAAAACAGTAAATTATAAAATTTAGAATATTTAAATAATCAAGTCTAGTAATAATAATACATCATTACTAGACAATAACTTGTAGAGGTTATAGTAGTGGTAGATCATTCTCATAGAAAGTTTGATGTTATTAGAGAACAATGGTTTGATATTATTAAATGTGAGAATTTTGTATTTGAGAATAACACGCTAAATGAAGGTATGTTGAATGCTAACCACACAGAAAAGAATAAAAAGTGACTTACATTTTGATCTAATTTTTTTAACTTGCAAACTTGTTGACTCGGTGGTAAACTCGAGAGTCTACTGAGTTTACTTAGAGTTTATAGAATTTACCCAGAGTTTATTAAAAAAAGAGTTTATCCAAGAATCAACTCGCAGAGGACAAGTGGACTCGTAAACTCGTAAGAGTTAATGAGTTAACTCGATAACCATGCTTCCTTCTACTATCTCTAGTTTCCAGCATATAAAAAATTTCAACAACTCTTGAAGATCAAATTAATAAGAAATTTTTTTATAAAAAAGATAAAAATGAGAAATCAAAAGGGTAAAAAGGCATTTTCTATTGGTTATCCAGTTTTCAAATTATCATAAATTCAAGTATTTCTATATAGAAGCAAGTGAAATCTAGAATGAGACATTAGATCATTCAAACTTTCATGGCATATGAAACATTCATCATAGGCATTGTGCACCAGCTTGACCAAGCCTTTTCTCACTAAGTGGGATTAGCTACATGAATCAAATAATACTCTAATACTTCTAATACTATACCACTAAAAGTATCTAGTGATGCCTGATTCATAAACACTTGATACTGCAATACTCTGGGTGCACTATTTTCAAAATGAACACAAAGCTTAAACCAATAAATTTAAGGATTAAATCAACTTTAAAAACTACATCCAAGTAGATTTTGTAGCAATTAAATTGAAGGATCAATTTGAATTTAAAGATCACAACCAATAAAGGTCCTAAGTACTAATACTTACCTCCTCTACATAATGACAAACACTAAAAGCCCTGCCTCTTTCCCCTTTAAAGCAAGGATTATCGTGCAGTTGCTGTTTAAGTTTGTTTGCAAGTGTTGGATCACTGGCCTTGGGGAAATTCGATTCCTTGTTCAACAAAGGGAGTAGCCCCAAAGGCTTCTGCATGTTATACAACAGAGTACATAATGAAAATACTAGTCACATAGAATAATCTGAACTCCAACATTACGATCTGGACATAATATGATTCTGAAAATAATCTATCTTCAGTGTAAAAAACCTAAAAAAGAATGCTAAAAAAATAAAAACATTGGCCTGGTTTCCAGCTCAACAAAAGAGGAATAACTATAAAATTTTAGAAATCTTAAATCATATAAATACCTTATCAAAGAGATCCAAACACACTTGATTGCTCTTAAAATCTACTTTGGTCCAATGAATGCCATCTAATTCGTAATCCTGAAACATGTAAATTGCAATGTTGTTGTCAATCTAACCAAGTCTGTTCAAAATACATACTTAGCATGTGATACAAATAGCATTTTCTTGTTTTGTTGTTGAAGTCTCTCATTGGCATAGTTTATACAAAATTATGAAGAAGCTGTTATTCTACAAAGAAAAATAATAAACTATTAACAAAGAGTCTATCTATGAAACATCAATAAACACGTTAATACAAATCGTTTACCTGGAATGACTTAAACCCATAAATATAAAGGATACATATGGATCTCCCATTGCGGCATTTACCCACTTCAAGTGACTTGTTAACTTGTTTTACAAGCCAATCAAACAAGCTTGCATAAATAAATTTTGCTAATGCATCTCTTGCATCAATTACCTGAATATAGGATAAAAAATTGGATATAATAATACAATACAATTAGGAGAAATAGAAAACTAGATCAACTAAATTGTTCAAGTAATAGACAAACCCGCTCCAAGGTCAATGTCTTGGTAATGGTATCCTTGCTAGCTTGGATTCTATGGGTAGATAATACTTCCATTAGCTCATGGGAACTGCAACCCATTAGCAAAGCAACATTTGCTACAGTTTCCAATAGAAAAGAAAAACCAAAGTCATTTTTTAGTAACTGAAATTTCAAATATACCCTTTATGTTATTCATAGACAATATGAAACAAGGAGGGAGGATTGCCCACTCTTGTATAGATTACTTTGACCATATTCCTAGTTGATGTGGAACTTCTTAACAATTACCTTCATCATTCACCACCTCAATATGATTTTTCATTGTCAGGATCTTAGAGTGATATATTTCCCAACCATAATATTGCAGCCCGCATCTTACAAACTAGCTCTTGATCCTCTTTGAACATTAGAATAACATCCAATGCTTTATGGGGAAAAACTCAAATGCAAAAGGAGGAAAAAATGACATGAAATCTTAGGAGGCCATAACCAAAATTAAAGAAGCTAATGTTAAAAAAATGAACTATAAAATAATATACCATCAGTGATAGGAGGAGAGGGAAAAAACAAGGAGAAAGGGACCTTGAATTCGAGGACAATGGAATTCATATTTTGCTTTTATTCCTTTCTATGTTTTGTTTATATAAGCTTTGGTGCTAATCATACTCACAATTCATTGAGGCAACTAACAGAATTCCACTACTAACAGAATTATCAATCCACCAATGCCACTCAGAATTACTAACAATCTTTGGCATTTTGCTAAACAAAAAACACTGCTAATATCCACGACTGTTACACGTAATCTTTAAGGTAGGCTAGTCGAGTTGCACTTCTCTTGGGCCTACTGTCTTGGGCCTCTGTTGCATTTGTAGTATCCAATATGCTTGGGTTTTGGTTGCTATCAATACCACCCGCTGAAAAATTTACCTTGTCCTTAAGGCGAAACTTGTCACACACTGTCTTCCATGCTTCCTATGAAGTCTCTTCGGGTGAGAGTCCTAGCCATTGAACTAGAACCATCACCATCGAAGGAGTGGTTGTGGTATCCATCTTATGAGACTAGATGGTGAGAGGTTCTAGAACTGGGTGATTGTTGAAGGCCTATGGCATAAGCATATTGGAACTAGGTGGAAGTGGACCATGGTGTAGGCGGAGTAATGAATTGTGGAAGAGGGGATGAATTTTGGAATTTTATGGTGAACGGGGGTGATAAGCCACCTTGCCAATGCACTGGATAATTTCAAATGGTCTGAAGAAACGTTTGGTTAATTTGTGGTGTGCAGACCTCAAGACCAAGACTTGGCGGTAAGGACGAAGTTTCACATACACCCATCGGCCAACCTCGAAGTTGTCATGCCAGTGTTTGGAATCTGTAAACCTTTTCATGTTTTTCTATGCTTTCAGAAGATGTCATTTTAGATCCTCGTGAATTTTCGTTTGTGTGGTGAGGATAGAATCCACACCTTCATTGGGAGAAGAATCTAGGATATACCCAGGTATGGAGGGTGAGGGTTTGTCGTAAGTCACCTCACAAGGAGTCATCCCTCTACTGGAATGGAGGGAAGTGTTATAGGACCATTCAACAAGATTCATACCTCTGCTGGGGGTTTTCCATGTTGTTTATAGACCATATCAAGAAACATAGTAGCGTCTTTGAAGGTTGTGAAGTGCAGAGGGAGGGTGCCAAAATGCACCCCTTTCTGGGAAACGATCAACCACTACCATAATGATTGTGTAACCCTAATGCCCGATGAGATTGGTAAAGGTTACAATAAGCCAGCGGGTTTGCAAGTCACATGCTTGATTTGCTGGCATGTTGGGCATTTCTGGATGAAGGATTTGACATCACGCTCTAAGTGGTCCCAAATGAAGCTAGCTTGGATGCGATGAATGGTCTTGGCCACACCAAGATGTCCACAACGTGGTGTGGTGTGGAACTCAGTCAACAGAGCAGGAATAAAAGTGTTGTAATCATTGAACTAGATATTGCCCTTATATAAGATCAGACAATTATGTAACTGGTAATCAGGGTAGGCTGCTGGATTTGCGGAAAGAAGAGAAAATTTGTTCTGAAAAATAGGACTTGCTTGTAGGGTTTCACAGAGTTGGTCCATGAACACAAATTGAGGAATAGAAAGAATAAGAAGTTAGGCCTCTACACCCCCTTCCACTCGAGAGAGGGCATCTGCCACCATGTTCGAAGAACCACTTTTATATTGGATCTGATAGTCATAAACCAATGGTTTGGATAAATAATATTGTTGCTCCGACACCTGAATAACCAGAGTCATGAGGTCCTTTAAACTCCGGTGGTTCGTGAGAATGGTGAAAGGGTGGCCTAGTAAATATTGACGCCACTTGCGAATAGCGGCAGTCATGGCATGCAATTCCCGAACATAGGTCGAAGTGTGTTACAGTTTTAGGGTGAATTGCTTACTGAAGAAAGAAATAGGCTTGCCTTGTTGCACCAGTATTGCTCCCATGGTAGTGTTGGAAGTGTTAGTTTCCAGAATGAATGAAGCAGAGAAATCAGGAGCCATCAGTATAGGAGCTTAGGTCATGGCATGTTTTAAGTTGTCGAAAGCTTGTTGAGCTTTCGGTGACTAGTGAAACTTGTCACAACATAAGAGCGTAGTGAGAGGCGACAACCTTTGATAAAATGTTGGTAGAAGCCAATGAGGCCCAAGAAGGATCGTAGGTCCTTTTGAGATGATGGTATCGGCCATTGTATCATGGCGACAACCTTTGATGGATCGGGTTCAATGCCATTGCCTAAAATAATATGGCCCAGGTATTCCAATTGGCGTTGGGATAACAAGCATTTAGAACGCTTGAGATAGAACTTGCCCTGTAACAACGTGTTTAACACCAAGTCTAAGTGCTCTAGGTGTGCTGATAAGGACTCATTGTAGATAAGTATATCATCAAAGAAGATTGTTGTGAACCTACGTAAAAATGGCTAAAGGACGACGTTCATTGTGGCCTAAAAAGTAAAGGGAGCATTTCACAAACCAAAAGGCATGACTCGATATTCATAATGCCTATGGTGTGTCTGAAATGTCATTTTGGCGATGTCCTTTTCCGCCATTAGAATTTGATGGAAGCCTTGACGAAGGTCCAGCTTGGAGAACCATGAAGCATGGTCGAGGTCATCCAGTAGCTCATTTATTGTCAGCATTAGGAAATGGTCCCAGATTGTAATGACATTGAGAGCACGATAATCTACACACATTTGCCAACAACCGTATTTCTTCTTCACCAAAAGCACGGGGGAAGAGAAAGGGCTATGGTTTATACGAATCATGCCAGATTGAAGTAATTCTAAAACCTATTTCTCGATTATAGATTTTTGAAAGTAAGGGTATCTGTATGGAAGGACATTGATAGGGCTGGTGGAGGGGGAAAGAGAGATATGGTGGACTATATGTCGAGGTGGGGGAATGGTCGTGGGGGTGAGGAAGATGGGGGAAAATTTGGTAATGAGGTCTTGGATTTCGGGTATGGGGTGAGGCAGTTCTGGGCACGGGTTTGGGTTGTTAGTGGGTTGGAGGGCAAAATGGAAGAGGGAGGACGTGGAGGACGTGGAGCCCTTGTGTAACATTATTTTAATTTGATTTGTTGAAGAGTGGATAGGCCTAGATGCAACATCCGTGCAAAGCTCCACAAAATGACCCAAGTGGTTAAACTTCATGGAAAGAGTGGTGTAGTTAGTAACCTTGGTGCCCAATTCCTTCAACCAATCAATGCCCAACACCATATTTGCGCCACTAATGGGTAAAACATGGAGGGTCATGGTGAAATAGTGACTCTGTAAGAGAAGGGAAATGTCGGCACATCGGTGACGACACTCTAGGATGGACCCATTGGCAATGATGACCCTCAATGGTGAAATTGCCTCCATGAGTAGTGCCAAGAACTTGGCAACTCGAGGCTGGATGAAGCTATGGGTACTGCCACTATTGATAAGGAAAGTGAGGTGAGTCTAGTGAATAAACCCATAAACGCGAAAAGTTACAGGGGTGGACAAAATAGAAAGGGCATTAAGGCTTATATGTGGTAAAGGCTGAGGTGGTGGAGCTTTGAAATTAGAGTTTGGTGGGTCTGTTAATGGGGGGTGTCAGACCCTAATTTCGTCCGGGGACTATCGTTTGCTGATATTTTGATTCTTGCTAGTTGAATTACGGTGTTTGATAGTAGTTATAGCGCGAAGCAAGGAATCACTCAGTGTTTTGATCAAGAAAACAAAAGGATACCAAGGAAGGGGGCAAAAGGTTTTTTTTTGGATTTTTCTAGACCGTAGCTCACCCAGGCTAGCATTTGGCTCACCTGGGCCATGAAATAGCTTCATGCCTAAGCAACCAGCTCGCTTGGGCAAGCTTTAACCGCCCCAAAATGGCTTTTTCCCTATAAATAGCCGTGATGGGGGAGGGGTTTAAGGGGTTCCAAGGTTCAAGAGTTGATAGAAGAAAGAAAGAAGAAGAAACAAAGATGAGGCGCTACCGAATCGTGACTGTGATAATTCCCTACATCGTTTTCTTGTTCTGTGTTCCTCGTGCAACAATCGGTTAGTTTTGTTTTTAAGGATTGAGTATGATCTATGTACCCTTAGGGGTCCCCTCTGTTATTATGTGCATATTCATCTTCTCCATCTATCATTGGTAATCTCATTTTTTATTTGTAAAGTTTAATCTTAACTGATCACTAGTTTCGTAAAGTTGTCTTTAAAGAGATTGAAAGCTAATAAACAAAACCAAAATAAAACCAACTCATAACTGGACTTCTCTCCATCAAAAAGTCACTTGAGATTGTTTCAAGGTCCAACGCCTTTACGACCTTTTTGTTTGTAATTAAAATGAATCATTCAAAAGCATAAAACCAACTCAACAGATGGTGATTCTACTGGGGACTTGCTAGAAAGTTAAGCCATTTTCATCGAGTGTGTAATTTTATCATGATTTTTTCTTTATTTTATTTTCACAAAATAAAATGTGCCATTGAACCCTAGGATAGACAACATGTGCTATACTTAGGTTGCTCTATTCACACATGACACCTACACTTTTTTCACACACCTTTAGATGTTGGGCCCTATACCCGGGTCTGAGCCATAGGTAGTGGAGGTTGATTTGTAGTCATGCTGGGTCTCTGACTCGCTTGATAATAATGAAGCTTCACCTAGAGTTTTCCTCTTTTGGTGAGGCATTTTCATTGGTAGTCCCTATCATCACAATTTTGTTACCTAAGAAGGTGATATCTCTAGAAGCCAGTGAAGTTACATGAAACCACCCTTGGGAGTTGTCACTAGAAGTGGACTTTGGGATCCTTTCCATTAGGTTCCTGAATTAGGGGCACAAAGCAAACTCACTCTGGCTTGTTTCTTGATCGCATTATGCATTTGTTCATGGCATCATAATGGACATATCATTCCTGCATTTATCATTTATCATATTCATGCATTGCATTTGCATAAGTCATTGCATTATCATACATCTTCATTTAGCATGCTTTTGTTTTGCCAGTTGCATACATTCTATTTTCATCGTCCGCATGTTATGTTCACTCATGCATGATCCTAACACATATTTGCTCATGCCTTTCATTTTCCAAAATAGAAAACAAAAAAGAGCAAAAAGAAAGTCACAATGAAGCTTGAAAGTTTACACCACATTCTTAGTTAAATGTGTTGGGTACCATGATGATAGCTATAAACAAACCATGTTGGGATTATACACTTATTTCTCTTGAAGAATGATTGAAAATCATGTGAACATGGTACCTAATGCATTGTTAATTAGAAAATGATGGTTCGTCGGACATCTCATGTCGATCTCATAATTACATTTGTTATGCATAGCATAAGTATGCCTTAATCATTCATCTCTATGATAGGTTGTCAAAGTATTGTCAATCAAAATTTCTATTCCTTGGATTATGGGGTCAAACCAAGCACATGCTTTTAAGAAAAGGTTTTCATCAAGTCAAGGTCAAGTATGGAAGTAACCAGCTTGCCAAAGTTGGGGCATAAGATGGATCGAGTTTACATAACTTCTTTGGCTACTGCCAACACATGATTGAGCTAAATAATTTACAAAATTAGGGACTGTTGATGTCCATGTTTTATTTCCAGTTGCACTTTGGCTCTGACAAGATGTAATGAACAATATTGTTTTAATGAAAATCTGAATTGATTCGACCCTATGTTCTACTGGATGTCCTGTGTAAAATTTGCAATACTTCAACAATGTATCATTCACATACATCCATGCTTATTTTTCTTTTTCACATTGGTTGCATTGCTTATTGCATTTTTTCCTTGAAATAAGAACTATAATCATTGTAATCAAAAGGAAAAGATGCGCTTTACGACGCCCTTACTGAATGCGTGCCAAAGCTAGAGTGATGAATGAAATAAAAAAGGTGCAAGAGCAGATGAAGGCCGACATGGAGACTATGAAAGAGCAAATGACCACAATGAGCGAAGCCATGATGAGTATGAGAAAAGCAATGGAGGTCAACATGGCTACAATCATTGCTGCAAGTACCGCCACTGAGGTGGACCCGACTCACCTATCTGGCCTCAATCAAGTAAATCATCCAGTCTCAGATATGGTAGGTCAGGGAGGCGGGGCATTGGGAAGTATGAGAGGCCCCCATTTTGTGCAGGTCCAGAGCAAGCATTCCTTCCCACCATATGGCTTGCCTCTCAATGATACACCACCCAATGTTGCACACGCTTCTGACGGGAATGTCGATAACTTCGCTCCTATACCCATTGAGAGCCAACACCCCAATCCGGTCATGCACAGGTCCCTCAACCCATGAGGGAGACACATGAAGTACCCCAAGACCACACTCTAGCCGACTTCAAGCCTCACCTCGAATATGTCACTGAGGGGCAGGCATTTTGTGGCATACCCCTGCCAAACACTTTGGGGGGCCCTCAGTATCGCCCACAATCATAACCCTTGCATTTTGCAGTAGGAAGAGTGCCTCCTGCCATGGTGGAAAGGGAAAAATTTGATCATATAGAAGAAATGCTGAGAATCATTGAAGGAGGCGGAAATTATGCCTTTGCTAACATGGTAGAGTTGTGCCTAGTGCCTGACATGGTCATTCCTCTGAATTTCAAGGTGCTGGATTTTGATAAGTACAAGGGTACTACTTGCCCCAAGAATCACCTGAAGATGTACTGTAGGAAAATGGGGGCATACATGAAAGATGAAAAATTGTTGATGCATTTCTTCCAGGAAAATCTTACTAGGGCAACCGTCACCTGGTATACTAATCTGGAACCTTCCCGGGTCTGTTTCTGGAAGGACCTAATGGTTGCCTTAATTAGGCAATATCAGTACAATTCTAATATGGCTTTAGATAGAATGCTGCTACAGAACATGTGTAAAAGAGATAATGAATCATTCAAAGAATACGCCTAGAGGTGGAGGGATCTAGCGGCTCAAGTAGCACCCGCAATGATGGAAAGGGAAATGATAACAATGATAGTAGATACATTACGCGTGTTCTACTATGAGAAGATGGTGGGATATATGCCTTTGATTTTTGCAGATCTAGTGTTTGCAGGCGAGAGGATCGAGATAGGCCTAAGAAGAGGCAAATTTGCTTATGCTGCTTTGATGAATAGGAAGCCTGGGGAAAATAGAGAGAATAAGAAGGAGGAAGAAACCCATGCTGTGACTGTCGTTCCTACATGGCCAAATTTCCCACTAGCTCAACAATATCAATATTCAACTAATATTTGTTCTTCTTATTACCCACCACCCTACCAGCCAAGAACACCCAATCATCCACAATGGCCGCCCCTAAATCAGCCACAAAACTAGCCTGCTGCACATCTGAGACCAAACACCACCCTTAATACGAATCAAAACACCAACCAGGGAAGGAATTTTCTTGAAAAGAAGCCTGTAGAATTCACCCAAATTCCGGCGTCGTATGCTAACTTACTACCATATCTACTCAATAATGCAATGGTAGCCATAATCCCCACAAATATTCCTCAACCTCCATTTCCCCGAGGATACAACTCAAATGCAACATGTGCTAATCATGGAGGAGTTCCGGGGCATTCCATTGAGCATTGTATGACCCTGAAACATAAGGTGCAAAGTCTAATTGATGTAGGCTGGCTAAAATTTAAGGAGGACAATTGCTTGTGAATTCTGATGTTGTTGAGCGATACTATGCATGATACTTGGGGAAATTTGAAGGTTGTTGTTAGATGTCTCCAATGAATCATTAGAATTTTCAAGTTTATGCCATTACTGTAAACAACAATCATAATGGTAATAATGTGATATATTTGATGTCCTTGTCTCTTATTCTCTCACAATTACATCTTTGAATATTTATTGAACATTCATTGGAATGACTTGCGCTCATGAGTTGATCTCCAAGTCCGTTCAATCCGAAATTGCTAGTTCTACACGTTTGGTAAGGGTGCCATAAACAACGAGTAAAGTAAAAAAAAAAAGAAAAAAACATTTGATTGACTGTGTTTCAATTAAAAAATAAGAAGTACATACATTTATGTGACCTCATTTTTTTTCATTCTTAAAAGTTGTCTTTTGAGAGAAAAGTGAGTTGTCAAGAACAAGAGTCTTTCAACTTAATCTATCAATTGAAAATCCTTTAAATATTTCTCGTCCTTGAAAATTCATTTTTGAGAACCTGCATAGTTCCTTTCACTTTTCCTTGCTACAAGGTCATGACAAAAGACAACAATAGATACCTCAGAGCCCTACACTGGGGCAGTGAGAGGCACTATGCATGAGCCTCAAGTGAACCTAGGGACAGATCAGAAATTCTCACCCGGTAGGTTAAAAACCCGAAAGGGCGGCCTAGGCAAAATTAGCGTAATAAAAAATAAAAAAAGGAAGAATAAAGAGTGTGTTTATCAAAGGTTTTGTCCCAAAGTCCAAACTGCAAAAATATCTAAGTCAAGATTTCAAATGACACATGGGCGTGTTTCAACATCCCAAAAACTAATTTATCCCTTGCTTCCCCCTCCGAGCCAAAGCATATTTGTTTTCTAAAAGCAACACAAAAAACAAAAAAAAAAAAACAAAATAGAAACCATGAGTAGGAACCACTGCTAAACCGGCGGGAAGAGCAATGCTAACAGTGCATGCATGAAGTTGGGCAACAATGAAAAGAGAAAGAAAATAAAATTTGCTAAAGGCGAGTGAAGAAAAAAAAGAGAGACAAAAGATCTCCAGATTTTACAAGGAAGGCACAAAAGTGTAGTAAGGGTTAACGTATAAGACAAAAGGAGTAGAGCCCAACCCAAAAATTGAAATGAATAAAAGTACAAGCAACGCTCTCGAGGTTCTTACTCAATATAATCCTTAAGCACTCTTTGAGCCTCTCTGATCCTTTCTTTCATAGCCCTCTTACCCCTAACCTCGTTACATGCCCAATAAAGCGCATGTGGATCAAGGAATTACTAATTTTGCTTTTAAGTTTGGATTCTAGAATGGAATTCGCACACACTTGTGATTGTTGAAAAAATTTATATAAAGAAAAAGAGAATCCTCGAGGTTTCACACTTGCACATTTGTGAAGAAAACTCATTCGATCGGGAGCTCGTGGAAAATGCCCAAAGACAATTGTGATAGTAGGGTACATCTAATGTTAGTCGCTCATGCAGACTCCTTAGGATTCCTTTTGAATCCAAGGGTGACCTTTGTTGTATAAATTCTTTCGGGATCATCCCATGTCATCGAGTTTCAGCGGGATCGACAGACCCTTGGCATCACTCTATGACTTTAAATCAAGAAAGTTTCACTTGGTCACTTACCAAAGTGTGACAATCCATTGCCATCCTTCAATGGGGCATGTGATCGATTCCAAAGCCTTATGTTTCCTTGCTATGCAAAAAATAATAAAAGGTTTTAAAACAAAAAAGAAAGGGACAAAACCTAGGATCAATATTTCAGTTGACTGATTAAATATCAAACGACTCCATTGCTGTCATCCAAAATAGTCAAGTGATTAAATCAAACAAAACATGCACTCTAAGGGAGTCCTTGAAGGGATTTGTAAAAGATAGGATGAGGTTGCACGATTTATCACATCTTTTAGAAAGAGACAATCAATCTGTGTTTTTTCACACACAAAAAGAGAAAAAGAAAATTAAGATCACCAAAAGTGGAAAGAATGTCATGAACATTGCCCAATTTTTCATTGCATTGCATTGTTGCATACAAAACCTGCATTTACTTCATTTTAGGACAAAGTTTGCATGCCCATGCATTCCAAAGCCCATGTTTCACATCAAGATATCAGTCCATAGATTTCTCATTATATACCAATTGCCAAAATCCAATTGCATGATTCACAGGACTCAACGTCCTTTGTTTTTTTTCATAGGACTCAACGTCCCGTGCTTTATGTTTCAAAAGACAACAATGTCTTTTTTCGTTTAACCTTTCAAAGACTACAATGTCTTCTGTTTTATGATTTCAAAGACTACAATGTCTTTTGCTTTATGATTTCAAAGACTACAATGCCTTTTGCTTTATGATTTCAAAGACTACAATGTCTTGAGTCTTTTACGCTTTCAAAGACTACAATGTCTTTAGTCATTTATGCTTTCAAAGATGTCGCAACCTACCCTTCGGCGGGAGGGCGAAAAGACCAAAATGGATTGGCCAAAGCATTTGCCTCCAAGGGAGAAAACACGCGAATTCGCCACCAAAGTTTATTCGGGGAAAGCGTTAGAAAAACCAAAAAGACAAAGGTCTACGGATTTTGAAAATGAGGGTTCGGGAGTTGTTTACACATGGGGAAGGTATTTGCACCCCACACGCCTGTCACAAGGGACGACAACCTTTGATCGAGTGTGCAAAACATGACTTCAATATTATGTATTTACCCTTTTATGTTTATTGTTTTTTTGTGGTCGACAAGGATGTTCCCCTTGCTCCTACATATCCTTAGGTGCGATGAAGAATTCAAACCTACGTAGTTCTTTAAGTCTGAAAGTTTATGTGTTACATTGATTTTATGTTTTTTGAAAGATTGATTTTAATTGCAAATAAAAGTCATTTAAGGCGTCAGACCTTAAAATTATATTTTAAATTTTGAAAAGCAGAGAGAGTCATTAAGACGTTGGACCTTGAAACGATCTTCTCAGGTTTGAAAAGCGAAGAGAATCATTAAGGCATTGGACGTTGAAACGATTTCAAGTGATTTTAATGAAGAGAAAATCAGTTATATGTTGATTTCATCTTGGTTTTATTCATTAACTTTCAATCTCTTTAAAAAGATTATTTATGGCATTAATGATCGGTAAAACTCACTTTACAGGAAGAAAAGTGATTACTGATGATAAAAGAAGGAGATGAAGATGCACAAAAAAGAAATAGGACCCCTAAGGGTTCATAGATCACATTCAAATCCTTAAAACAAAAACTAACTGGATGACAAACAAAGAACGATGTAGAAGTTGATTACGGTTGCAATTTGGTAGTGCCTCGGCCTCGATTTCTCTTCTTTCTTCTTCTTATTCTCTCTAATTTCTCACAATTTCTCTTAATGTTGGACCTTGGAATCCATCACTCAGCCTCCCTCATGCCTATTTATAAGAAGAGATGGCATTAAGGGTCATAGCAGCTCGCCCAAGCGAGCTGGTGACTTCACCATTAAGCTATTTGGTGGCCCAGGTGAGGCAAAGGCTAGCCTGGGCGAGCCAGGGTTCAGAAAAAGCTAAAAATGACCCTTTTGCCCCTATCTTTCGGTATTTTTCACATTCTTGATCTAAACATGGAATGATCATCTATTTTGCACTGTAATTGGCATTCAACACCATAAGTCGACTAGCAAGGATCAAAAGATCAACAAATGATAGTTCCCAGACAAAATTAGGGTATGATAGTTGCCCCTGTTTACTTATCTTTTATTATAAATAAAAGGGAAGTAAATATAAGGACACTAATTTCGTTCGATTGATCTTGCTATTTGATTGGGCAACTAGCGAAAACCAAGGAAGTGAAACCGAGAAAACATGAGGACATTAAAGTTCTGTAGAGCGGAAGACATCTGAAGTTTTTTTTTTCAAAGCATAGAAACAGAGGACGTTGAGTCCTATGAAACACAAAGACAAAGATATTGAGTCCTATAAAAGATAAAAGAGGTTGAAGTCTTGTAAAGCGTAAAAGATAGAAGATATTGAAGTCTTTGAAAGTGTAAAATGATTGAAGACATTGAAGTCTTTTGAAATGTAAATGAAGACATTGTAGTCTTTTGAAGACAAAAGGCATTAATAGTCTTGGAAATGCAAAGGCAGAAGACATTGAAGTCTCTGCAAGACAAAAGACTTTAATAGTCTTGGAAATGTAAAGGGCAGAAGACATTGAAGTCTTTGCAAGACAACATACTTTGATAATCTTGGAAAAGTAAAGACAGAAGACATTGATTGTCTCTGGAAGACAAAAGACTCCAATAGTCTTGGAAAAGTAAAAAAGAATTTGATAGTCTTAATAAAAGACTCTGATAGTCTTGGAAATGTAAAAAAGACTTTGATAGTCTTGACAAAAGACTCTGATAGTCTTGGAAATGTAAAAAAGACTTTGATAGTCTTGACAAAAGACTCTGATAGTCTTGGAAATGTAAATGACAGAGGACTTTAAGCCCAATAAAAGCATAATGACAAAAGAATTTGAGTCCTATGAAAGATAAAGATGAGAACTTTGAGTCCTATGAAAGATAAAGCGAGGACTTTGAGTCCTGTGAAAGATAAAGGCGAGGACTTTGAGTCCTATGAAAGATAAAGGACTTTGAGTCTTGTGAAAGATAAAGGTGAGGACTTTGAGTCCTATGAAAGCATAATAGCGAGGACTTTGAGTCCTATGAAAGATAAAAGCAAGGACTTTGAGTCCTACGAAAGATAAAATGAGGACTTTGAGTCCTATGAAAGATAAAGTGAGGACTTTGAGTCTTGTGAAAGATAAAGACAAGGACTTTGAGTCCTGTGAAAGATAAAGACGAAGACTTTGAGTCCTGTGAAAGATAAAGTGAGGACTTTGAGTCCTATGAAAGATAAAGATGAGGAATTTGAGTCTTGTGAAAGATAAAGTGAGGACTTTGAGTCCTATGAAACAAGCCAATCGGTACTAGTACCAAAGGGCTCAACCTTATGAGAAAGCAAGAGGTTGACTCTTTGAGAAGGCCTCTCATCCTAAACTCAAAAGATAGGACATTAGATTTGAGAAATTGGTATATAAAGAGAAAAATACGCACTTATAGCTTAATATGAACATGATTTTTGGGATGCAGATGCATGCAACCTTCATCTTGAAATGCAGTAAATGCAGGCTTTGTATGCAATAATACAATGCAATGGAAAATTGTACAATGTTCATGACATTCTTTCCTATTTTTGTCATTTGATTTTGATTTAATTTTTTTTGTTTGTGGAAAACACAGATTGACAATCTCTTTTTTGGAAGATGTGATAATGCATACAACCTCATCCTATCCTTTTGCAAATCTATTCGGGGACTCCCTCAGAGTGTATGTTTTGTTTGATTTAGTCTCTTGAAAATTTTAGAGTGATGACAATGGAGCTGTTTGACATTTAATTAATCAACTGAAATATTGATCTTAGGGTTTTCCCCTTTCTTTTTAAAAACTTTGATTATTCTGCACAACAAGAATACACAAGGCTTTGGCATCGATCGTGTGCACCATTAAAGGATGGCAATGGATTGTCACATTTTGGTATATGACCAAGTGAAACTTTCCTGATTTAAGGTCATAGAGCGATGCCAAGGGTCTGTCGATCCCATTGAAACTCAATGACATGGGTTGATCCTGAAATAATTCATATAGCGAAGGCTACCCTTGGATTCGAAAGGAATCCTAAGGAGTTTTGCATGAGCAACTAACATCAGGTGTACCCTACTATCACAATTGTCTTTGGGCATTTTCCATGAGCTCCTGGTCGGATGAGTTTTCTTCTCAAATGTGCAAGTGCGAAACCTCGAGGACTCTTTTTTTTTGTTTTGTTTTAGATATATATTTAACAATCACAAGCGTGTGTGGGTTTCATTCTAGAATCCCAACTTAAAAGCAAAATTAGTCATTCCTTGATCCACATTGGCTTTACTAGGCTTGTAATGTGGTCAGGGGTAAGAGGGCTGTGAAAAAAAGGACTAGAGAGGCTCAAAGAGTGTTTAAGGTTTATATTGAGTAAGAACCTTGAGAGTCTTGCTTGTACTTTTTTTCCTTTCAACTCTTGGGTCCGGCTCTACTCCTTTTGTCTTATACATTAATCCTTCATTACACTTTTGTGCCTTTCTTGTAAAATCTGGAGATCTTTGTCTCTCTTTTTTTACTCGCCTTTGGCAGATTTTACTTTCTTTTTTTCTTTCATTGTTGCCCAACTTTATGCATGTGTTGTTTGCATTACTCTTCCCATCGGTTTAGCGGTGGTTCCTACTCAGGGTTTCTATTTTGCTTTTGCTGTTTTTTTTTGTTTTTTGTTTTTAGAAAACAAATATGCTTTGGCTCAAAGGGGGTAGCAAAGGATAAACTAGTGTTTGGGATGTTGAAACATGGCCATGTGTCATTTCAAATCTTGACTTAGATCCTTTGGTAGTTTGGATTTTGGGACAAAACCTTAATAATAGGCCCCTGATTGTTTTTTTTTAATTTTTTTTAATTTTTTATTAACCCCAATTTTGCCTAGACCACCCTTTCGGGTTTTCGACCTACCGGATAAGAACTTCTGATTTTCCCCTAGGTTCGCTTGAGGCTCATGCATGGTGCCTCTCATTGCCCCAGTGTAGGGCTCTAAGGTATTTATTGTTGTCTTTTGTCACCATCTTGTAGCAAGGAAAAATGAAAGAAACTGTGTAGATTCTTGAAAATGAATTTTTAAGGACGAGAAACATTTAAAGGATTTTCAATTGACAGATTAAGTTGAATGACTCCTGTTCTTGATAACTGACTTTTCTCTCAAAATGACAACTTTTAGGAATGATAAAATGAGGTCACATGAATGTTTGTACTTTTCATTTGAAACACATTCAATCAAATGTTTTTTTTTTAACTTTTTACTTTTACTCGTCGTTTACGGCAGCCTCACCAAATGTGTAGAACGAGCAATTTATGATTGAATAGACTTGGAAGTCAAACTCAGGAGCATAGGTCGCCTGGGCAAACAAACCATCGGCTTACATTCACATTCCAGTGAAAGTTAAATAAGCAAAGATGTAATTGAGACATCAAATTTATCCATATTATTAGCATTGTGACTGTTGTTTACAACAATGGCATAAACTTGAAAATCCTAATGATTCATTGGAGACATCTAACAACAACCTTCAAATTGCCCCATGCATAGTGCCACTTGACAACATTAGAATTCACAAGCAATTGCCCTCTTTGAATTTTAGCCAGCCCACATCAATTAGACTTTGCACCTTATGTTTCAGGGTCCTACAATGCTCAATGGAATGCCCTGAGCACATGTCACGTTGGGGTTGTATCGTCTGGGAAACGAAGGTTGAGGAGTCTATGTTGGGCTTATGACTGCCATTGCATTATTGAGCAAATAGGGGAGTAAGTTCGCATATGGCATTGGAATTGGGGTGAATTCTGCCGGCTTATTTTCTGGAAAATTCCTTCCTTGGTTGGTGTTTTGATTTGTGTTAAGGGTAGTGTTTGGTATCGGATGTGCGGCAGGCAGGCTTTGTGGCTAATTTAGGGGTGACCTTTGCGATGATTGAGTGTTCTCGACTGATAGGGTGATGGGTAATGAGAAGGGATGATATTGACTGAGTATTGATATTGTTGAGCTGGTGGAAAATTTGGCCATGTAGGAACGACAGTCACAACATAGGTTCCTCCCTCCTTCTTATTCTCTCCATTTTCCTCAGGCTCCTCATTCATCAAAGTAGGATAATCAATTTTTTATCTTCTCAGACCCACTTCCATCCTTTCGCAGGCGAAAACTAAATCAGCAAAGCTTGAAGGTGTGTAACCCACCATCTTCTCATAGTAGAACACCGATAATGCGTCCACTATCATTGTTATCATTTCCCTTTCCATCATTGGGGGCGCTACTTGAGATGCCAAGTCCCTCCACCTCTGGGCGTATTCCTTGAATGAATCATGCTTCTTCTTGCACATGTTTTGTAGTTGCATTCTATCTAGAGCCATGTCAGAGTTGTATTGATACTGCTTGATGAAGGAAACCATTAGGTCTTTCCAAGAATTGACTCGGGAAGGTTAGAGATTAGTGTACCAGGTAACGGTTGCCCCAGTAAGACTTTCCTAGAAGAAATGCATCAATAGTTTCTCATCTTTCGCGTACACCCCCATCTTCCAACAGTACATCATCAGGTGGTTCTTGGGGCAAGTAGCCCCCTTGAACTTATTGAAATTTGGCATCTTGAACTTTGGAGGGATGACGATGTTAGGCACTAGGCACAACTCTGCCATGTCAGCAAAAGCATGATCTCCGCCTCCTTTTTCACCATGGCAAGAGGAACTCTTCCCACTGCAAAAAGCAAGGGTTGTGGTTGTGGGTGGTACTGAGGGTCCCCCGAGGTGTTAGGTTGGGGTATGCCACCAAATGCTTGCCCCTCAGTGGCATGTCTTGGGTAAGTCTCGCAGTCGGCCAGAGCATGGTCCCAGGGTGCTTCATGTGTCCCCCACATGGGTTAAGAGACAAGTGCATGATCAGATTGGGGTTGTTGGCTCTCAATGAGTATGGGATTGGAGTTATTGACATTCTCATCGGGAGCGTGTGCAACATCGGGTGGTACATAGTTGGGAGGCAAACCATATGGTGGGAAAGAGTTCTTGCTTTGCACAACATGGGGACCGCCTGTACTTCCCAATGCTTCTCCTCCCTAACCTACCACGTCGGGGACTGGACAAATTATTTGATTTACGTCAGACGAATGAGTTAGATCCACCTCAGCAGTGGCGCTGGTAGTGGCAACTACAACTGCATTGACCTCCATTATCTTCTTCATGCTCAACACGACCTCCATCATGGCAGCCATTTGGTCTTTCATGGTCTCCATGCCAGCCTTCATTTGTTCTTGCACCTCCTCTATTTCACTCATTACTCTAGCTCTGATGCGCGTTAGGTAAGGGCACCGTAAAGCACATTCTTTCCTTTTGATTACAATGATTAAAGTTCTAATTTCAAGGAAAGAATGCAATGAGCAATGCCACCATTGTGAAAAGAAAAATAAGCATGGATGTGTGTGAATGATGCATTATCGAAGTATTGCAAATTTTGCACAGGACATTCAGTAGGACATAGGGTTGAATCAATTCAGATTTTCATTAAAACAACATTGTTCGTCACATATTGTCAAAGTGAAACTGGAAATAAAACTTGGACGTCATCAATATTTAATTTTTTGTAAATTATTTAGCTTGATCATGTGTTGGGAGTAGACAAAGTGTAACTCGATCCATCTTCTGCCTTAACTTTTGCAAGCTGGTTACTTCCATACTTGACCTTAACTTGATGAACCTTGTCTTAAAACATGTGATTGGTTCAACCCCCACAATCCAAGGAATATCAATTTTGATTGCCAATACTTTGACAACATATCATAGAGATGAATGACTAGGGCATACTTATGCTATGCATGACAAATGTAATTATGGGATTGACATGAGATGCCCGAAGAACCATCATTTGCTATTTAACCACGCATTAGGTACCATGTTCACATGATTTTCAATTTTTTTTTAGAGAAATGAGTGTATAATCCCAACATGGTTGGTTTATAGCCATCATCATGGTACCCAACACATGTAACTAAGAATATGGTGTAAACTTTCATGATTCTTGTGACTTTCTTTTGTTCTTTTTTTTCTTTTTGTTTGTTTTTTTTTTGCAGAGGAAAATGCAAGGATCATTCATGAGTGAACATGACATGTGAATGATGGAAATAGAATATATGCAGTTGGCATAACAAAAGCATGCTAAATGAAGATGCATGATAATGGAATGACTCATGCAAAAGCAATGCATGACTATGATAAATGATGAATGCATGAATATGTCCATTACGATGCCATAAAGAGATGCATGATGCAATCAAGGAACATGCCAGAGTGAGTTTGCTATGTGCCCCTCTAATTCAGGAACCTAATGGAAAGGATCCAAAAGTCCACTTTTAGTGATAATTCCCAAGGGCAGTTTCATGTAACTTTACTGGCTTCTAGAGATATCATCCTCTTAGGTAATACATTTTGGAAATAGGGACTATAAGCGACAATGCATCACCAAAAGAGGAAAACTCTAGATGAGGCTTCACTGTTATCAAGCGAGTCGGAGACCCAACATGACCATAGATCGACCTTCACTCCTTATGGCTCACATAGACTCGGGTATAGGGCCTAATATCTCAACGTGTGTGCAAGGTGTAGGTGCCATGTGTGCGTAGAAAAAATATTTCTAACTATGAATGTAATTGATAGACAAACACACACCAAACACAACAAGATAGCAAAGGTTCTATACAAAAATGGACAAAACAAAGGATAAAAGGGAAAAGGGACATAAAAAGAAGAAGTCAAGATAAAAAAACATTGCACACTGATTGAATGGCCTAACTCTCTAATAAGTCCCCAGTGGAGTCGCCAACTGTCGCAACCTACCCTTCGGCGGGAGGGCGAAAAGGCCAAAATGGATTGGCCAAAGAGTTTGTTGTTCACGGTCGGCAAGTGTACCGGATCGCACAAGTAGTATAAAACTGTAAGAACCGAGTATCGAACTCTCGGGGAACTTGTGATGTCTGGCAAGCTATTTCGCTAAATAGGTGTCTGGTATGAAAAGATGATTATGGTTATGAACAGGTATGTAAACTATCTATGCAAAAAGAAAGAAAATCACGCAAGAGAAATGTTGTGTAAAAACAAGTAGAGAACGCGTTGGTCTTCCTAATAGGTTCCTGATGCTAAAACGGATGTTCTCTATCTAACAATGCTCATGTATTCCTTTGTTGTCTCCTGAACTGCTAGACCCCGATTCCTCATGATAGCCTAGCCTAATCCTAATCAAGCCTCGTCCACTGATTCCTCTTGTAAGACTAAACTCAACCAGGACCGCATTAAGACACATACATAACTAAGTTCTTGTACCCTGATTCCTCGTGATAGTACAACAACTTAGCCCCGTACTATCAAGGACTTTAGAATCAGACCATTTTCCATTGTTGAATGACCCTAACAAAGCATGCATATACTGGAATGAAAAGCAGATAGCACAGAGAACACACAAAACATCATTACATAGATAGAAATATATTTACATCAGGTACCTACAGGGAAGATCCAACGGAGGATTTAGCTTTCCATAGTCTGGAAACCTCCTTTACAACACAGAGAAGAACAAGATGAAAGATTGCAAAAATACAAGTGGTGAGGATGTCTCATTCACCTCTAGGATCTCACAATCACTCACAAACTCATCTCAAGCTCTCAGAACAGCTTCTGCTTTGAGCTCTCGTCTCTGTAGATCTTCACAAAGCAAAATCTCTCAAAACTCTCTGGAACTTGGAACTTTCCCTCTCTAGAACTTCCTAAACATGCAAAAGCTTCAAGCCAAGGCCAGACTCGTGCATGCAGAGGCTTCTCAAGGAAAAATGCCAAACTCCTACAAAAAATCTGATTTCAAGCTTAAATAGGTGGGCTGGTCCGTGCTTGCGCGCTTAGCGCAAATCTGAATTGCTTAGCGCACATATGTGGATTTTGGCTTAGCGCGCTTCTCTCGCTTAGTGGATAAGCTGAAGCGGTGCGCTTGATGACCTGGAGCGATGCACTCAGCGAACCTGACAGCTTATCTTCTTCTGGCTTCTTCCTCGCGCTTAGCCACTGAGTGCCGCGCTTAGCGAATGCTCCTAAGCCAACAGATTGGCTTAGCGAGAAGGTGAAAACAACACTTTTTCCAATTTGCCTAATTAACCTGAAATTGAGAGAAATTGATTATTAAACACACAAAACAAAAATATAAATTATCTATTACCTATATTTAACAAAATGTACTTATAATATTACAAAACAACTATAAATTGGAGAAGTTTGATACAATATACATAAGTTTTATACACAAAAGTTAGTCGTATTCATCGACTAACAATTCCCCCAAATTTACAGTTTTGGTTGTCCTCAAGCAAAAGAGAACAACTCACTTGTCCTCAAGTGGTAAAACATGCAGTGTTTATGTACAAAGGTGTATGCATCAAAATTTATTGATTGCATGATGAGAAAGATGAAGCAATGTGTACCTATCACTTGTTTTCACAGAATACGCAGCTAGACAAAGAGGAGAAAAAGTGTGAACTATACAGTTAGATGAAGTTAATCATAAGACAGATATCAAGGAAAATAGCTCAAACCACAGTCTCATGGCTACTATTTCACTCAAGCACAAGTGTTTAAGCTATTCATTAATAACAACTAATAGGGGGTCCAATCTTTGCATTTCATCTCATGCCATCAAGTCAGGAATGTATAAACAGAATCAGAAGGACTTTCTCGGGCTTGTAGTGAGGTTTGGCTACAAAAATTCATTGGTTTTTCTAGGATTCAAAGGTTTAGAATCTAAGAGAGCACAAGTCCTAGACTTATCCCAATGATATTTTCTTGTATCATACAAGTAGCCTTCTCACTATTTTTCTTATCTTAGGTCGCTTTTGACCTTATTGAAACAGCACACTTATTCTTTTCTTCTTCCTTTTTTTATTTACATATAACTTATTTGTTGTGTGTGCTAATGCTTAACCTTTTTCTTTTCATTCTAATTGACTTTCCTCCCCCAAATTTAGAGTAAATTTCCTTGAACCATATGCTCTCCTAGAATCTAAACAAGGTATCAGGAGATAATCATTTAAGTTTAGGGTTCAATTCATGACAAAAATCATTCAGCTTATAGAAGGAGCAAAAGATACAATTATCATTCAAGGTGAGCTATTCGGTCAAAAAAGCTTGTGTATATACAAATCATGGCCTTCATCATGTTCTAAGCTATACATATCATTCTAGAATTCAGAGATTCATGCAAAGATCATTACTCATAGTTAGTCGTTCACTCACAGAGTAAGGTCACATTCTCACCAGTTTTTGGTTCAAGCTTTTTCTTTCACAATCAGTATGCCTATTGACTAACAATTCTACTGTAAGTTCACACTCTTGTTCTTTCTTTGTTCAACATGAATATTCGTTCAAATTCATGAAAAGAAACACAGATCTCATCTTAAGCATGCATTCAATTTAAAACAAGGCATACATCCATTTCACAAAATAAATAAACTACTTCACTGCCATACCAACAAAAGTTAAGTTAAACTATTCCAGATGCTTCATGATGAGAAACTACACTACTCATGCACAAAACTAATAAAAAGTAAATAATCTACTAACACCATAATTATACTAATAGATCAAAAAGCACAAAAAATAAACAAGAATTTAAAAGTCCTGTGATTGGTCCTGGGTGTCCTGTGTCTGAACCTCCTCCTCTTCCAACAAATGAAGTACAGGAGTAGCTACAGGAGAGGCGTTCGGAGACTGGACCGGGGTGGTTTAATCCTCAGGCGTGGAAAGGTCTGCTGCTTGCAGCGGAGAAGTGGTATCTGCCACTGGTGCCAGAGGCTCTGGAGTGGCTTCAAGAGACTTTTTAGAGGTGGCTGCAGCTTCCTGGGTTACAACTACCCTCTTCTTCCTGATCAAGGGCTCAGGAGTGGAAGACTCTGATGACTCATCCTCCGGCTGATGGGGTACCTGAGCGGCGGGATCTTCGTCTTCCCTGTGAAGAGGAGGCTGAGTCCCTGGCCAGGCTACCCATAAATTAAATTGCTCTACCGTCGGGATGGAGTTTGGAGGCGCTACCAGCTGTAGGCTTTGCAGTAAAATAATCTTCCCCTGATGTATGCTTCGAAATGTTGAAAATCTGCAGGAGGTAGGGTAGAAGGAGTTGTTGTCATACAAGCTGGAGGAGGAGCTGCTGATGTAGAAGCTGGATGAGGAGCTGCTGATGTGGAAGGAGCCTCAACTGGCCTTGCCCTTGGTCTTCTGGCCCCCCTAATAATAACTGTTGGATCATTCGGGTTCCAACAGTTTTTCCTTATGTAGGCCAAATTAATGACCGGGCTCAAACATTCAAAAACTAAGCTATTGGAAGCGACTCCTCTGGACCTACGTAAAGCTGTGATAAGAGCAGGGAACCCAAGTCTAGAGGAGTTAGACTAGGCCATTGATGTGATTTGTCCAGAGATGAGAACTCCGACATTCATGTCCAGTTGAGTAACTAGGCCAAAGATTAACCTAACTCTATCCACAGTCAAATCCGAGGTGTGGGAAGTCAGAGCCAGGTTGGAGTATGAGAGAACACTCCAGACCTGAGCAAGAGTGGTTAGATCTTTTTTGAGGATCTTCCCAGGGTGACCTTCAGCATTTAAAATAAACCCTCGGCCGAGTATGCACAGAGCAGCCTCAATTTCCCTGATGTTAGTAGGCATCATGTAGTATCTTGAGTAAGCGGGTAAAGATTTACCCTCAGCAAGCACCGTAGGTGTTTCTAAAAAGGCATTGAGGCTGTCTGCATCAATTCTTATCAAGTGGCCCTGTATTCTGACTTGTTTTGGTGAAGGCCCCTCAGGACTGTAGAGATTGGCGTAGAACTCCTTCACCAATGCTAGGTCAATGCTACTGTCAGCTAAATTGGTGAGGCGCTTATGGAAGTTACGCCTCTCCAATTCAGCCTTAAATTCATCCAGCTCTGTATGATATATTTCCACTTTCCTCTTAGCTAATACATGTCTTCCCAGGACATTATCAATGTATCTAGTCCAAGCCTTAAAAGAGTGGAATCTTCTTGTATCATATTGAGTGGTGGGCCTTGAAACGACACTCTTTCTTTTCCTGGAAGACATCTGCAGACAAAGGAATTAAACATTTGATCAGGACTCAATTTATTAAAAATCAAAAGAAAAAATGAAAAAAAAAACTAAAAAAGACACTTTCCGCTTAGCGGGCCTTCATAAAAGACACACACCCACTTAGCGAGACATGGGTTGCTTAGCGGGCTTCACAAAAAATGACACTGGGCTTAGCGACACAGGAGTGCCGCGTAGTGGAAAATGCTAAGTTACAGTGTCTGCAAAGTTGGCTTAGCTGGCAAGGAGCCCGCTAAGCCTAAGGTTAGCCACATGGATTTGCACTTAGCCAAGGATAAGCTGCACTTAGCGGCACTAAACTGAGCAAAAATTTCACTAATTTATGTAGGCTTAGCGAACAGGGCCGCTCAGCTCAGCAGATGCCGCAAGGAATTTCGCTTGGCGCAGGAGATCCTGGCTTAGCGCGCGGCCAATCAATCAAATTTTTTTTACTAAGTTACCTGGGCTTAGCGAATTAGCCTCACTTAGCCACAGGTATTGTACTAGGCAGATAAGTGTTCATCCTCAAGAAATAAACTCGCTTAGCGCACAAGGCATGCTTAGCAAGTTCTCTTATCAGCACCTATGTTCAGGGAAGAACTCGCTTAGGGCAATAGGTGCGCTCAGCGAGTTCTTCAGGAAAACGCCTATATTTAACGAATATTGATGAACTCGCTTAGCGAGGTAAGTGCGCTAAGCGAATTCATTGCATTTTCCAGAAAAAAACACAGAAACAGTGGCATGTTTTCTTCCATATTTTGGGCCTCTACCTAGTGGATTAAACATGCACAGCCCTCAATACAGTTTTCAGACACAAAATGAACCTAAAGTTTTCAACTTTAAACTATTTGTAAAACAGCAAAACCCTAAAAATTTAAACCTACTCAAAAGTTGTCTATCCTAAGGTTTGATAAAATAGCAAAGAGAAAGATCAAGGAACTTACTTGTGCTGCGAATGATTGATGAGAACAAAAGGATGCAAAGCAAAAGAAACAAAAACACATAGAGAGCAGTTTGAGGGAGAGAGGGAGCAGAAAGGGTGCAAATTTTTGGAAAGTGGGTGTAACTGACGTTACACCCACTAAGAACGTTTCGTTCTTTTCGCTTAACGGTGAGGTTCACTGAGCGAGAAGGCGAGACGTTTGGTTTCTCAAATTTTCCCATTCAGCGGTCCCGTGCTTAGCCAAATTCAAAATTCAAAATTAATTTTTTTAAGCACAGAATTTGGCTTAGCGCGAAGGTGTTGTCGCTTAGCAAGATCTGCAGATCAGAAAACCTGCAACTTCCGCTAAGCCAAGCTCTAGTCCGCTTAGCTGAACTTATGCATTTTAAGTGCAGAGGAGCTGGCGCTGAGCGGTTAATAGCATCGCTTAGCGCGCATATAGCCGCAAGCGATTGAGCTCAGCGACCATGAATGGCGCTAAGCTGCATCAAATCCAGTTTAATCTACAAGACAGTCTGCTTAGCCAGCAAATTACACGCTCAGCCCCATGGCCCTCAATTCTGACCGCAATGAATTGTGCTTGGCGACACTGGGTCATGCTTAGCCAAGGTAAAGCCATCGCTCAGCGATCAGTCTGTCGCTTAGCTGAATTCAACTCGAATTGATTTTGGCTTAGCTTAACCTTGGCTAGCTTCTGGAAATAATCAACCTCAGGTGCCAGGGTTGTGCGCTAAGCGCTTGAAACTCGTGGCTTAGCGCATGAACGATTATGCGCTTAGCGAAAGGACTAATTTTCAAAAAGATTTTATAAGTTTTAAACTTAGTCCTTTCCCAAGAAATTGAAACCCTTAATTTTACCATTCAAAAAGAGGTTTATATTCTCCAATGTTCAGATTATACAACAAGTTCCCAATGATCCAATGCATGAAAAACCAAAAATAACACAAATTGAAACTGGGTTGCCTCCCAGGGAGCGCTTCTTTAATGTCATTAGCTTTACACTTTTACCTCACTGGGCGATCTTACGTTTTGGTTCTCGCCTTCAGAACCTCTTGACCTTCTCCCATTACCCGCAAGCAAACATTGTGTTCTGGAGTAGGCTTGTCTTCAACAAACAAGTCAAAATCAATTTTCTGGTCTTCAAAACCTAACTCCAGCTTCCTCTTCCCCATGTCAACTATGCAGCTTGCAGTCAACATGAACGACCTCCCCAAGATTATAGGGATGTCAGTATCTTCAGAGATATCCATGACCACAAAGTCTGCTGGGATGATAAAATGCTTGACCCTGACCAATACATCTTCAATTACTCCGTAGGGCCTGGTAATGGAGCGGTAAGCTAATTGTAGAGTCATTCGAGTGGGCATAATCTCCAACTCTCCCAATCTTCTGCACATGGAGAGTGGCATCAAATTAATGCTGGCTCCCAGATCAATCAGAGCCTTTCCCATATTGACTTCTCCTATTGAACAAGGAATAGTTACACTCCCGGGATCTTTATGCTTAGGTGGAAGAATCTTTTGGATCACTGCACTACAATTTCCTTCCACTATGATGTTTTCCTGATGAATGTATTTGTGCCTCCTTGTCAACATATCTTTAAAAAATTTGGAGTAGAGTGGCATTTGCTGCAGAGCTTCGCCAAAGGGCATGGTTATTTCCAGTTTCCTGAAAATATCCAAAAATCTAGCCAAATGACGATTTTTTTCTTTCTTGGAAGGTACCACAGGATATGGTACTTCCACACCTTTGTCCACAGCCTTTCCACTTCTACTCTTATATGAAATCTTATTTTTTTCTTCTTTTTCATTTTTTTCATTTTCTATTTCTTTTTCTCCTTCTTTTTCTTTTTCTTAGTTCTCTATCTCTTTATTCTGGACCATTATTTTCTTCCCTTTTTCCTGATTCTATTTACCCTTCACATCATTTTCCTTAACCTTAACACCTGTCTTTTCACCCATTTGCTCCTTGTACACCAGACTTTCTTTATCCTCAGCTTCCACAAACCTTTTACTCATAGTCATCACAACCTTGCATTCCTCCTTAGGATTATTTTCCGTATTTGCTCCAAAACTGTTGGATGACTTGTCAGCTATCTGCTTGGCCAGTTGTCCCACCTGGACATCAAGGTTCTTTAGTGCTGACTCAGTACTCTTATGATTTGACATCGTTACCTGCATAAACTGAGTCAAGGTCTCTTCCAACTTAGTCGTCCTCTGAAAGATGTTAGGCCCTTGTTGAATTGGCCTGTTTAAGGATCCACCCTGGTCTTTATTGAACTGGTTGTCAGGGTGTGTCATCCACTGTCCTTGCTGATTATAAAGACCTTGTTGGAAGCCTGAAAATCCTCCTTGATTATACCTTTGCCTCTGCTGATTCCCTATGAAATGAAATTCTTGAGTGTTTTCTTCAGTGGTGATGCATTGGCCTGTCTCATGAGCTTCACCACAAATGGTACAACCTGTGACCTGCAAAACAAAAGAATGTGTAGGTTGTAAAATCGACAGTTTAGTTGGCAGCTTACCAAGTGTTTCCGGTAGGATCTCAAGTTGCTTAGATAGCAACTTGTTCTGTGCCAACAAAGCATCGTGTGATGTTAGCTCCAACAGTCTCTTCTTTGTGGGTTGATGGGTTCTGCCCCTCGAAATGGCATGATCACTGGCTGACATGTTCTCTATTAGCTCAGTTGCTTCTTATGGGGTTTTCAGCTTTATTTTTCCCCCAGTAGAAGCATCTAGTAATTGCTTGGTTTGTGGTCTCAGCCCATCTATGAACATATTCAGTTGGATTGGCTCAGAGAATCCATGGGTGGGAGTTCTTCTCAGTAAGTCTCTGAATCTCTCCAACGCCTCACTCAAGGATTCATCAGGGAATTGATGAAATGAAGATATTGCTGCCTTCCCTTCAGCAGTCTTAGATTCTGTGAAATACTTCTTTAGGAACTTTTCCACAACTTCTTCCCAGGTTTTAAGACTGTTACCTTTGAATGAGTGGAACCACCTCTTTGCCTCTCCTGCCAGTGAAAATGAGAAAAGACTGAGTCTGATAGCTTCATTTGGTACACCAGCAATCTTAACAGTGTTACAAATCTCAATAAATGTTGGCAAGTGTGCATAGGGATCTTTATTAGGTAATCCTTGAAATAAATTCCCTTGTATCAGAGGGATCAAAGAATGTGGGTAGGTGATGTTGTGCGCTTGCACTTCAGGACGTGCAATGCTAGTGAAAAATTGTGGTACCGAGCTACTTGAATAGTCCTCAAGGGTAGTCCTCTGGTCGTGCTCATCTGCCATGGTAGCAGTTTCACACAATTGATTAGTGGATTCCCTTGATGATGGTGAATTAGGTGATGATGAATCAGAAAAATGGGTCTCTTCCTCAAGAATGGATGCAACTGTTCTGTCTTGCAATAGTTTCCTTCTCCTCTTAGCCCTATTCCTTCTCAGTGTAGCTTCAATTTCTAAGTCCAAAGGAACTAAAGTTCCTGTGGGAGATCTATGCATAAACAGTACTAACAGAACAGCGGTTATCCAGTTCAATAAGAGAAGACAAATATAAATTAAAGAACAAATATTCACAGAAACAATCAAAGAATAACAAATAAAGAATAGAAACGTAAGAATGAGCTAACTTTCCAAATAAAAAGAAGCTCCCCGGCAACGGCACCAAAAACTTGTTCGCGGTCGGCAAGTGTTCTGGATCGCATAAGTAGTATAAAACAGTAAGAACCGAGTATCGAACTCTCGGGGAACTTGTGTTATCTGGCAAGCTATTTCGGTAAATAGGTGTCTAGTATGAAAAGATGATTGTGGTTATGAACAAGTATGTAAACTATCTATGCAAAAAGAAAGAAAATCATGCAAGAGAAATGTTGTGTAAAAACAAGTAGAGAACGTGTTGGTCTTCCTAATAGGTTCCTAATGCTAAAATGAATGTTCTCTATCTAACAAAGCTCATGTATTCCTATGTTGTCTCCTGGACTGCTAGACCCCGATTCCTCATGATAGCCTAGCCAAATCCTGGTCAAGCCTCGTCCGCAGATTCCTCTTGTAAGACTAAACTCAAGAAGGACTGCATTAAGACACACATACATAACTAAGTTCTTGTACCCCGATTCCTCGTGATAGTACAACAACTTAGCCCCATACTATCAAGGACTTTAGAATCAGACCAGTTTCCATTGTTGAATGACCCTAACAAAGCATGCATCTACGTGATCAAGGTAAAGGAATACTGGAATGAAAAGCAGATAGAACATAGAACACACAAAACATCATTACATAGATAGAAATATATTTACATCAGGTACCTACAGGGATGATCCAACAGAGGATTTAGCTTTCCATAGTTCGAAAACCTCCTTTACAACACAGAGAAGAACAGGATGAAAGATTTCAAAAATACAAGTGGTGAGGATGTCTCCTTCACCTCTAGGATCTCACAATCACTCACAAACTCATATCAAGCTCTCAGAACGGCTTCCGCTTTGAGCTCTCGTCTCTGCAGATCTTCACACAGCAAAATCTCCTAGAACTCTCTAGAACTTGGACCTTTCTCTCTCTAGAACTTCCTAAACATGCAAAAGCTTCAAGCCAAGGCCAGACTCTCGTGCATGCAGAGGCTTCTCAAGGAAAAATGCCAAACTGCTACAAAAAATCTGATTTCAACCTTAAATAGGTGGGTTGGTCCGTGCTCGCACGCTTAGCGCAAATCTGAATTGCTTAGCACGCATAAGTGGATTTTGGCTTAGCGCGCTGTCGCAACCTACCCTTCGGCGGGAGGGCGACGCGTGACTCGCGGGATGCGTGTTCCACGAAAGGAATACGCGCGGAGTCGCCACCAACGTTTATTTGAGGAAAACGTCGGAAAAACCGGAAAAGACGCGATCTACGAACTTTTAAGTGAAAGGTTCGGGAGTTGTATTTACGCACGGGGAAGGTATTAGCACCCCACACGTCCGCCCCAAGGGACGGCAGCCTTTAATCGAATGTGCAAACATGACTTTGATTTTTTTATGTTCCCTTTTTATGTCTCTATATCCTTTATACCCTTTTTATATTTTTCCTTTTTTGTGGTCGACAAGGGTGTTTCCCTTTGCTCCTACGTATTCCTCAATTTGGGATGAGAAAATCAGACCTACGTAGTTCTTTTTTATCAAGTGATTCTTTTTACTTTAAGAGGTGATCATTTTAAGGCGTTGGACCTTAAAAATGATCCATTTTACTTAGTGAGAAAATGAAATGACAAACTTCAAAAGCCTATTTTTATGGACGAGCTTGACTAGGCGAATTGATTTTAGCCTTGAGTTTCACTTTAGTTATTAATCAATTCGATTAAGAATGAGAAATCCCAAAGAGAAAATGTCCACTTGATTTTCCGCTTTATTTTACTAAAAGATGTCTTTTTGATTATTATATTATTTTTTACCTCTTTTTGATTTCCAACGTGGTTACGGCACGACCGAACGGTCGGAATTTATTTTAACCGAAGTTAATGGATAATACAATTCAAACGTTCGGTGGAAATTTATTTTTATTTTTAAGTTAAGCGAGAAATGACTTAAGTAAAATGGCTTAAGCATGTCAACAGGGGGTATAAAAAGTAAACAAAATGAGAATAAAAATGCACGAAACACAATGTGGACCACTACGGGTGCATAGAATGAATCGAAAAGCTTGGTTCGAGGTACTTACCCGTTGAAGATCGAAGAACGATGAAGAACGAATGAAGAACGTCGAAGAACGGTTCAAACCTTTGCGAGATTCCTCACGGAAAACGTTACGGAAACGTTTCGGAAGCGCCTCGGCTTAGATTTTCTTCACGGAAATAATTTTTCCAAGCAAATTCGAAAGAGAGAAAAGTGCCTAAGGGGCTGGACCCCTTCCTTCTTCATTTCCTCCCCTATTTATAGCAAAATAGGGGAGGTGGTTGCCGCCCAGCTCGCCCAGGCGAGCAGGGTTGCTTCCTCCAGAAGCAACCGCCTTCTGGAGGAATCTTCTGGAGGGCCCAAATGGGCCTGGGTGCTATTTGCACCCCCATTTTTACTAAGTACACCCCCCTCTGCTGTTTTTTTGGTGATTCTTTTTTTCGTAAAGTTACGGAAACTTACGAATTTCGTAACGATACTTGTTTTCTTTCCGTAATGTTACGGAACCTTGCGGATTACATAATCATCCCCTTTTTGACTTACGGAATGTTACGGAACCTCACTTAATTATGCAACGATGCTTCCATTTGATTTCCGGTGTGTCACGGAAACTTACGGATTGTGCATCAATATTTTTTGGTTTTTTTCGGCATGTCCTGGAATTTCACAAATTGCCTAATGATGGGTGCCAAGCACCTCACGAGGACCAAAGAATGGTCGCACGTCATCGAGCAAAGGTCCCCGGACGAAATTAGGGTATGACACGCGCTTCTCTCGCTTAGTGGATGAGCTGAAGCGGTGCGCTTGATGACCTGGAGCGGTGCGCTCAGCGAACCTGACAACTCATCTTCTTTTGGCTTCTTCCTCGCGCTTATCCACTGAGTGTCGCGATTAGCAAATGCTCGCTAAGCCAACAGATTGGCTTAGCGAGAAGGTGAAAACAACACTTTTGCCAATTTGCCTAATTAACCTGAAAATGATAGAAATTGATTATTAAACACACAACACAAAAGTATAAATTATCTATTACCTATATTTAACAGAAAGTACTTATAATATTAGAAAACAACTATAAATTGTAGAAGTTTGATACAATGTACACAAGTTTTATACATAAAAGTTAGTCGTATTCATCGACTAACATTTGTCTCCAAGAAAGAAAACGCGTGAAGTCGCCACCAATGTTTATTCGAGGAAAACGTTAGAAAAATAAAAAAGATGAAGGTCTGTGGATTTTGAAAATGAGGGTTCTGGAGTTGTTTACGCACGAGGAAGGTATTAGCACCCCACGTGGCCGTCACAAGGGAGGCAACCTTTGATCGAGTGTGGAAAACATGACTTCAAAATTATGTATTTTCCCTTTTTATGTTTATTATTTTTTTGTGGTCGACCCTTGTTCCTATGTATCCTCGGGTGTGATGAGGAATTCATACCTACGTAGTTCGTTAAGTCTAAAAGTTTGTGTTACATTGATTTTATGTTTTTTGAAAGATTGATTTTAATTGCGAACAAAAGTCGTTTAAGGCGTTGGACCTTGAAACAATGTTTTAAATTTTGAAAAGCAGAGAGAGTTGTTAAGGCGTGTGACCTTTAGACAATCTTCTCAAGTTTGAAAAGTGAAGAGAATCATTAAGGCATTGGACCTTGAAACGATGTCAACTGATTTTAATGAAGAGAAAATCAGTTATATGTTGATTTCATCTTGGTTTTATTCATTAACTTTCAATCTCTTTAAAATGATGATTTACGGCATTAACGATCGGTTGAAACTTACTTTACAAGAAGAAAAGTGATTACCGATGATAGAAGAAGGAGATGAAGATGCACAAAAAAAGAAAAAGTACCCCTAAGGGTGCATAGATCACATTCAAATCCTTAAAACAAAAACTAACCGGATAACGAACAAAGAACAAACGAAGAATGATGTTAAAGTCGATTATGGTCGCAATTCGGTAGTGCCTCAGCCTCGTTTTCTCTTCTTTCTTCTTCTTCTCTCTAATTTTTGTCCATTTCTCTCAATGTTGGACCTTGGAATTCATCACTCAGCCCCCCTCACGCCTATTTATAGCAAAAGATGGCATTTAGGGTCATGCGAGTCGTTGCTTCAACCTGAAGTAACCTTGCTCGCCCAGGCGAGCCGGTTACTTCACCATGAAGCTATTTGGTGGCCCAGGCAAGCCAGAGGCTAGCCTGAGCGAGCCAGTTTTCAGAAAAAAGCTAAAAATGACCCATTTGCTCCTGTCTTTCGGTGTTTTTCGTATTCTTGATCAAAACATTGAATGATCATTTGTTTTGCACTGTAACTGGCATTCAACATCATAAGTCGACTGACAAGAATCAAAAGACATCAAACGATAGTCCCCAAACAAAATTAGGGTGTGACAAAAGACTACGATGTCTTTAGTCATTTATGCTTCCAAATACTACAACATCTTCAATCATTTATGCTTTTAAAGACTATGATGTCTTCAATCATTTATGCTTCCAAAAACTATAATGTCTTCATTTATTTATGCTTTCAAAGACTACAATGTCTTCAGTCATTTATGCTTCCAAAGACTACAATGTCTTCAATTATTTACACTTCTAAAAACTACAATGTCTTCAGTCATTTGACTACAATGTCTTCAGTCATTTACGCTTCCAAAGACTACAATGTCTTCAGTCATTTGACTTCAATGTCTTCAGTCATTTACGCTTTCAGAGACTACAATATCTTCAGTCATTTACGCTTTCAAACATTACAATGTCTTCAGTTAGTTATGCTTTCAAAGACTACAATGTTTTCAGTCTTTTACGCTTTCAAAGACTATAATGTCTTCAGTCATTTATGCTTTCAAAGACTACAATGTCTTAAGTTATTTATGCTTTCAAAGACTATAATGTCTTCAGTCATTTACACTTTCAAAGACTACAACGTCTTCAGTCTTTTTACATTTTCAAAGACTTTGATGTCTTCAGTCTTTTACTTTCCAAAGACTTCGATGTCTTCAGTCTTTTACTTTTCAAAAACTTTAATGTCTTTAGTCGTTTACTTTTCAAAGACTTCAATGTCTTTAGTGTTTTACTTTTGAAAGAATTCAATGTCTTTAGTCTTTTACATTTCAAAGACTTCAATGTCTTCTGTCTTTTTACATTTTCAAAGACTTCAATGCCTTCAATCTTTTACATTTACAAGACTTCAATGTCTTCTGTCTTTTACATTTTTACGAGACTGCAATGTCTTTAGTCTTTCACACTTCCAAAGAATTCAATGTCTTCTGTCTTTTACATTTCAAAGACTTCAATGTCTTATGCCTTTTACATTTCAAAGACTTTGAATGTCTTCTGGCTTATACATTTCAAAGACTTTAATGTCTCCTGTATTTTAAATTTCAAAGAATTCAATGCCTTCTGTCTTTTACATTTCAAAGACTTCAATGTCTTCTATCTTTTACATTTCAAAGAATTCAATGTCTTCTATCTTTTACATTTCAGAGACTTCAATATCTTCTGTCTTTTACATTTCATAGACTTCAATGTCTTCTGTCTTTTAAATTTTTAGAGACTTCAATGTCTTCTGTCTTTTAAATTTTTAGAGACTTCAATGTCTTCTGTCTTTTACATTTCAAAGACTTTAATGTCTTCAGTCTTTTACATTTACAAGACTTCAATGTCTTCTGTCTTTTACATTTCAAAGACTTCAATGTCTCTAGTCTTTTTACATTTTCAAAGACTTTAACATCTTCTATCTTTTACATTTCAAAGACTTCAATGTCTTCAGTCTTTTACATTTACAAGACTTCAATTTCTTCAATTTTATACATTTACAAGACTTTAATGTCTTTAGTCTTTTACATTTACAAGACTTCAATGTCTTCATTCTTTTACATTTACAAGACTTCAATGTCTCTAGTCTTTTACATTTCAAAGACTTCAATGTCTTTAGTCTTTTACATTTTTAAAAACTTCAATGTCTTCAGTCTTTTACATTTCCAAATATTTCAATGTTTCTAATTTTGTTTTACGAGACTACGACGTGTTTTGCTTGATGCTTTCGATACTTCCATGTCAATGTCTTTTTTTTTTAGGTTTCGCTTCCTTGGTTTTCTCTGGCATCCAGTCAAATAGGAAGATCACTCAAATGAAATTAGTGTCCTTATCTTTACTTACCTTTTCATTTTCAATAAAAGATAAGTAAAGAGGGTCAACTGTCAGACCTTAATTTCATCCAAGGACTATCGTTCAATGATATTTTGATTCTTGCTAGTCGAATTATGGTGTTTTACGCTAGTTATAGCGTGAAACAAGGAATCACTCAGTGTTTTGATCAAGAAAACAAAAGGATACCAAGGAAGGGGGCAAAGGGGTCTTTTTTGGATTTTTCTAGACCCTAGCTCACTCAGGCTAGCATTTGGCTTGCCTGGGCCATGAAATAGCTTCATGCCTAAGTAACCAGCTCACCTGGGCGAGGTTCAATTGCCCCAAAATGGCTTTTTCCCTATAAATAGCCATGATGGGAGGGTTTAAGGGGTTCGAAGGTTTAGGAGTTGAGAGAATTGAGAGAAGAGAGAAAGAAGAAGAAATGAAATTGAGGCGTTACTAAATCGTGATCGTGATTATTCCCAATATCGTTTTCTTGTTTTGTGTTCCTCGTGAAATAGTCGGTTAGTTTTGTTTTTAAGGATTGAATGTGATCTATGTACCCTTAGGGGTCCTCTTTGTTATTATGTGCATATTCATCTTCTCCATCTATCATCTGTAATCTCTTTTTGTTTTGTAAAGTTTAATCTTAACCGATCACTAGTATCGTAAAGTTGTCTTTAAAGAGATTGAAAGCTAATAAACAAAACCAAAATAAAACCAACTCATAACTGAACTTCTCTCCATCAAAAAGTCACTTGAGATCATTTCAAGGTCCAATGCCTTAACGACCTTTTTGTTTGTAATCAAAATGAATCTTTCAAAAGCATAAAACCAGCTCAACACACAAACTTTCTCACTTTAAAGAACTACATAGGTCTGAATTCCTTATCGAACTTGAGGATACGTAGGAGCAAGGGCAACCACCTCGTCGACCCCAAAAAGTAAAAAAATATAAGAAAAAATAAATAATTTTAAAGTCACGTTGCGCACATTCGATTAAAGGCTATCATCCCTTGTGACAGGCGCGTGGGGTGCTAATACCTTCCCCATGCGTAAACAACTCCCGAACCCTTATTTTCAAAATTCGCAGACTACTTTTTGGGTTTTTTCTAATGTTTTCATTAAATAAACGTTGTTGACAACTCCCACACATTTTCTTTTTGGAAGATGCCCTTTATACTTTTTCGCTCGTGTGCCCGTCGTAAGGTAGGCTGTGATAGGGGGTTAGGTGGGTCCTTAGATTTGTGTGGATTTGCAATAAGGAGGAGAATGTGACCTCGACATTTGTGGGACGAAGTCTACTTTTCATCATAGTTATAACACAGACCTTTCTCACGGCGGAGGGCAATTTTGTCTAGAGTATGGTGAATGAAAGGCTGACGAGGATTGGAAGTGGTGGTTGTGCAGGGCTATACGTATTTGCGGGTTTATAACTCTGGCAATGATCAAGGAGTTTATCCTCCTGCAATTTAGCAAATGTCGTGGCTTATGGTAAAGATATTGGTTATATGGCTTAGACTTCACGGATAATTTTCGAAGAGAGGCCAGAAATGGAGCACCTAAAGAGGAAAAGTGTTTCAATAGTGCACCCTTAGGATCGTCGTAGTGCGTTAGAGCAAATCGTGATTCCAACGCCTAAAGAAATCCAGGCCACGAGGTGATAAAGCCGTTCCGATATGACCATTGAAACCAATTGAGGGAAGGACCATCCATGTAGAACAGCATGACGATAATGCACTCCTACTCGGGTGTTCCCTGGTACTCAAAGAATTGGGAGATCTTAAAGATCCATCCCAAGTGATGTAAGCTCCATTGGAGCTTGTAGGCCTAGGATCTTCTTCATCAATGGATTCCTTTGCTTCTTGGAAGATGAATGGCAGCGAAATGGAGAAGGAGGAGAGAGAGGAGATGCCACTTCAAGGAGAAGATGAGTCTAGAAGAAGCTCACCACCATAGGAGGCCATGGATAAGAGCTTGGAGGAAGAAGAAGATGAATGAAGGGAGAGGAAGAGAAGAGCACGAAATTTTGTACTCTAAAAGAGCTCTGAAATCTGAAGTTTAATTTTCAAATGATCAAAGTTGCAAAAGTGCACACACATAGCCTCTATTTATAGCCTAAGTGTCACACAAAATTGGAGGGAAGTTTGAATTTCTATTCAAATTTCACTTGAATTTGAAATTGAATTTGTGGAGCCAAAATTTCACTAATTATGATTAGTGAATTTCAGATATGGTTCAGCCCACTAGTCCAAGATCAAGTCCAAGATTCTCCACTAAGTGTGCTTCGGTGTCATGAAGCATGTAAAGCATGAAGGACATGCACAAAGTGTGACTAAATGATGTGGCAATGAGGTGTAGCAAGCAAATGCTCACCTCCCCCTCTAAAATTTAATTGGATTGGAATTTTCCCAATTCAATTAAATTTATTTCCCAACACACATCAAATATTCACTTAATGCATGTGAAATTACAAAACTACCCTTAATACAAAAACTAGTCTAGGTGCCCTAAAATACAAGGGCTGAAAAATCCTATATTTCTAGGGTACCCTACCTACATTATGGAGCCCTAAATACAAGGACAAAAAATAATGAAATCCTAATCTAATGTGTACAAAGATAAGTGGACTCATACTTAGTCCATGGGTCCGAAATCTACCCTAAGGCTCATGAGAACCCTAGGGCCTTCTCTTGCATCTTTGGCCCAATCTACTTGGATTCTTCTATCCAATGCCCTTGCGGGGTAGGATTGCATCACCAAGGGGTCGTGGCCATCAAACCTTAGAACTTCGAGTTTGATGTGAGGACGTGGGGAAGGAAGGGGCAGGGTTGGGGTCATGGAAACAATGGTGAGGTGGTTGAGGCAGTCCAGGAAGGTCTTAACCTTAGAGGCGAGGTTAGAGTGTTTGGAGGGAAGGGATTCGTGGTGAATGGTTAAGTGAGATAAAGCCATGGCAAGTCAGACCAAGATAATAGGAGCATAGGGAAAGAATAAGGAGTAAGGGACCTTGAATTCGAGGGCAAGGGACCTCCTTCTATGCTAAAGGTAATTTCTGAAATTCATATTTTGCTTTTATTCCTTTCTATGTTCTATTTATATAAGCTTTGGTGCTAATCATACTCACAATTCACTAAGGCAACTAACAGAATTCCACTACTAACAGAATTATCAATCCACTAACGCCACTCATAATTACTAATAATCTTTGGCATTTTGCTAAATAGAAAACATTGCTAATATCCACGACTGTTACACGTAATCTTCAAGGTAGGCTGGTCGAGTTGCACTTCTCTTAGGCCTACTGTCTTGGGCCTCTATTGCATTTGTAGTCTCTGATATGCTTGGATTCTAGTTGCAATCAATCAACCTATGAAACATTTTAGCATCACCAACACCATCAATTGTCATGCTGCCACTTTGGTTGAGATATTTATATTCACGATATAGGAGAAAATATTTTCATGCTCAATTAAATTGATGAAGAAATCACAATGTGAAGCTAACATATCACTTCATATGCATAAATTGGGGTCGATAAATTTCCGTATAAAATCTAGTGTTCATTTAAGATTTGTAACTAATATTATAGGGAAGGGGAGATCTTTATAGATGACAACACTGGGATCAGATGTGTACAATGGAATATCTCAAAAATGGTCATTTTGATCTCAAAGATGCACAGAGGTGTACAAGTATGCAAACTAATAGATAGGCTATGTAGAAAATGCACCTTTAAAATTAGATGAAGATCCAACACAAAGTTGATAAAATATGTGATATGACCTCTCGCCCAAGGCAAGTTGAACAACTCTTGACTGTCCAAGAGACAAGATGATTTTAGAAGTGAAGAATAATAAATATTTCAGTTTCACACTTTTGTTCAAAAAGAGCATCTCAAGTTACCTTTTCTAACAGAACTCTTCAATTTAGCATATGGGAATTGGCATATGAGAAACACAAATCATAAGAATAAGCTTGGTTAGTAAATTGAAAAAACAAAAAAAAATATCAGAAAAGAGGTAATTTTATTAACATATTTAATTCAAACAATCTTAGAAGTTTGAATTTTTGCCCCATAAATTTTCCCCATTGTACTGAAATGAATTTCAAGCAACTTCCCCTACACCCAATTAAAAATGAATATCAACTAAATTGCTCAGCCATTAGATAGCATCCACACATCTTATAGAAATCTTATAGAACAAGAAAAGGTGGAGTAGGTTCCTTCCACTACATTGAAAAGAAATGCAAATTCACAAATCTGCTAGAGTTGTCATTTCTAGATGTTTTTGCATTCCTAAAAGCTTCTGGTTTAAAGTGTCTGAAGAACTTTATTTTCTATTCCATAACATCCACCACCGAGAGCAATTAAGTATTGCATAGAAATTTTTGTTGTCTCTGGTTTCCCAGATCCACTCTTGCCACTATAAAAAAATTTGAGTTTAGGAACATGTATTAAGAGGCGTGCATGAAACAAATCATCTAATGTGCTGAGTGTTAACCTTATGATAATGAACTGATTTGCTTCATCTAAAATGTACAGCATGCAAACAAAAAAGCTTTGTATCACACAATTGCATTATAAAAGTTTCAAGGAGGAGAAAGAAAAAGCGAATTCCTTTTACCTCTAATGTATTTCCTCAAATAAACTTTATTGCACAAACTATAAAATCCTGATTGTAAATAGTAGAAAACAGGAAATTAGAAAAAGCCTTTATCATTGGTGATTTTTTGGCAAAAAACTAATCATGGAAAAAGACCTCTCCATTATCGGCTATAATTAAAATATTAATCAAAGTGCTTGCTTATGAAAATTAAGATGTAAAGTACAAGGCTTTAAACTTGGTGTACTAAAATTAATTTGGACAGAAAATTAAAGATAAAATGTACCACCAATAGTTTTGAGTTGAAAGGTATGGAATGATTTTTCCTTTAAATGGTAAGTACTAGAGCACTTTATAATCTACCTGGAAGAACTAATTCCATACGCTGGACTTCCCAAGACTCAAAGGATGCTCCCAAAAGTGATTTCGGATATAGATAGCAATGCCCTTGCACAGTTGGCATCATCAGTATCACAATTTGTCGAGTTGAACATCTTCCTTGTGATTTCTGGCTACCTAGCCACACAAAAATTCCACAAAAATTCCACTTGTACACACATACACCCTATCTTTCCACGTTGGCACACATGCACCCTATCATTGTCAGTTTGTGACAGAAAGAACCAAGTAAACTACAAATAAATTCAAATAATTAATGTGATGACACATTCCTTAGAATTATCTCTCTTCTACAAACCATAGTTTGTCACAAGAATGAACATGATAATGTGCAAAGAAATGTTACTTCATTCTAAAGCTCTAGCTCAACCCCTGACAGTTTTCAGTTATTTCTCATACAATCTTATGACAATTAATGCATCTTTACAACTTCACCCCCCTTCCAAACAAAACAAAAGTTTAACAAAATTAATGAGATGATGACACTAAGGCATCAAAGCTCCCTAAGAAACTAACTTACAAGATTCATGAAAATCTTCTCTTTGAATTGTTTGTGCTATGACCGCTTCTTGACTAATTTAGCTGACCAAAGCCCTCGATCTGGTGGAAGATATCCAAGCAATAGCTACAAGTATCAAAAAGCATAAATTGCAACAACATTCCATGATTTCATTTCCATTGTTTCATCAATAAAGGAAAACAATCTTGACTAACCAATAACAACCAAACCATATCCTTACTTAGACTTATGAACACACGACCTGCTTGGTTGGAATGGAATAGGAATAAGCCATTCACATATTTGGAATGCACATCCCTAGTGCATAAATCCCTACTCCATTTTTCTTAAATAAATCTAATTCACTTAAAAAAATAAAAAACAACTAAAATGTAGGAAAAAAAAGAATGAAAAAGAAACTTAACCTTCCACATAATAGAACGTATCCCAACAGCATCAGGTATACCTTAACATGCGAGGCTCTGCAACTTGCTCATATCCACCACCTTCTTTGACAACTAAACCAAACCAAATCATCACAAAATCAACACTATTACTAAACACACTAATCAACAAAACTCTAATGTCGTTTTACAAAAGTAGGTGAAGGAGGAGAGAGGGAACCTCGGCCAACAATTAAGCCTAGCGAGACACGTTGGTGCGCGGAACAAAAGCCTCGTTGTGATCTTCCCTCAGAGAATCATCGATTCTCTACGTCGACATAGGGGTTCATACCTCGATGTCAATGATGGCACGATGGTAATGAAAAGACGATGATGATGAAAGCACCATGTCGGCGAGATTCAGTAAGATGAGAGCAACAAAGGTTTAAGGGCAAGGCACAAGAGTGTTTCAGACCTAAGTGTGACAGCTTGAGTGCAACCAAACTCAACAAATTAATTTTTAAATTCAATAGGAAGAAGGTTTTCCAAAGCCGTCTTTAAACTTCTCAAATCAACAATGGTTTTCATGAAAACCATTGTCGTATTGAATGGCTTTATGATAGTTTTATCAAAAATTGTTGTTAACGTGTCCACTTATTTGAAAAATGCCACTGACCAAATTTCTACATCAATTTTGGTAGAACCGTCATTGTTATGGCATCGTAAAAAGCTTTTTGTGTAGTAGTGTGCGTACCAATAGTATATATAGTAGTATAAAAAAGTGCAATAATTATACACACAAACACAAAATATGTTAAAAGAGGAGGATCAAACTACACCAGTATAACTTAGTAACTATTACGCCATTAATAACTTCTTATAAAATGTATGTAATTTTATCAATCCAACTATTAAGTTATATTTTCATATTCTCAAGATTGTCTATGTTAAATTTTGTCAAAATTGAACATCAATAAGTATGTAATCAAATGATCAAATTTTAATATATTTTGAAAAGTTTATATTAAATTAATTTAATCTATATGAATGATGTAACAAATAATTTTGAAAATTAATACGAATTTTGATGATTTTTCTGAGAGGAAGTTTTAATCCAACAATAAATTTTAAGAAATATATCAGATATATATATATAGAGAGAGAGCACGAATCACACAAGAATGACCCTCTTGTGTGAGAATGAAAACGGTCCTTCTCATCCGTTAGATTAAAAAGTCAAGATTAAAATATTTTAAATTCAAATTAAAGTCTTATTTAATCATAAAATCTCTATAAGATTTATCAAACAGAAAATTAAATATTTTAAATATTTGATTTTTAAAAAATATTATAGAGATTTTATGGGTAAATGAGACTTTAATTTTAATTATATATATATATATATATATATATATATATATATATATATATATATATATATATATATATATATGATACATTTTTAAAATCAAAAGAATTGACCTTTTTATTTAACAAATTGGTAGATTGTTAAAATTCTTAAAGATGAGTAGTTTGAGTTTTTTTTTTTTTTTCAGGAATGTAGTTTTAGTTAACAAATTGAAATTTTTTTTATGTACCAAAAAAATGGGTAGTTTTAAGTAACAAATTTTTATCTTTTTAAATTTCAATAAATAACTCATTTTAATTATTATTTTTTGTGAGATTAATTTTTTAAAAAAAATGAACAGTTTTAAATAAAAAATTAGATCATTTTTAAAATTTAAAAACGTAGCAAATTCGATTAGAAAATCACAAATTTTTAAAATTCATAAAAGTTGCAGTTTTAATTAAAATATTGGTTAGTCTTTAAAATTTTAAAGAAAAGAACAATTTTAATTACAAAAACTACTGAAATTATTAGATTTTTTAAAAATTCAAATTATTATTTTTTGTCTCCAATCTTGGCCCAGTAATGCATCCCCAATCATGGCATAAGAATTCATATTCAAGGGAGAAAAAAGCATAAGAATTCAAGTGAAATAAAATATAATAGTATACTTTGCTTAAAACACCATCAATGTAAAATGATTTTATTTGATTTTGGCAAATGAAAATTGTAAATGCAATATTCTTGTGTAGACACAGTTAATAGAAAATTGACAAGTGGTAAAATATGGAGAAAAAATATTTTTCATTTATTAGATTTAATTTGATTTCTTCTGATAAGAAAATGATATAATTAGTTTCTTTTGATAAACATGTGATCAAATAAAGATATGTTAAATAAATAAAAAATGTAATAAAGATATTTTGTTTATGCAAATAAAACAAAAATGCGTAACAAAACTAAATCAGAAATTTTTTTAATATATTTTCTACTTACTTTTATTGTATTTTGTAAATTACATTATATAAAATAGATTAGTATTTGTATATTTTAAAATCTATTTATATATTCATTTTAAAATAAATATAAAATATATTTATAAATTATTTTATATAAATATATTAATTAATTTTTAATTATTAATAATTATTAAAAATGTTCAATAAAAAATATTTTATATAATTTGTATTTGGCCACAGTTGCTATCAACTCTTGATACGAATCATTTATTATTGAACGATTTTAATATTTTTATTTTGGTGATTTTGAAAATATTATGAATATATTTTATATGTATTTTAAAATTAATATATAAATATATTTTTAAATGTATAAATACTAATCCATTTATTGTTTTTTATATAATATAAATTAGAAATATATTTATAAAATATATAAAAAATATATTAAATAGATTATTTATAATATATTATATAATTAGTATTTGTCCACAGCTGTTATCAACTCTACAAACGAATAATTTCTCGTTAAACAATTTTAATAATTTTATTAATAAAAAATAGATTTTATTAATATTATATATTTATATATTTTTATATAATATAATTTAAAATATATTTTTTAAAAATATACATTACTACATAGAAAAAATATTAATAAAATTTCTGATTTTTTAGTTTGTTATTATTTGCAAAAATAGTAAATAAAAGATAACAAGAAAAATTTAATTTTTATTATTATTTAAGATATTTTTATAAGATGAAATATTTATAAAGTAAAACTAATTATATCATTTTCTTATCAGAAGGAATCAAATTAAAACTATTAAATGAGTGATATTTTTCTTTATATTTTACCACTTATCAAATTTTTATTAGTTATATCTAAGAGTGAGCTGTTAGATATGTGTCCACACAAAAATATCTCGGTAAATGTCGCATAACATTGACACATGAATATATAAAGGATTGACAAAAATTATATACTACTACTCTGCCAATAAAACATTTTTCTGTTGGTCATAACATGTCAAAGTATGACACACACAATATCATGTTATTAGATAATTACTAAGGCCCATGACCGTTCACATTTAAAGTAGTTAGCATGTCAAGTGTCCAGGACAGATTTAGATTTGCAGGATACTACTTGGACATTCTCAAGTTATGGAATATGTGTTTGATCTATTCAATTTATACTGTATATTATCTCTCAATTTCAACTTTGAATCATACACATTGTAAGTTCTTTCTCTCTCTTATCTAGTTTTGGTGTCTCAATCACAAATTCATGTTGATCCATATAAAAAAAAGAACAGGTGTATTTTAAGAAAATTGGTTGTTTTTAAATAAAAATATTTTAATTAATCTCATAAAAATTGTGTTTTCTTTTGTCCTGCATCATAATAATTGTTTTAAAAAAATATGATTATTGTTAATGGTTAAGTTTTAAAAATTAAAAATATTAGACGGGTTTAAAAAAACCCAAGGGCAAAGTGGGGGTAGTTTGAACTTTTAAAATTAAAAAAAATGTCACTCTTTTTAAATAACAGTGGTTTATTAAAAAAAAAATCCAGAAATGAGCAGTGGGGTGGTTTTTTTGGTAGCGTACATATTTTTATAAGTAGCGTGTGTAGTGCGGTGATTTGGAATTTTAAATAATAGAGATTTACGTTAATATTGATCCTCAAAAGTAAAAAAAAAAAAAAACTACTTTTATATCCAGTCAATCAATTTAACATGAAATAGATATTAATAAAAATATAATTGTGCATAAATTTTCAAGCAAGAAATTAACCAAGAAAAAAAGGCTGAATATAGAAAATGAGAGAATAGTGGGGAGGTTTAAAAAAGGATGGAAGGAAAGGGTAGATAGAATTTGGAAGAGTAATGGGAAAGTTAAAAAGAAAAAAAGGATTAAGGTGAATAAATTAGAATCCATCACAATTACTCAAAGGACGAAGAGTAGCTTTAGAAGAGGGTTCTGTCCATCTGCTTAGCTTCATGAAAAAATAGATAGTGATCCTGCAGTTGTGTGCAATGCTTCAATTATTCAAAGGGCAAAGGTGAAATTAAATCTGAAATTAAAGTCGAATTTCGAAGCCTTCATGAACCTTGTGCCACGGTTTCCCTGCTGTTTTCACTAATATTCATTCCAACAAACCCGGTAATAATAGTTTCCGTAAAGTGGAGCACATTTGACTATTTGAAGATTTTTTTTTTTTTTATATCTTCTTCAACGTGTTTGCATTTGTAATACCCCATTTTTTTAAAGTAAATTAAAAAATATTTTTATTTATAAATAAATAATTTTATAAAAATGATGATATTTGTATAATTAAATAAATAAGAAGAAATAATTTTATTAATTAAAATAATGATTTGAAGGAAAATAAAAAAGATATTTTATTTATTCATTTGATAAAAAATAAAATAAAATTTTATTTATAAAATAATAAAAATAAAGAAAAAAATAAACAATAGGCTAGGAGTATCCTAGATATGAACAAAGACATATGTTAGGTCAATTTTTACGGTTTTACGCTTCTTCTACCTCTTAATCACGCTTTTTCTTCTTCCTCTATCAAAACCTTCTATTTTTTCTTCACACACCCAAACCTGTCTCACTAAAATGGCGATCATGGACTCGTTAACAGTTTTGTGAAATTGGAGCACCAGGTTCGGAACTCATTTATGAATATTATCACTATTGGAATTTACGAAACAATGTTGAGGTGAGACAAATGCCTTTCACATTGTAGCTTTCTCTTTTTCCGTAGAGACCCAAAAGTTGTCTAGTAAAATTATGATCCCTAACTCGTCGACCATTCGATTGTCGTGAAATTTGGACATCACCTTTGGAACTCATATTCGCACATCTTCACTATTGGGATTTGCAAAAAAATGTCCATAGAGAGAGAAAAGTCCCTTGCAGGAAGACAATAAAATGAGGCTACAATCTCTTCCCCTTCTCTCCAACGCTTAAGAACCCTAACAAAGCAAACAAGGGAAAAACTTGAGGAATCTTAAGGAACTGCTAGAGACGTCACTATCATTACCGGATGTTTATTGGGAAAAACATGTGAGCACACTTAGAGGTAAGAGATGAGTTTATCGCACTTGGAGTTAGAATGAACATATGTAGGAATCCTAAGGGGATTAAATTGAGATTTATTTTGGGATGTTTATTGAATTATAATTTTTTCTTTTATGATTATACAAATGATATTGTCGTGTTTGACAGACCAATTGATGTCCTGATGTGAATTGGTTGATAAAATTGAGTGTTCTTGGTGTTTTTAATCTAGGATTTTGATTCATTGATTTTGATATGATTGTGTGAAATTGTTTGAGGGGTTTTACTCCCCATGTTGTGAGAAGCATTTTTGTATAAATTGTTTGTACTTTGAACAAGATTTGCTAGATTGACATGATAAATTGTTATATTAAGATTATGAAATTGTGATTAAAATTGTGCCTAAGTGATAAATTGAATATGTGTTGAATTGTGAGATAACATGCTGCTTTGAGATCATAACATTGTTATTTGGATTGAGTATAAGTGCAAAGTTGAACATGCGTTGATTTGTGAGATACACGTAAATATGTGATGATGGATTCTGACGTTGTGATATGTTAAAATTGTTTATTATGAAATTTGGTTGTGAATAACTGTGTGGTTAACACTTGATGTGACAATACTTATGTTGTGAGTTGTAAATTATACAATAACCAGACTGGTGTTTACCTTGAGAAAAGTGTTTAAGCACACTGTTAAAGGAAAAATGTAGTATTCCTAGTTAGGAACCTGAAGTGTTAAATTATAGTACAATGTGTTAAACGTGTTTGAAACACGAGTGTGAGGTCGTAGGTTTTGTATAATTCATGAGCAGTGTCTACGTACAAAAATTATTTTAGGGGTTGGACTTGAATTAGGAAGGTGAGACCCTAATGGATTCTTTGGAGTCTAGGCCTTGGGGGTAAAGACACTCGGTTTGAGTGCTCCTTTAAGCCTATGTTGATCCCATAAGGTTGGAGCATTATCACCAAACAGAGTGACTCTAACTGGTCACCTTATGATTTTACTTAGTGCGAGTGACCTGACATACCCATTGTGTGTTGTGTCTTGTTATGTACTCCTAAGCGCCCCAAGGTGGTTTTTCACTGACATGATACCACATTGCATATAGGCTTGAGTCTTAGTATAATTGTTTCATAACACTTGCTAATTCTTTATTATGAAATTGATGAATGTTATTACATCTTGACCCGAGTGTGTGATTCATGTGTAATGCGATTGGTGATTGAAAAATGAATTTTAAATGATAAAGTGGTGAAGTGACATGGATTGAATTAAGTTGAGCTATGTTATAAATACTCCCATAATTTATTTTGATTACGTATTTGTTTTATAAATGTGATAACTTACTCCCTGTGTGCTATTTGTGTTTGAATCCTATGATGATCTCGAACCTTATGTTCGTGGGAGCAAATGACTAGGTGGATGGCTTTAAAGAACCTCATGCTAGAGAATGTTGGGACACAATGTTCTGATAGGATGTGACATTGGGGATGAGTTTTTTTATTTTAATTGCATGATGTTATTTTATTTTACCTCACTAATTTACACAAAATTTCTTTTGCAAACTTTGACAGCCTTTTTTTGAGTCGGATATGTTTTTAATAAGTTTTATTTGGTAATAGTGAAGTGAATGTTAACCTTTTATCCACATGAATTTGTATATCAATATTTTTTATATGTTTTATTTATTTATATATATGTCGGGGTTGAGGGTGTCCCAGCATTCATTGCACCTTTTTATCGTTGGGCAAGTCTACCATGATGATCTTAGTTTTTCTTCAAGACAAACAAATTAAATTAGGATAAAGTTCACACTCTACTAGAAAATATGATTTTGACATTGGCATTTCAACGTTGGTTTTACAAAAACCGATGTTAAATAAAATGTGGTGGCATAATTGTAATTAACATGAGTTCATTAGCATTTGTTTTCAAAAAAATGATGTTGTGTGTCGATAACAACATCGATTTTTATAAAAACCGATGTCATTTTATCAAATTCTTAACATAGGTTTTTATAAAAACCAATGTTGTTCGATTAATTCTTAACATCAGTTTTTATAAAAGCTTATATTATATTTTAACCCAAATTAAAACCCCAATCATTGTTTCATTCTCTTATCTCGCTCATCTTGTTCAGTGCTTTCCAAACCCTTAACTAGTGCTCTCACCACTCTTACTCATGACGGTCCTCACTCTTACCACTATCACTAGTGATGATGCTTAATCTCACCGCCATCACTATGCCATTAGGACACTGCTGTTGCGACGATGTGGAAGTCTATGTCTTCCGTTAGCCATCCACGGTGTGTTCTTCTTTTACTTAGCTCATAACTCATTGGGACACATAAATGTTACATAAACTAGATAGGGTTTGAAAAATGTAGTATTTTGTTCTTAATTTCTAATTAAGGCAGGTTGTTATACAGTCTTTGTAGCCTTCTTCCTTGTGTCCTTTTAAAGAGAATAACCTTTCAAAGTGGATAGTGAGATTGGCTAAATTTTTTGTTTTTGAATCTTAGTCTCATGTTTATGATATACCATTTAGGGGTGGACATGGTTTGGTATAAGCTGGAAAACCTAACCAAACCATAAATGTGGTTTGGTTTTTAGAATTTAACTAATTTTAGAGATGGGTGCTTGCAAGTGCCTCGTGGGCATTTTTTTGCCTCATACTAAGTAACATAATCTACAAAAGCAAAGCCTCTATGACTTCCAAACTTCATTGACAACCTTAAGCTTTTTAATCTGAATAGTTTAGAGGGATCAAATATGGGTGAAAAGAAAGCAATAGAATGCACCAGAAAAATGAATCCACATGTTTTGACTGGAATAAAAAACATGTTCAAACAAAATCCATGTGAGGCTCATGCACTGGGCTACCCTTTTAGATATTAGTTAAAATTTAGGTAAAACAGGATGACAAATTAAGATGAAATTGTCATATAACTTCTTATATAAAAAATGGCTATAACCAATTAACACATATTGTTGGGATATTAGGTCTGCTATTTTAACTTGCAATAAGATGTAATGTGTCTGAACTTGGCATAAATCTCACTCCAATAAGATGTAATGTAAGATGAAACTGAGATCATTTGGATTTGGCCTACATGGTAATTGTACACAAATCATATGCAAGTCCAGGCTCATTATTCTGGAGCCACTATTGAAATAATTTCACATTATCATTTTAATTATCCATAAGAAACTCAAATATTCAATATTAAGGGTACCCATTGAAGGTAATTTTTAAGGGTACCCATTGAGTTTTGATTCGAGCGCCACCCCTAGCATAAATTAACTCTCTGAGTAGTAATTAATTACTTGGTCAAATGGGCTAAACAATCATCTCAGGTTCAAATCAATTATTGTTTTGCATCTTCCCTCTTGATTCTGCAAACATATTAATTTAGATTCAGGGAGAAGGGTGATATTTAATTAGTCTTATTCTTTTCTTTACTCATCTTGTTCCTATAAAAAATCATAGTTGTTACTTGTTACCTGGTGATCGAGACCGTACCTGAATCAAATAAACATTAAAAATGCAGTATCTAGGAAGTGATCCTAGGTCGTCTCCCAACGAGCAATGATCAACCAAACGTTCATAACAGATAATAGGAAAATATTAGAATTAAAACACGTTGCTTCCCCTTGATTCACAAGCAAGTCTCTTATCCTAGGTTACGAGAATTTATCCTTTATCAGTTCAACCACTTAATCCAACCCTAAATTAAATTACTAAGCGAAATTTAACATAAGGCATTCATTATGTGATTAAGCAACACATACACCAATTAATCATGAACAATCATTAAGCATGAACGTAAATTAAGCACAGAGACAATTAATCAAGCACTAAGCATGCATGGATTAATAGCAACAAATACAGAATAATTAGTGAAGAGGAGAAGCTGATCAAAATTTAATAGTAATAATAGAACCTCAAAGAGAGTTGTGCTTGATCCTCAAGAGAAAACAACGCTGGAGACTTAGCCTTCCGTTAATCAATAAAGAATGAACTTTTATTGCTAAAACGAAAAGTAAAAACTGGAATTGCAAAACGAAAAAGTGTCTAAAAGAAGAAGAGAAGCCTAAAACTAAAAATAAAAAAGAAGCCCTCAAACTAGAGCCTTGGTGCTGTTATATATTTTCAGCCCCAAAGCTTACAAATCTGTTTTAAGTACAAGCCCATAAATAAAATAAAATCTAGACAAGATAAGATAAGATTTGATAAAATAAAATCTAGATGAAATAAAATCAAAATAAGATAAGGTAAGATAAGATCTAGATGAAATAATGTCTAGATTAGCTAAAATCCAAATAAGATAAGATTTGATCTAGATAAGATAAGATTTGATAAAATTGTCTGCTCTCTTCAAGTCCAAGCCCAATTGCTTATAATTCTCCTGAAATTAAATTAAAAACACAAAATTAGTCCAATAGGTCCAAATGATAAAACTGCATAATTAATTTGACAATTAAGACTAATCAATAATTAAAATGGTGCAAAAAAGGTTAAGAAATCACCTGGCAAATTGAGAAACTTCCAATCACTTTTTTGCTCCATAGAGTTCTCATTAATTTTGTATATTAGGCTAGTGTTACTTTATTTTGGACAAAAACAAATGAGAGTTCTTATTTAGTTAGTCTTCATTTTGTATATTAGTCTAGTGTTACAATCAATTTACCCTCAGATAATTCCAATACTCTTTCACTAATCCCAATTCTATAAAGTATTCTCAAGATTTGTTTAGGGATTGACTTATGCTATCTGCCAACACAACATAGCTATAAAGTATCTTTATTGATGTAGGAAAATTATTTAGATGCTATATTTTAAAATAGTTTTATTATGATTATAAAGTTGGAAGAAGATTAAACTAGAGTGGAGAAATGATATGGGAAGCTAAACTAGCCACTTCGAGGTTTCCAGGACATGGACACTCTCAAGGCTATATGTTTTGCTTTGTTTTATTAGTTCCTCCCTTATACTAATGTTAGAGCAATATAAAGTGTAGTTCAAATGGCCACTTATTAGGTCACATTAGACAATAGTTTAAGCTAGCCAAAGCAAACCAATAACAAACTTTCTCCATTTAAGAAGATAACATTTTACTTTTGTTGACTTTGTTATTCATAAACAAAACTTGGAAGCATAAAAAACACAAGACCACTTATTAAGAACTATTTGCAAATTTGAACTTAACCAATTAATGGGAAACAATGATAGAAACAACATGAGAAATTTAAATTATAAGATTCTAGAATCATATTTAAACATATAACTATTGATCAAGTAGTAATATGTTGATCCAAATTGAAGTGATATTCCTAGTTTTCCAATTTGGTAGAGTTGTCATACTTGCTAACTGCTATAAGGAATTCATAGTGTTGTGTGGATAGCAGCCAAAGCTGCCAAATTGTGCTGCTATACCAATAAGTTGTGAAAATTATGCCCCCTCCTTTCATCTATATAGACATTTGCAATTAGTGCTAGTCTCTTGATTATTTTATTTAATTTCTCATCACAGGTGGGGGGTACAACACGAAACCCTCCACCTTCAGCTTTTGGACTTCATATTGTAAACTATATATTAACTACTTTGAGCAAGACCAATTTTCTTTTCATCATTCCCTTTTTTATGTTGGGTCTAGATCATGTTCATTTGATTTTTAACAGTCACCCTACAACATCTTTTGTTCTTCTTAATTGTTTTTTCTATTGTGTTGTCTACATATAACTTGAAATCTTGTTTGTGATGCGTTGGTTCTATTAACATCATGTTCTTGTTTTGGTTACAATTTTTTATTTATTACAATTAGCATCATGTTCTATCCAAACTACATAAATAAACACAAGTTCCTACGTGTAAACTACTATTTGCTCCAAGTACACTTTGTCACATTACTTTTAGTTTCAATGGTCATTATATATAATAACAACAATAGTCCATAAACAATTTCATATTTTGTTGATTACAAGATTCCCTGGAAGAGCATCAGTGCAAGGTAGCCTTGTAGCCCATGGACATCTGGATGTACTGATTGCTGCCATTGGGCGGCCAGAGCACCTTGGTCGTGTCCATGCTGTTGGAGTCGGTGTGACAATCAAACAATACTTTTGACCAACTTCAGCAGGCTACCACACATCTACATCGAGCAGCCCCAAAGAGCTTAATTGACTCAAACAAAATATTAAGCAAGAGCTGACGTAGAATATCAAGGACGTGCTGGAGCAGTCCATCACTGAAAAAGTGACAAGACAACTTATGTTGTACTTCAGTTAAATACAATCTTAGGAAATCATACCTCCTATTGAGCCTAAGATTGCTCCTTCTGGTGCTCTTGTCAACATAAAGGGAAGTTGTGTTGATCCCTCGGGGCAAGACCCAAACATGCGTGGGTTGTATGTTGATGACGATCCTCCTCGCTTGGTTTCCCTTGGAAGAATTTATGAGGGATCGACAATCGTGCACCACGTCCCTTTGGGTAATGATTTGGTGAAGGTGGGTGTTGAGGAAGTTTGAGATGCTAATGCTTGCGTCCTTGTACCCACTGAAGAAGTTCAGTTAGTGAGGTATGCCCTTAACACTTTCCTTGCCTGGCCGACACATCTCTTACAACCTTTTTTCAGAAAAAAAGTATTTCCTTTTTGTTGTGTTTATTGTTATTAAAAAATGATTCATTAAAAATAAAGTGTTGACTGTCATTGACTTATGTTTATTAACTATGTAGGATAAACAGGTACCAAAGGGATCAATGAAGCCTATTAATAGGCTAGAACCTGATGATGATCTCATATACCAAATGACATTGATGATCCCACAACTTTTCCTCAAGCCTATGCAGGAGTTGTGGGATGCAACTATGTTTGGGGTGTACAATGATAATGTCCCCTTGTACATAAAGCATGAAGATCTTAGGGAAATAGCACACGGTGGTTAATGTCTGAACATCGCTATTATACAACTATGGATTATGTAAGTAAATTTAAATTACAACCCATTACTTAATCCATTGTTTTAAATTGATGTATAATTTACTTTATTTTAACAACAATAGACATATGAATGAGTTAAGTCTACAATCAGGAAATGCCTATCAATATGGATTCCTTTAGCCATAGTCTATACAGAGATATGGGCAATCACAATTTGAATATGAGGATTATATTAAGAAATGGATGCAGAGTTCATGAAGTGATGTTTACCTAGGAGCCTACTTGAATGGGTAAGAAAAACTAAACAAATCAATTTAAATAATGTATCAATATAATAACTTAATGTTCTCTAATGCAGTGGACATTGGTAACTAGTGGTTATATGTCCTAAGGACAGTGTTGTCGTCTGGTTCTATTCCTTGCAATAATAAGTTTGATAACTACTTGAAAGGAATGGTTAATAGGTCAGTTCTAATTCGTAAAACAATTAGTTTATCATTAGTATTTGGCATCAATATTTTAATTGTACAACATACATGCATGTTTCTCTTAACTAGTGCTTTAAAGAGATTCAACGATAATCACAAAAGTAAATCCAAGGCAACTACTAAATGGATTCCAGTTAAAGTAAGTCATTTAAACAATGCTTGATCTCTTCTAAATGAAATTTTATTACTTGTACACTAATTTTGGGATAACTTTGAACATCTTATTGAATTTAGTGTAATAAGCAAAGAGGAAGCACTGAGTGCAGCTATTACGTCATGCATTGGATGTCAACCATAGTCCTAGGAGGTTTCAAGGATAATTGCGAAATGGTAATTGTTGACTTCAAAACTAATTTCATTTTTTTTATAGTTATTATTATTTACACTTATTAAGTTATGAGTATTTTACTAATCTAAGACCATTGAAACTAGAGAGAATAAAGGCAATTTGCATTTAGTGGGCAAGATATTTACTAAGAGTTAAAAATGAAGCACTAAGTAGTGTTTAAGAAATTTTGCAATTGTTAGACTTATGTAAATTATAGGTTATAGATGATATTTATGTATTGACATTATTCTATTTATTAGTATTTATTTAATAATAATTTGAATATAATATATACTACCTAGATTGATTTTGTTTTGGCCTAGATTGGTTCTATTTTTAATTTACAGGTCCGGATTCATTTAATAAATAAAAAAATATTAAAAAGATTATAACTGACATTGGTTCTGCCAAAATTGATGTTGTAAAGTACTTACAACATATGTTTTGGGCAAAACCGATGTTGTATTATGCTATACAACATCGGTTTTGGCAGAACTAATGTCGTTTATGATTTTTTTTGTTGCTATTTGCTACTATTATACCACATCAGTTTTTGGGAGAACTGATATTGTATAGTGAATTTCAACATCTGTTTTTATAACTGATGTTTAAAACGACTACTTTTAACAGCGATCATTTCAACATCGGTTCAAAACCGATGTTGAAAGTACAAAATAACCAATGTTAAAAGCGCTTTACCTAGTAGTGTCACAAAACATAAAATGTGTTATCTTAACAACAAAGATCGTGTTTTATCTTCAAATTTTCATCTAAGAAGCAAAAGTGAAGGATCAAAGAGACAAAAATATGCACAAGACAATGCATATACCTTCCTCTCTTTGAAAACCCAAAGAATATTGTTAAAGAACCATAATCTACAACATTCATTCATATTCTCAATCAGATAAGAATTCTAACATGACATGGAACTATTGTTATAAAACAATTGCACTTAACCTAACAAGGGAAGAGAAAACATTTTTAGTCACTTTTACGCATTACAATAAAGTATGTGTTTTGCAACATTACAAAATGTCGCCATGAGCCTCCACGTCCTCTCCGCCATCTACTACAACCTTAAACATATTTGCGTTCGAGGGAGAACCAAGTTGAAGAGTTTGTACACCATAACTATGATAGGCGGAACCATGATGGCTGCATATTTGTGTGTACCCATGCCCACTTCCCCACAGTCCCCCACAACTATGAGGAATAGCTGCAAAAATCTGAAAACTTCTTGCTCTGTTAATAAAGCCAAAATTACAATGCCCCCTTTCAACCCTAAAGATCTATTTCTATCCAAGCTTGCTATTGTCGTTGCTTCTTCCCCTAAAATGCTACTCAACACTCCCAAAATCTCTGACACCCCTCCTTATCTCGACTTCTTTGACTCCCCCAAACTCATGGCACTCCCGCTCAAGTAATTATATATTTTCTCACTTATGGCATAGTATGTGATTTGATGCAATCCTACCCCCCAAGGGCATTGGATAAAAGACTCTAAGAATATTGGGCCAGAGATGCAAGAGAAGGCCCTAGGGTTCCCATGAGCCTTATGGTAGATTTTAGGCCCATGGGCAAAGTATGAGCCCACTTATCTTTGTATATATTAGATTAAGGTTTCATTGTTTTTGGGCCTTGTATTTAGGGCTCCATAATGTAGGTAGGGTACCCTAGAAATGTAAGATTTTTCAGTCCTTGTATTTTAGGGAACCTAGACTAGTTTTTGTATTAGGGGTAGTTTTGTAAATTCACATGCATTAAGTGAATATTTGATGTGTGTGTTGGGAAATAAATTTAATTGATTTGGGAGAAGCCTAATCCAATTAAGTTTTAGAGGGGAAGGTGAGCATTTGCTTGCTACACCTCATTGCCACATCATATAGTCACACTTTGTGCATGTCCTTCACGCTTTACATGCCTCATGACACCTAAGCACACTTAGTGGAAAATCTTAGACTTGATCTTGGATTAGTGGGCTGAACCATTTCTAAAATTCACTAATCAAAACTAGTGAAATTTTGGCTCCAAAATTTGGCTCCACAAATTCAAGTTAAATTTGAATTGAAATTCAAATTTCCCTTCAATTTTGTGTGACACTTAGACTATAAATAGAGGCCATGTGTGTGAATTTTTTCAAATTTGATCATTTAAGAAATACACTTCAAAGTTCAGACCTCTTTTGAGGCACAAAATTTCGTGCTCCTTCTGTCCTCTCCCTCCCCTCATCTACTCCTCCTTCAAGCTCTTATCCATGGCTTCCTATGGTGGTGCGCTTATGCTTGACTCATCTTCTCCTTGAAGTGGCATCTCCAATCATCTTTCTTCCTTCTACTTTCCTCTGCCATTCATCTTCAAGAAGCAAAGGAATCCATTGATGAAGAAGATTCAAGGCCTACAATCTCCACATGGAGCTACATCATGTGGTATCAGAGCATCTTCGTCTAGGTGATGTTCTTTTGCTTCCTCTATCTTTTTGTTTGGTAAATTCACTTTAATTCCTTGTTCTGCATCTTATTCTCCATGTATATCCTCCATTGTGTTGTGGTTTGGTGCTGTTTAGAGTAGATTAAAAAAAATAAACTAATTAAATCTTAGATCTACACTTGTTCTTGCATTTCTATGGTTCAAATTTTATAGATCTACTCTTGAATCATGTTTTTGTGTTGATTTTAGGTTCTATCATTTTTTAGTCATAATCTTCTTGTGCCAAAAAATCTAAGTGTAAATTACTTATTCCATGTTGATGCAATCCTACCCCGCAAGGGCATTGGATAGAAGACTCCAAGTGGATTGGACCAGAGATGCAAGAGAAGGCCCTAGGGTTCTCATGAGCCTTAGGGTAGATTTCAGGCCCATGGGCTAAGTATGTGCCCACTTATCTTTGGACATGTTAGATTAGGATTTCATTATTTTTTGTTCTTGTATTTAGGGCTCCATAATGTAGGTAGGGTACCCTAGAAATATAAGATTTTTCAGCCCTTGTATTCTAGGGAACCTAGACTAGTTTTTGTATTAGGGGTAGTCTTGTAATTTCACATGCATTAAGTGAATATTTGATGTGTGTGTTGGGAAATAAATTTAATTGAATTGGGAGAAGCCCAATCCAATTAAATTTTAGAGGGGGAGGTGAGCATTTGCTTGCTACACCCCATTGCCATATCATATAGTCACACTTTGTGCATGTCCTTCATGCTTTACATGCTTCATGACACCTAAGCACACTTAGTGGAGAATCTTGGACTTGATCTTGGATTAGTGGGCTGAACCATATCTGAAATTCACTAATCATAATTAGTGAAATTTTGGCTCCAAAATTTGGCTCAACAAATTCAATTTCAAATTCAAGTGAAATTTGAATAGAAATTCAAATTTCCCTCCAATTTTGTGTGACACTTAGGCTATAAATAGAGGTCATGTATGTGCATTTTTTCAACTTTGATGATTTGAAAATTAAACTTTAGATTTCAGAGCTCTTTTAGAGCATAAAATTTCATGCTCTTCTCTTCCTCTCCCTTCATTCATCTCCTTCTTCCTCCAAGCTCTTATCCATGGCCGCCTATAGTGGTGAGCTTCTTCTAGACTCATCCTCTCCTTGAAGTGGCATCTCCTCTCTCTCTTCCTTCTCCATTCCGCTGCCATTCATCTTCCAAGAAGCAAAGGAATCCATTGATGAAGAAGATCCAAGGCCTACAAGCTCCAATGGAGCTTACATCACATGTTGTCTTAGAGTCATGTTTAGTCATAATAATTGTCACATTATATTCTAAGTTTGTGTTGAAATTTTATTTTGTTGATTGAATTCTAGATACATTTGTTCATGTATTCTTGTCATTCTTAGCCTATCTTTTGAATTTTGAGTCTAATTCATGCATGTTATTTAGTTCATAACATATTCTAAATCAATTCCTAGAAGTAGTCTTGTTGTTGAACTTTTTTTTTTTGTTTTCTGAGTTTCCTACATGATGCCTATGAAGAAGTTGAGTCGTGGTGCTGAGTTGTGGTTGGATTTGTGAATCAAAGTAACTCTTAAGCTCTCTTGAATTGTGTTATTCAAGATAATTGAGCCTAAGCAAACACAAATTGTAACTATCCAAGCTTTAAGCAACATAAACATTACTCTTGATTTCTAGGTTGATATCGCTGGTGCTGGCAGCTTGAACATATGAACTTGCATAAATTACTAGAAATTGGTCACTATTATTTTTGAGCAAGTGATTTGGAAAAAAGGAAAAAAAATTGAAAAATCTCACATGTTGGCAGAAAAATCAGTGTCTGGGAAAAAGAAAGTAAAAGGGAAGTGTGCTTGTCGTTTTGGCTCAAAATTTATTCTATAATTGGTGTCTATTTTATACCAATCTTAGTTTTGCAATTTAAATTGAAAATTAGTGTGAAAAAAAGTGCCAAAACTAGAGGTTTCTTGATTCTTTTTTTTAGTTTTTCTACTCTACTTTAGAGCCATTCTAGGTTTCTCTTTGAGTCCTAGCTTTCTTTTATGTGCTTGTCATTGCTTTAATTATTGAATAATCCTTGAAAATTTGTCTTGATAAAACTCTATTGGTTTAGCTTTCATTTCATTTTTTTGGTCTTTGGTTATTGCTTGTCTCTTTGTTTCCTTGTTTGTGAGTTACCATATAGGGAATTGCAAAGGAGGATTTGTGTCATCCCTTTAAGAATTTGAGTCAAGAAGCAAGGGGCCAACCACCTTAAGAGCTATTGGACTAAGAAACACTCCAAATTGAGTGACACCAAAGAGAGAACAACCACGAAAATTGAGGACTTTTTTTGTAATTTTGTAATTAACAATTTACTTACCTTCATTGCTTTCAAATTTTGTAAGAAAATGCCTTTCATTGGAAGTAAGTTGAGAGCCTCCAATAGGTCACACTACTTATATTTGTGAGTAATAATTTTAGGCAGTTTTTCCTTATGATAGTGAGTGTTTTGTTGGGAACCTTAAATGAGGTCATCCAAATACTCTTAGGAACCGCCTAGTTTACATTTCTTTCACTTTAATTTCTTGTTTACTTTGATATCTTGTTTTCTTTACTAGTCACGCCTAGTTTATCTTGTTATTGCATGATCCTTTCTTCTTGCTTATCATGCTTATCTTGAGTTCTTTTGAACGCTAGATTTTACCTTTTGCAAACCCCCAACAAGAAAGAACCACAACTTAGGAACCAACATGAGTCATCATTCATCTAGTGTTAATGGTGAGGGTACTAGTCATAAGGACCCTTTATGTAGAATCTTAGATGAGTTAAGTTCTCTCAAGTTATGGAAAGAAAAACTAGAAAGAAACGAAAAAGGAAAAGAGAGGGTAGAAATAAATCAAGATATGAGGGAACAAATAAGGGAAGAAAAAAAAGGAAAATACTAAAAAAGTTAAGGAAAGAAAAACATGTCACCTATAGTAGTCATGACTCTTGTAAGAGCCTAAGTGAAGAACTTTGTGACTATCATGAAGGAAGGCATGGGTCACATCTTAGACCTCACTCCCATAGGAGAGAAAAGAAAAGAAAGCCTTAAGGGGCTAACATTAGCCTCCCATATTTCCATGGGAAGGACAATGTAGAGGCTTACTTAGATTGAGAAATAAGGGTAGAGCAACAACTTAAAAGAAAGTATACTTCAAAATCTTATGGCTCTCACCCTTATCCAAAGAAAGACCAAGGTCTAGGAATCTTAGGGGCACCACCTTCTAAGCCCAAAGATGATAAGGGGAAGACAATAGAAAAGCAACTCCCTAAGGCTAGTATGCAAGAGAAGACTAGCTCTATAAAGTGATTTAAATGTCTTGGAAGAGGACACATTACTTCTCAATGCCCCATCAAGAAAACCATGATTATGAGGAGCCAAGACATTTATAGTAGCCAAGATGAGGCTACTACTTCACCTTCCTCTAGTGAAAGTGAAGAAGCAAAAGGGGGAAGAATCTAGTGAAGAAATCTACCCCCAAGAAGAAGGAAAACCATTAATGGTTAAGGAGGAGTGTAAGGAGGTAAGTGTCTCCTCCAAGAGGTTAGCTAAGAAAGAGAATCATTTTGCAATACAGACAAACATTAAAGAAACTTCCCCCCTTAAACAACCTCTACATTTTCTCCTTTGTCAAAAGACACTTGTTAGCACTACCACACCTCTTGGGCTTGAGGTTATTCCTAAATTAAAGGAGTTGTTGGATGAAGGTTTGGTTCATAAGAGCTTAAATTCTTGTGCTTTGTTGGTGCCCAAAATAGGTATTATTAGGCACCAAATCCCTAAAATAGGTGGTATGATGAATGTGTTGAGTGGTGCAACCCTCTTTTGTAAAATTACTTATGCACTCAACATCTTCAGGATTTGTGTACATAGGGACTCGTTAGGTAGGTTTGTTCTTATTTTGTGTTTCAATACATACCTAGGGGCTTATATGGGACACCTTAGGTTTGTCATACTTTTTGGTAGGAGTAATCAACATGAGAATATAAAAAAGGTATGTTTTATTGCATTACTTTCCTTAATTTTTTAAATGGTGATCAATGGGTTCCCACAAACCCTAAGAGAATAAAGGTCATTCGTGAGTGGTCCACTCCACCAACTATAAGGAAAATTTGGGGCTTCCATGACTTAACAAAATTTTTCAAAAGGTTTGTCCCATATTTTTCTATACTTGTAGCACCACTCATTGAGTTGGTGAGGAACCATGTTCCCTCATGGGAAGAGGCCTAGGAAATGGGTTTTCAGACCTTACCTTACTCCAACAAACTAAACACCACTAATATATATGTTTTCATTCTTTTTACAGGTGTTGAGGGAAAAAGCCCAGAGTTTCAAGAACCTTTGGATTTGAGGTCAAATCCTTTTCAAGGGGGAGGGAATGATGCAATCCTACCCCCCAAGGGCATTGGATAGAAGACTCCAACAAGATTGGGCCAGAGATGCAAGAGAAGGCCCTAGGGTTCTCATGCCTTAGGGTAGATTTTGGGCTCATAGGCTAAGTATGAGCCCACTTATCTTTGTACATATTAGATTAATGTTTCATTATTTTTGGGCCTTGTATTTGGGGCTCCATAATGTAGGTAGGGTACCCTAGAAATGTAGGATTTTTCAGCCCTTGTATTTTATGGCACCTAGACTAGTTTTTGTATTAAGGGTAGTTTTGTAATTTCATATGCATTAAGTGAATATTTGATGTGTGTGTTGGGAAATAAACTTAATTGAATTGGGAGAAGCCCAATCCAATTAAATTTTAGAGAAGGAGGTGAGCATTTTCTTGCTACACCCCATTGCCACATCATATTGTCATACTTTGTGCATGTCCTTCATGCTTTACATGCATCATGACACCTAAGTACACTTAGTGGAGAATCTTAGACTTGATCTTGGATTAGTGGGCTGGAACTATATCTAAAATTCAATAATCATAATTAGTGAAATTTTGGCTCCACAAATTCAATTTCAAATTTAAGTGAAATTTCAATAGAAATTCAAATTTCTCTCCAATTTTGTGTGATACTTAGGCTATAAATAGAGGCCATGTGTGTGAATTTTTTCAACTTCGATCATTTGAGAAATACACTTCAAAGTTCAAACCTCTTTTGATGCACATAATTTCGTCCTCCTTCTCTCCTTTTCCCTCCCCTCATCTTCTCTTCCTTCAATCTCTTATCCATGGCTTCCTATGGCGGTGAGCTTATGCTTGACTCATCTTCTCCTTGAAGTGGCATCTCCAGTCATCTTTCTTCCTTCTCCTTTCCGCTGCCATTCATCTTCAAGAAGCAAAGGACTCCATTGATGAAGAAGATCCAAGGCCTACAAGCTCCACATGGAGCTACATCATGATTTGTGCTAGGTTTTTTGGTAACATAACATTCTACTCAGTACTTACTTCCTAATACAAATTTTAAATTAGAATTTAGTGTCCCAGCTTCAGTGCTTAGCACTGTTGAATTAAACATGTGCTGAAAGAGATTGGATGGCCTATTTTATTTTTATTTTTTTGGCTAAGTGACCTATATAGTGTATACTATTTGTAATTTGTATTTCCTATAGTCATGCTTATATGTTGGGGTAACTCATCTAATTGTGTGGTTCAATTTGGTTGAAAGGTCTATTTCATACAATGAACATCACTCCAAAAGACCGCTACCTAACCTGCCTTCACTAATTCTCCATGGTAGAATTGTTTACATTGTCATGCATGTAAGTGTTCAATTGTCAATTGTGTATTGTTTTATGTGTTATTGCATCTGGTTCTGATTTTGTTATTTATGGCATTTAATACTTTGCTGTTGTAATTTGTACAAACTGTTATGGCTGTTTTTGAATCTCAATTGGTGTCAACTTTCATAGAGCTTGTCATTGCGAAATTGATGTACTTGGAATATATGGATCCTAAAGATCCAATCTATATTTACAAAAACTCCACTAGGACTACACGAGATGATGGTGAAATGGTAATTGTTCTGTTCCTAGTTTTATAATTTCAAGTCTTTATATATATATATATATATATATATATATATATATATATATATATATATAGTTTATAGCCATTTAATGTTTGTTTTTGTTTAGTGAAACTGACATGGGGCAATTGAAATATTTAATGGTAGAGATTATGATGTTGAGAGCGAAAGGCAAAAGGGTGGGGAGGAATTTTATAGGTTGCAATAGATCAACTGAACACATGACTTTGTAAGCAAAGCAAGCAATTATTTCCCTACCAAGCTTAAATGGTGAACCCTTTGAGGTTAAGCCTTGGCCTAGGTTTTGAGGAGATTGTCTTTTAATTATTTTGGCCAACGAAGAGTGATTAATTTACCAATATATATGCCTGTGAATATTTAGTTCACTTGTCCATTTGGCACATTTTCCTACACCAGAATGCCATTTGGCCTATGCAACACCCCTGGCACTTTCCAAAGGTTCTTGGTGAGTATCTTTTTTGATTTATTTGAGAGTTGCATGGAGGTGTTTATGGATGATTGCATTGTTTATGGTTCCTATTGCATTGTTTATGGTTCCTATTTTGATGTATGTTTGGATAACCTCTCTAGAGTTCTTGACTGTTGCATTGAGACTAACCTTGTTCTCAACTTTGGGAAATGCCATTTTATGGTACATGAGGCATTTGGTCTCTTGTAGAGGTATTGAGGTCGATAAGGCGCCAAGATTGATGTTATTGCTTCTCTACCTTACCCCATTTTGTCCGGGAAGTGCATTCATTTCTTGGGCATGTAGGTTTTTATAGGAGATTCATTCAGGATTTCAGCAAGATTGCACTACTGTTGTCCAAGCTTCTCCAACAGGACGTAGACTTTGTGTTTTACCAGCCTTGCAAAGAGGCATTTGAGGAGTTGAGGAAGAAGTTTACCACCTCTCCTATCTTGCAGCCACTAGATTGGGAGCTTCCTTTTGTGCTCATGTGCAATGCCTCTAGCCATGCACTTGGGGATATTTTGTCATAGAGAGTTGGTAGCCTCTTCCACATCATTGCTTATGGTTCATGCACTTTAGATGCAACCTAAGTTAACTACACCACCACTGAGAAGGAGCTTTTAGCTATTATATTTGCTTTAGATAAATTCATATCTTATTTTCTTTGCTCCCATATGATTGTCTTTACTGAACATGCAGCTTTGATATACTTATTGAAGAAGCCTGATGCTAAACCTATATTGATCAAGTGGAAGCTTCTTCTTTAAGAGTTTGATATTGAGATTGAAAACAAGAGTAGTGTGTAGAACTTGGTTGCTGATTATTTAAGCTGGATTGAGGGACATGTGGATCCCTTTCCTATTAAGGATAATTTCCCTGATGAACATTTGATGCATTTGCATTCATTACTTGCTACACTTTGGTTTGTTGACATTGTGAATTTCATTGTTGTATATGTCATTCCACCTCATGCATTTAGGTCTCAAAGATAAACTTAAGAGTGATGCTAAATATAATGTGTGGGATGATCCTTATTTGTGGATATTTGGTAGTGACCAAGTGATTTACAGGTGTGTGCCAGACAATGAGATTCAGTATATTCTTCAGTTTTGTCATGGCACCCATACAGGCGGTCATTTTGGTCCTCAGTGGACCACTAGGAAGGTGTTGGATAGTGGGTTCTATTGGCCCACCATTTTTATATATGCTCATCATTTTTCAACCACTTATGAGTAGTGCCAAAGAGCGGGAGAGACTATTACACATAGGCATGAGATGCCCTAATAGCCCATTATTTTCTGTGAGATTTTTTTATGTTTGGGGAATTAATTTTATGGGTTATTTCTCATAGTTTTTCATATATATTGCTTGTTGTTGATTATATTTCTAGATGGGTTGAAGCTAAGGCCACCAAAACTAATGATTCTAAAGTTGTTGTGGATATTGTGAGATCTAACATTTTTCGCAGGTTTGCTCTACCTAGAGCCATTATCAATGATTGGGGGAGCCACTTCTGTAATAGGACCTTGACATCCTTGCTCCAAAAGTATGGGGTTGTGCATAGAGTTGCTATAGCTTATCATCCCCATACTAATGGGCAAGCGGAGGTTTTCAATAGAGAGATCAAGCAAGTGTTGCAAAAAGTAGTGCAACCCAACATGAAGGACTGGAGCAATCTACTTGAAGATTGAGCACCATGCTTATTAGGCAGTGAAAAGTTGTATCATGGCATTTAATGAAGTGGGTATGGAAAGGAAGCTTCATTTTCAAGAACTTGACGAGATCCACTTAGAGGCCTATGAGAACTCCAAGATCCTCAAGTGCCATTCAAGGCATATCATCACATAAAATTGGCAAGACCAAAGTGATGCAATCCTACCCCCCAAGGGCATTGGATAGAAGACTCCAAAAAGATTGGGCCAGAGATGCAAGAGAAGGTCCTAGGATTCTCATGAGTCTTAGGGTAGATTTTGAGCCCATGGGCTAAGTATGAGCCCAATTATCTTTGTACATATTAGATTAAGGTTTCATTATTTTTGGGCCTTGTATTTAGTGCTTCATAATGTAGGTAGGGTACCCTAGAAATGTAGGAATTTTCAGCCCTTGTATTTTAAGGCACCTAGACTATAGTTTTTGTATTAGGGGTAGTTTTTGGCGACTCAGTGCACCTTCCTCCCTTGGAAGACGCACCCGTGAGCCTTCGCGTCGCCCTCCTACCGAAGGGTAAGTTGCGACACATAGGACTCAATGTCCTCACCTTTAGGTTTCGATAGGACTCAACGTCCTCACCTTTATCTTTCATAGGAGTCAATGTCCTCTGTCTTTATATTTCCATAGGAGTCAACATCCTTGCCTTTATAGGACTCAATGTCCTCTATCTTTATGTTTCCATAGGACTCAACGTCCTCGCCTTTATGTTTTCATATGACTCAATGTCCTCTATCTTTATGTTTTCATAAGACTCAATGTCCTCTATCTTTATCTTCCATAGGACTCAACATCCTTTGTCTTTATGTTTCCATAGCACTCAATGTCTTTTGCTTTTACGCTTTTCAAAGACTTCAATGTCTTTTGTTTTTACGCTTTACAAGACTTCAATGTTAATGTCTTTTGCTTTTATCCTTTTCAAAGACTTCAATGTCTTCTGTTTTTATGCTTTTCAAAGACTTCAATGTCTTCTGCTTTTATTCTTTTCAAAGACTTCAATGTCTTCTATTTTTACGCTTTACAAGACTTCAATGACTTATATTTTTATGCTTTGCAAGACTTCAATGTCTTTTATTTTACGCTTTACAAGATTTCAATGTCTTTTGTTTTATCCGTTCAAGATTTCAATGTCTTCTGCTTTATGATTTATAAGGCTTCAATGTCTTCTGTCTTTATGATTTATAAAACTTCAATGTCTTTTATCTTTTATGCTTTCAAAGACTTCAATGTCTTCTGCTTTATGATTTATAAGACTTGAATGTCTTCTGTTTTACGATTTTTCAAAGACTTCAACGTCTTCTGCTTTATCTTTCATAGGACTCAATGTCATCGTCTTTATTTTTCATAGGACTCATTGTCCTTGTCTCTGTGTTTCTTAGGAATCAACGTCCTTTATTTTTAATCTTTCAAAGACTTCAAGTGTTGATGTAAGCTCCATTGGAGCTTGTAGGCCTAGGATCTTCTTCATCAATGGATTCCTTTGCTTCTTGGAAGATGAATGTTAGCGGAGTGGAGAAGGAAGAGAGAGAGGAGATGCCACTTCAAGGAGAAGATGAGTCTAGGAGAGGCTCACCACCATAGGAGGCCATGGATAAGAGCTTAGAGGAAGAAGGAGATGAATGAAGGGAGAGGAAGAGAAGATCACGAAATTTTGTGCTCTAAAAGAGCTCTAAAATATGAAGTTTAATTTTCAAATGATCAAAGTTGAAAAAAATGCACACACATGACTGATGTGTCATTATTTTCTCCTATTTCTTAACCCTTTTTGCACTATTTTAAGTATTGATTAGTCTTAATTGTCAAATTAATTAGGCAGTTTTATTATTTGGGCCCATTAAGCTAATTTGATGTTTTTAATCTAATTTCAGGAATTAATGAAACATTGGGCTTGAATCTAGAATTGGGCTTGGGCTTGAAGAGGGCAGACTAATTTATTCTACAAAATTAGATCTTATCTTATCTAGATATTATTTAGATTTGATCTCATCTAGATATTATTTCATCTAGATCTTATCTTATCTAGATTTGATTTGATTTTACTTATGGGCTTGGATTTAAAACAGATTTGTAAGCTTTGAGGCCGAAAAACTATATAACAGCACCAAGGTTCTAGTTTAGCTCTCGCTCCTCTCTCTTCTATTTTTCGTTTTTAGTTTTAGTCTCTCTTTTCTTTCACTTTTATTTTCATTTTTTACAATTCCAGTTCAGACTTTTAGTTTTATCAATAAAATTTCGTTCTCTATTTGATTAATGGAAGGCTAAGTCTGCAGCGTTGTTTTCTCTTGAGGATCAAGCACAGTTCTCTTTGAGGTTTTATTATTACTGTTAAATTCTGTTCAGTTCTTTTTCCTCTTCACTAATTACTATGAATTTGTTGCTATTAATTCATGCATGCTTAGTGCTTGATTAATTGTCTCTGTGCTTAATTTATGTTCATGCTTAATGATCGTTTATGAGTAATTGGTGTATGTGATGCTTAATCACATAATGAATGCCTTATGTTGAATTTCGCTTAGTAATTTAATTTAGGGTTGGATTAAGTGGTTGAACTAAATAAGGATAAATTCTCGCAACCTAGGATAAGAGACTTGCTTGTGAATCAAGGGAGAGCAACGTATTTTAATTCTGATATTTTGTAATTAAATTTTACTCGTTGTTTAATTTACAAAAGCAAACAACCCCCCCCCCCCCCCCAATTTGTTACTATTTCCTACTATCTGTTATGAACATTTGGTTTATCATTGCTCATTGGGAAACGACCTAGGATCACTTCCTAGTTACTACATTTTAATGTTTATTTGATTCGGGTACGGCCTCGATCAATGACCTCTATTTATAGCCTAAGTGTCACACAAAATTGGAGAGAAATTTGAATTTCAATTCAAATTTCACTTGAATTTGAAATTGAATTTTTGGAGCCAAATTTTGGAGCCAAAATTTCACTAATTATGATAAGTGAATTTCGGTTATGGTTCAGTCCACTAATCCAAGATCAATTTCAAGATTTTCCACTAAGTGTGCTTAGGTGTCATTAGGCATGTAAAGCATGAAGGACATGCACAAAGTGTGACTATATGATGTGGCAATGAGGTGTAGTAAAAAAATGCTCACCTCCCCTTCTAAAATTTAATTGGATTGGGCTACTGCCAATTCAATTTAATTTATTTCCCAACACACACATCAAATATTCACTTAGTGCATGTGAAATTAAAAAACTACCCCTAATACAAAAACTAGTATAGGTGCCCTAAAATACAAGGGCTGAAAAATCCTATATTTCTAGGGTATCCTACCTACATTATGGAGCCCTAAATACAAGGACCAAATATAATGACATCCTAATCTAATATGTACAAAGATAATTGGACCCAACCTTGGCCCATGAGCTCAGAAATTTACCCTAAGGTTCATGAGAACCCCAGGGCCTTCTTCAACAGCTCTAGCCCAATCCTCTTGAAGCCCTTTACTCATGGCTCTAGTGACTGGTCCCTTCCGAGGGAGGATTGCATCAAGTGTCTTCTGCTCTTATGCTATAGGACTCCAGTGTCCTCCATTTTATGTTTTATAGGACTTCAAGGTCTGTTGTTTGGTGTTATAAGACTTCAATGTCCTTTTGCTTTTTTTCAGTTTTCACTTTTTTTGTTTTCTCTGGCATCCGGTTTTGAATAGCCAGATCACTCGAATGAAATTAGTGTCATTATCTTTACTTATCTTTTATTTTCAATAAAAGATAAGTAAAGAGGGGCAATTGTCAGACCCTAATTTCATCCAGGTATAATATTTTTATCATTCACATATGATGTTTTGATCGTTGCTAATCAAATTATGGTGTTTGGCACTGATTACAACACAAGGCCGAGGGGTCGCACAAGGTTGATGTTTGATTGTTAGATCCAGAAACAAAAGCCACAAGGAAAGGGGAAAATGATCATTTTCGGGAACTTTCTAGACCTAAACTCACCCAGGCTAGCATCTGGCTCGCTTGGGCCATGGGAAAGCTTCAGCCTTAAGCAATCAGCTCGCCTGGTTGAGCTGTTACCTTTAAGCCTAAGCAACTAGCTCACCTGGGCGAGCTTCAACTAGCCTGGTGAGCTTCCCCTACACCAAATGGCCTTTTCCTATAAATAGCCATGCAAGGGAAGGGTTTAAGGGGTTTTGAAACTGAAGAAAATAGAGGAGAAATGTAGAAGGAAAAGGAGAAGAAGAAAAGTAAAGCTGAGGCGCTGTAGAATTGTGACCGTGGATCATTTCCAACTCCATTTCTCTTGTTAGCCTTGCTCCCGGTGCAACGATCGGTTAATTTTTTTTAAGGATCGAGTGTAATCTGTAGAAGCAAATGACTTTGGTGTTTTGATGATGATCATGATGATTTGATGCAAATGATGCAAATGGGCTTTTTCAAGTTTAAATTCAAGACAATGATTCAAGAATACAAGCCACAACATCAAGATGATCACTAGTATTTTAGGAAGGGAATTCCTAATTGATATAGCAAAAGGTTTGGCCAAGTAATTTATGATAAAAAGTGTTTTTCAAGAGATTTACTCTTTGGTAATCGATTACCAGAGGATGTAATCGATTACAAGTGGCCAACAATGATTTACAACAGCTACTAAATATTTGAATTCAAATTTTAGACTGTGTAATCGATTACACAATATTGGTAATCGATTACCAGCAGTTAATAAACGTTTTAATTCAAATTTTAAAAGCTGTAATCGATTACACAAATCCTGTAATCGATTACCAGAGAAGATTTTCAGAAAAATATTTCTAAGAGTCACAACTTCTCAAATGGTTTTTTACATGACCACCAAAGGTCTATATATATGTGACTTAGAACACGAATTTGCTCAGAGTTTTTCAGAACAACAAGTGTTTATTCTCTCAAAGAGCAAAATCATTTTATCCTCTTAAGAATTCCTTGGCCAATACACTTGCCATTCAATAAGGAATCATTTGAGTGCTCAGATTGTAAAATCTATCTCTTTCAAGAGAGATTCATTCTTCTCTTCTTTCTATTTCTCTAAGGGATTAAGAGACCGAGGGTCTTTTGTTGTAAAAGAATTCTGAACACAAAGGAAGGGTTGTCCTTGTGTGTTCAGAACTTGTAAAAAGATTTTACAAGATAGTGGAACTCTCAAGCGGGTTGCTTGGGGAGTGGACGTAGGCACAAGGGTGTGGCCGAACCAGTATAAATCCGAGTTTGCACTTTCTCTTCCCTTAAACTCTTTTATTTATTATTGTTTCATATTTATATTCAGATTGTTCTATTTGAATTATAATTTAAGAAGTTCATTGTTAAGGGAATTTGTAACTTGAATAGAAAGTGAAATAGAATTTTAATTGGGGAAATAGTTTGTGATATCTTAATTCAACCCCCCCTTCTTAAGATATCTGAGGCCACTTGTCCAACAAGTGGTATCAGAGCTTCATTCTTGTATAAAGTTTAGAAGCTTCAAGAAAAATGGCCTCCGCAAACTTCTTATTTCCAGAAGGAAATTCACTCAATAGACCTCCAATCTTTAATGAAGAGGGTTACCACTACTGGAAAACCTGAATGCAAATTTTTATTGAAGCAATAGACTTAAATATTTAGGAAGCCATAGAAATAGGGCCTTATATACCCACCACAGTAGAAAGAATTACAATAGATGGAAGCACATCAAGTGAAAGCATAACAATAGAAAAACTTAGAGATAGATGGTCTGATGAGGATAGAAGACGAGTACAATACAATTTAAAAGCCAAAAACATAATTATATCTGCCCTGGGAATGGATGAATATTTTAGGGTTTCAAATTGTAAGAGTGCTAAGGAAATGTGGGACACTCTACAATTAACACATGAAGGAACAACAGATGTTAAAAGATCTAGGATAAACACATTAACTCATGAATATGAACTATTTAGGATGAATGCAAATGAAAACATTCAAGACATGCAAAAGAGGTTTACACATATAGTAAATCATCTTGCAGCCTTAGGGAAAGAGTTTCAAAATGAAGATCTCATAAACAAAGTGTTAAGATGTTTAAGCAGAGAATGGCAACCTAAAGTAACAGCCATTACTGAATCAAGAGATTTGTCTAACATGACTCTTGCTACTCAATTTGGAAAGTTACAGGAACATGAAATGGAATTATTGAGATTACGCCAACATGAAGGAAATGACAAGAAAAAGAAGGGAATTGCTCTTAAAGCCTCATCTTCAATCCAAGAAGAAAGTGATAAGGAAATTGATCTAGATGAAGATGATGATCTAAGCTTTTTTGTAAAAAGGTTCAACAAGTTTCTTAAAGTAAGAGGAAATCAAAGGTGACCCAATTTTAAATCTAAAAGGAGGACAAAAACTTCATCCTCTACTCCAAAGTGCTTTGAGTGCAATCAACTTGGACATCTGAGGGTTGATTGTCCTATCTTCAAGAAAAAGATGGAGAAGTCTGAAAAGAAAAATTTTAGTGAAAAGAAATTGAAGAAAGCATACATGACATGGGATGAAAATGATATGGAATCTTCTGAAGATTCAGAAAATGAAGAGATAAACCTCTGCCTAATGGCTAAAAGTTATGAAAGTGACGAAGAGGTAACATCTTCAAATAACTTATCCATTTCTTTTGATGAATTACAAGATGCATTTGCTGATTTGCATAAAGAGTCAATTAAACTTGAAAAGTTAGTTTCATCTTCTAAGAAAACAATTTCAGATTTAGAAAATGAAATTTCAAAATTAAATAAAAAATTAGATCATCTTAGAAATGAAGTCTCAATTTCTAAATCAAATGAAAAAGTTCATATCCCTACTATTTCTGACAAGAAAATATCAAATTCTTGTAGTTGTTGTGAAAAATATGAAAAAGAAATTAAAGAGTTGAAAAACTTACTTGCAAAATTTTCTTATAGTAAAAATAATTTAGATGTCATATTAGGAAAACAAAGATATGTCTCCAATAAGGCAGGAATAGGATATAAATATGAAAAACAACAAAAATTTCATAAAAACTTCTCTACTTCCACACAAAAATATAATTCTAGTTCTATCACTTGTTTTTACTGTGGAAGAAAAGTGTTAGACAAGTGGCCTCAGATATCTTAAGAAGGGGGGGTTGAATTAAGATATTCCAAACTACTTGCCCTAATTAAAAATCTATTTCACTTTTTGTTTAAGTTATGAATTCCCTTAATGAAAATCTTCTTAAATATTAATTCAAATAAAACAATTTGAATATGAATATAAAGCAATAATAAATAAAGGAGATTAAGGGAAGAGAAAATGCAAACTCAGTTTTATACTGGTTCGGCCACACCCTTGTGCCTACGTCCAGTCCCCAAGCAACCCGCTTGAGAGTTCCACTATCTTGTAAATTCCTTTTACAAGTTCTAAACACACAAGGAAAATCCTTCCTTTGTGTTTAGAATTCCTTTACAACAAGAGACCCACAGTCTCTTAATTCCTTAGAGAATGAGTAGAAGAAGAAGAATGAATCTCTCTAGAAAGAGATAGATTTTTACAGATTAAGCGCTCAAATAATTCCTTAATGAATTGCAATTGAATTGGCCAAGGAATTCTTAAGAGGATAAAATGAATTTGTTCTTTGAGAGGATAAACACTTTTTGTTCTGAAAAACTCTGTCAAAATCGTGTCTCAAGTCACACATATATAGGCCTTATGAAAGCCATTCAATAACCACATGAAAGGATGTGACTGATGAGAATGTTTTCTGAAAAACTCCTCTGGTAATCGATTACAATTAGTGTGTAATCGATTACACTATTTAAAATTTGAATTAAAACGTTCAGAAACTGCTGGTAATCGATTACCATATATGTGTAATCGATTACACAGTGCAAATTTTGAATTCAAATTTTAATAGCTGTTGTAAATCAGTTTTGGCCACTGGTAATCGATTACATCCTCTGGTAATCGATTACCAGAGAGTAAATTTGTTGAAAAACACTTTTTAGCTTAAAATTCTTGGCCAAACCTTTTGCTAATCCAATTGGAATTCCCTTCCATTTTAATATCCTTTCTAAGACTCTATAGACTGTCTTGATCATCCATCTTGATTAACTCTAATTGCTTTGTCTTGAGTAAATCTTTGAAGCATATGATTCATGTAATCCTTTGGCATCTTCAAAACTTTCAGCTTGATCCTTTGTCTACAATCTCCCCCTTTTTGATGATGACAATACCTGAAATCAAGACAAGCTATATACAAGATGATAGCACGTTCACACAACCCTTACTCCCCCTATCTTTTGGCATGTATGCCTAACTTTTCTTAATGATAAATTTCTAAATTTCTAATTGATTTCTAATTGATTTCTAACCCATGTTCTCTCCCAAGTTCTCTCCCCCTTTGGCAACATCAAAAAGAACTAGAGCAAGGCAATCAATAGCCAAACATTAACACAATAAATATCCAAACAAAGCCAACCATTAAACCAAAAGAAAAACATACATTTGCAGAATCAACAAAAGCAATGTCTAGAAATATAATTATAGTGCAAGACTACGATAACTAGAGCAATAAAAAGCCAAATACACGGCGTTAAAACAGAGTACTAATAATACTTAACCACTAATAATACTTAGTCTTAATAATAATAACATATAAGCTAAGAGGATGATGGAGGCGGTGGTGGTGGATCAAAGCAAGTACGGATGAAGGAGACATCTTCATCAACTTTGGTGATCCTTGATTCCATGGCATCAAACCGCATGTCGACTTGCAATTCCATATTATCAAACTTGTCACCAACAAAAGTTTGAAGACCATCGAACTTTTCCAAAAGCTTTCGAAGAAGAGAGGAATTATCTTCAACTGGTTGGTTGCCTTCATCATCAGCGGGTGGAGCACCCTTTTTGACCCAAGAGCCATCATGCTCTTTGCGGTAACCAAAAGAAGCAATCACAACAGCACCAATTAAAAAGGATCTCTTGATTGGAACGTAAGGTTCAGAATCAAGAGGAATTTGAAAAAGGCGGAAAAAGAGAGTGACAAGCTGTGGATATGGTAGTGGAGCATTTAATCGCAATGCCTTATGCATGCGATATCTGACTAAGTGTGCCCAGTCAAGTTGACGCCCTGTATGAAAGGCCCACATGATAATTAGATCTTCCTCAGAAACCTGGGCAAGGTTGGAAGATCGTGGAAGCAAAATACGCACAATTAAATAGTGAAGGATGCGGCTTTCAAAAGCCAATGACCCAACAAGAAGACGTCCGGTCATATCTGCATTGTTGGTGCAAACCAACTGGCGGGCATCATGGGCAGAGAAATCAAATTTCCAGTCGTCATTCAGTGTACCTTCAAATGGTACACCGTCACTGGGTAATTTGGTTAAGTCATGGAAAAGGGACTGGTCAATGACCATTTTTATCCCAAAAATTTCAGAAGTCAGAGTGCTGTCCTGAATTTCAAGATTACAATAAAAAGATTTAACCAATTCAGGATAAATAGGCAATTGTAATGACATAAAAGGTAGAAGACCTAGGTTCTGAAAGGCTTGAATGCAATCAAAGGTTTCAGCAGAAAAGAATTCCATATCAATAAACTTAGGGTCGATAATGGAACGAGATGAGAAAAGATTGGAGTACCGTTTCTGCTGTTCGTCGGAAGAAAACACTGGGGAAGAGGACAATGATGGTGGAATTGGTGCTGTGGATGCGCTAGTGGCTCCGGAACGATGAGCTCTTGAAGCCGAAGCGGAGGCGGAAGAACCCTTTCGTTTCTTTGACGATTCTGCCATTTGAAGGAGTTTTTGCAGATTTTAATCGGTGAAATCAAAAGAGAAATGAAAAAGAAGAAGATCGCAATTTATGGGAGTTGATTTGATGGAGAAATGAGTGAGATACGAAGATTTGGAGGTTTGGGAATGGAGGAACGTCGTGAGAGAAAAGGGGCTGCGCAGGGATTTCTGGAAAATGTGATATTTATAGAGCAGGACGCGCGGTAATCGATTACAAGTAATGGTAATCGATTACAGGAGGAGGCAGCCTACTGGTAATCGATTACATGAATACTGTAATCGATTACACTAGAACAGATAGCCTGTAATCGATTACAGTATTCATGTAATCGATTACCAGAACAAAGAATAGTCTTTTTCTAAAAGAAAAACTTATTCCTAAGTCTAAAAACTTATACTATCTTAATAATTAATTATACTAACAAAAAGTAAATTAAATTAAACAACACAAGCGTTATACTCAATCAAAACACAATCAATCATTCATAAAAAAAAGAATTCAAACAAGATCAAACAAACAAAATAATCTATACACAATAAATAAGAGTAAATCAACCAATCAATCAATCAATCATCCAATCAATTCTTATTTTTCTAAATCTCTTACGTCTAAGAGACCTATCTCTCTTCTAATAGAGAAGAACACTTCCTTGGGGAGAGGTTTTGTGAAAATATCAGCAAGTTGATTCTTAGTATCAACAAACTCTAATACACAATCTCCCTTTAGGACATGATCTCTAAGAAAGTGGTGTCTAATCTCTATATGTTTAGTTCTAGAGTGTTGAACTGGGTTTTTGGATAGATTTATGGCACTAGTATTATCACACTTAATAGGTATATGATCAATAATGATGCCATAGTCAGATAATTGTTGCTTCATCCATAAAATCTGTGCACAACAACTACCGGCAGAGATATACTCCGCTTCAGCGGTAGATAAAGCAACACTATTTTGTTTCTTACTATGCCATGAGACAAGAGCCGATCCAATGAATTGACAAGTTCCACTTGTACTTTTTCTATCAGTTTTAGATCCGGCAAAATCAGAATCAGAATATCCTATTAAGTTACATGTTGAATTCTTAGGATACCATAATCCTAAATTTATTGTCCCTAATAGATATCTCATGATTCTCTTTACTGCACTTAAACGTAATTGTTTGGGGTTGGATTGAAACCTAGCACACATACATATACTAAACATAATATCAAGTCTACTAGCAGATAAATAAAGAAGAGATCCGATCATACCTCGATATTGTTTTATATCTATAGACTGACCAGATTCATCTTTATCTAAGTAACAATTAGTGCTCATCGGTGTAGACATGTGTTTTGCACTATCCATCCCAAATCTTTTGATCAATTCCTTGCAGTACTTGGATTGATTGATGAATATACCTTCTTGAGTTTGCTTGACTTGTAATCCCAGAAAGTACTTTAGTTCTCCAATCATTGACATTTCAAATTCACTTTGCATATCAAGGGAAAACTCTTTGCACAATGAATCATTAGTGGATCCAAAAATTATATCATCAACATATATTTGAACCAATAGAATATCATTATGCTTTCTCTTTATGAACAATGTGGTATCCACTTTACCTCTGGAGAAATCTTTTTCTAGAAGAAAATTGCTTAAGCGTTCATACCACGCCCTAGGGGCTTGTTTCAAACCATAAAGAGCCTTTTGTAATTTATAAACATGGTTTGGTTTATCAGGAATTTCAAAACCAGGGGGTTGTTCAACATATACCTCTTCTTGAATTAAGCCATTTAGAAAGGCACTCTTAACATCCATTTGATAAAGTTTAAAATTCACTATGGATGCATATGCCAATAGCATTCTAATGGCTTCTATTCTTGCAACAGGAGCATATGTTTCTTCATAGTCTATTCCTTCTTCTTGATTATATCCTTTTGCTACTAACCTGGCTTTATTTCTAATAATTATACCATGTTCATCTAATTTATTTCTAAAGACCCATTTTGTTCCTATGATAGGATAATTTTCAGGTTTTTCTACTAATTTCCACACATTATTTCTTTCAAATTGGTTTAGTTCTTCTTGCATGGAAATGATCCAGTTATCATCTACTATGGCTTCTTTTATATCTTTAGGTTCAATCATAGATACAAAAGCCATATTATTGCATAAATCTTTAAGAGAATGTCTAGTTGTTACCCCTTTTGAGATATCACCAATAATGTTGTCGAGGGGATGATCTCTTGAAGCTTTCCATTCTCTTGGGAGTTCATCATTGGATTTGACTTCTTCTGGAGGATCTTCATTGTTTCCTTGTCATTTCCTTTGGAATCTTGTTCATGAATGTTCATATGTTCTAAAGAATCTGCAATGTCATCTAGCATATTCTTTCTTGACAATATAGCATTAGATTCATCAAAGGTAACATGAATGGATTCCTCTATATTCATAGTTCTTTTATTATATATCCTATATGCTTTGCTTTGTAATGAATATCCAAGAAAAATACCTTCATCAGATTTTGCATCAAATTTTCCTAGATTATCTTTACCATTATTAAGCACAAAGCACTTGCAACCAAAAACATGTAGATGAGAAATATTAGGTTTTCTACCATTATACAACTCATATGGGGTTTTCTTTAAAATGGATCTTATCAAGGCCCTATTTATGATGTAACATGCAGTATTGACAGCTTCAGCCCAAAAATACTTTGGAAGAGAAGTATCATTTAATAAAGTTCTAGCAATTTCTTCCAATGACCTATTTTTCCTTTCAACAACTCCATTTTGTTGAGGGGTTCTAGGTGCAGAAAAATTGTGTTCAATACCATGTTCATCACAAAATAATTCAAAATCTTTATTTTCAAATTCACCCCCATGATCACTTCTAATGGATGCAATCTTAATATTTTTCTTGTTTTGTATGAATTTAGCTAGTTTTCTAAATGCTTGGAATGAATCACTTTTATGTGTAATAAATAGTGTCCAAGTATATCTAGAGAAATCATCAACTATAACTAAAGCATAGTAATTTCCTCCAAAACTCATGATTCTAGATGGACCAAATAAATCCATATGCAATAACTGTAAGGGTTGAGTGGTTGAAACAACATTTTTAGGTTTGAATGAGACTCTTGTTTGTTTGCCCTTTTGACATGCATCACATAGTTTATCTTTTTCAAATTTCAATTTAGGCAAACCAACTACTAAATCTTTTGAAATTAATTTATTTAAGTGATCCATGTTTATGTGAGCAATTCTTTTATGCCATAACCATGGATCTTCATCTTTACTAAAAAAGCAATGATTGTTTTCATGTTTTATGCTTAAGTCTATCATGTAAACATTATTGACTCTATGTCCTATATGCTTTATATTAATGTCATGCTTATGTTCTATAAGACATTTCTGAGAATCAAATGATACTAGATAGCCTTTGTCGCATAGTTGACTAACGCTAAGCAGGCTATGCTTAAGTCCTTCAACAAGTAGAACATTTTCAATGGAGTTTGAAGAATTTGTACCTATTTTACCCACTCCAAGGATTCTACCTTTGTTGGTGTCACCATATGTTACATGCCCGCTTTTCTTTGGAGAGATATGTGTAAAATTTGATGCATCTCCAGTCATATGTTTTGAGCATCCGCTATCTATGTACCACTTCTTTCTCAAAGATACCTGCATAATTAAGTTTTTGACTTAGGTACCCAAATTTTATTGGGTCCTTGCATGTTAGTATAAACTGTGGATCCTTTTGGGACCCATATCATTTTAATGTTACTGTAATTTTTCTTGAAGTAGCAAGTTGATATGCCATGTCCTCTTCTTCCACAGTAAAAACAAGTGATAGAATTAGAATTACATTTTTGTGTGGAAGTGGAAAAGTTTTTATGAACCTTTTGTTGTTTATCAGATTTATACCCTAGTCCATTTTTATTAGATACATATCTTTGTTTACTTAATATAACATCTAAATTATTTTTACTATATGAAAATTTTGAAAGTGAATTCTTCAAGTCTTTAATTTCTTTTACATATTTATCACAACAACTACAAGAATCTGATATTTTCTTGTCAGAAATAGAGGAGATATTAACTTTTTCATTTGTTTTAGAAATTGAGACTTCATTTCTAAGAAGATCTAATTCTTTGTTTAATTTCGAAATCTCATTTTCTAAATTTGAAATTGTTTTCTTTGAAGATGAAACTAATTTTGTAAGTTTAATTGACTCTTTATGCAGATCAGCAAATGCATCTTGCAATTCATCAAAAGAAATAGATAAGTTATTCGAAGATGTTACCTCTTCATCACTTTCGTAAATTTTAGCCATAAGGCAGAGATTTATCTCTTCATTTTCAGAATCTTCAAAGGATTCCATATCATTTTCATCCCATGTAATGTATGCTTTCTTCAGTTTCTTTTCACTATGATTTTTCTTTTCAGATTTTTCCATCTTTTTCTTGAAGATGGGACAATCAACCCTCAGATGTCCAGGTTGATTGCATTCAAAGCATTTTAGAGTAGAGGATGAATTTTCTGTCCTTCTTTTTGATTTAAAATTTGGTCGCCTCTGATTTCCTCTTACTTTAAGAAACTTGTTGAATCTTCTTACAAAAAGACTTAGATCATCATCATCATCTGGATCATTATCCTGATCACTTTCTCCTTGAATTGAGGATGATGCTTTAAGAGCAATTCCTTTCTTTTTCTTGTCATTTTCTTCATTTTGGTGCAATCTCAATAGTTCCATCTCATGTTCCTGCAACTTTCCAAATAAAGTGGCAAGAGACATATTAGACAAATCTCTTGATTCAGAAATGGCCGTTACTTTGGGTTGCCATTCTCTACTTAAACATCTTAACACCTTGTTTATAAGATCCTCATTTTGAAATTCTTTGCCTAAGGCTGCTAGATGATTTACTATATGTGTAAATCTCTTTTGCATACTTTGAATATTTTCATTTGCATTCATTCTAAATAATTCATACTCATGAGTTAGTGCATTTATCCTAGATCTTTTAACATCTGTAGTTCCTTCATGTGTTAATCGAAGAGTGTCCCACATTTCCTTAGCACTCTTACAATTTGAAACCCTGAAATATTCATCCATTCCTAGGGCAGATGTTATTATCTCTAGGTTTTTCTATGGTTATGCTTTCACTTGATGAACTACCATCTATTGAAACTCTTTCTATTGTGGTGGGTATATAAGGCCCTATTTCTATGGCTTCCCAGATATTTAGATCTATTGCCTCGATAAAAATTTGCATTCGGGTTTTCCAGTAGTGGTAACCCTCTCCATTAAAGATTGGAGGTCTATTGATAGAATTCCCTTCTGGAAATAAGGAATTTGCTGAGGCCATCTTTTTCTTGAAGCTTCTAAACTTTATACAAGAATGAAGCTCTGATACCACTTGTTAGACAAGTGGCCTCAGATATCTTAAGAAGGGGGGGTTGAATTAAGATATTCCAAACTACTTGCCCTAATTAAAAATCTATTTCACTTTTTGTTTAAGTTATGAATTCCCTTAATGACAATCTTCTTAAATATTAATTCAAATAAAACAATTTGAATATGAATATAAAGCAATAATAAATAAAGGAGATTAAGGGAAGAGAAAATGCAAACTCAGTTTTATACTGGTTCGGCCACACCCTTGTGCCTACGTCCAGTCCCCAAGCAACCCGCTTGAGAGTTCCACTATCTTGTAAATTCCTTTTACAAGTTCTAAACACACAAGGAAAATCCTTCCTTTGTGTTTAGAATTCCTTTACAACAAGAGACCCACAGTCTCTTAATTCCTTAGAGAATGAGTAGAAGAAGAAGAATGAATCTCTCTAGAAAGAGATAGATTTTTACAGATTGAGCGCTCAAATAATTCCTTAATGAATTGCAATTGAATTGGCCAAGGAATTCTTAAGAGGATAAAATGAATTTGTTCTTTGAGAGGATAAACACTTTTTGTTCTGAAAAACTCTGTCAAAATCGTGTCTCAAGTCACACATATATAGGCCTTATGAAAGCCATTCAATAACCACATGAAAGGATGTGACTGATGAGAATGTTTTCTGAAAAACTCCTCTGGTAATCGATTACAATAAGTGTGTAATCGATTATACTATTTAAAATTTGAATTAAAACGTTCAGAAACTGCTGGTAATCGATTACCATATATGTGTAATCGATTACACAGTGCAAATTTTGAATTCAAATTTTAATAGCTGTTGTAAATCAGTTTTGGCCACTGGTAATCGATTACATCCTCTGGTAATCGATTACCAGAGAGTAAATTTGTTGAAAAACACTTTTTAGCTTAAAATTCTTGGCCAAACCTTTTGCTAATCCAATTGGAATTCCCTTCCATTTTAATATCCTTTCTAAGACTCTATAGACTGTCTTGATCATCCATCTTGATTAACTCTAATTGCTTTGTCTTGAGTAAATCTTTGAAGCATATGATTCATGTAATCCTTTGGCATCATCAAAACTTTCAGCTTGATCCTTTGTCTACAAAAAGGACATGGCATATCTACAACAACATTAAAATGATATGGGTCCCAAAAGGATCTTCAGTTTACACTAACACACAAGGACCCAATAAAGTTTGGGTACCTAAGTCAAAAAATTGATTATGTAGGTGCCTTTGAGGAAGGAGTGGTACATAGATAGTGGATGTCAAAACATATGACTGGAGATGCATCAAAGTTTACACATATCTCTCCCAAGAAAAGTGGGCATGTAACATATGGTGACAAAAACAAAGGTAGAATCCTTGGAGTTGGTAAAATAGGTACAAATTCTTCAAACTCCATTGAAAATGTTCTACTTGTTGAAGGTCTTAAGCACAGCCTGCTTAGTGTTAGTCAATTATGTGACAAAGGCTATCTAGTATCATTTGATTCTCAAAAATGTCTTATAGAACATAAGCATGACATTAATATAAAGCATGTAGGACATAGAGTCAACAATGTATACATGATAGACTTAAGATTAAAACTAGATAACAATCATTGTTTTCTTAGCAAAGATGATGATCCATGGTTATGACATAAAAGAATTGCTCACATAAACATGGATCACTTAAACAAATTAATTTCAAAAGATTTAGTAGTTGGTTTGCCTAAATTGAAATTTGAAAAAGATAAACTATGTGATGCATGTCGAAAGGGTAAACAAACTAGAGTCTCATTCAAACCTAAAAATATTGTTTCAACCACTCAACCCTTACAATTATTGCATATGGATTTATTTGGTCCATCTAGAACCATGAGTTTTGGAGGAAATTACTATGCTCTTGTTATAGTTGATGATTTCTCTAGATATACTTGGACATTATTCATTACTCATAAAAGTGATGCATTCCAAGCATTTAGAAAACTTGCTAAAGTTATACAAAACAAGAAAAATCTTAAGATTGCATCCATTAGAAGTGATCATGGGGGTGAATTTGAAAACAAAGATTTTGAATTATTTTGTGAAGAACATGATATTGAACATAATTTTTCTGCACCTAGAACCCTTCAACAAAATGGAGTTGTTGAGAGGAAAAATAGGTCATTGGAAGAAATTGCTAGAACTTTATTAAATGATACTTTTCTTCCAAAATATTTTTGGGCTTAAGCCGTCAAAACTGCATGTTACATCATGGATAGGGCCTTAATAAGACCCATTTTAAAGAAAAGCCCATATGAGTTATATAATGGTAGAAAACCCAACATTTCACATCTACATGTTTTTGGTTGCAAATGTTTTGTGCTTAATAATGGTAAAGATAATCTAGGAAAATTTGATGCAAAATCTGATGAAGGCATCTTTCTTGGATATTCATTGCAAAGCAAAGCATATAGGATATATAATAAAAGAACTATGAATATTGAGGAATCCATTCATGTTACTTTTGATGAATCTAATGCTATCTTGTCAAGAAAGAATATGCTAGATGATATTGCAGAATCTTTAGAACAAATTCATATTCATGGACAAGATTCTAAAGGAAAATGGAAGCAATGAAGATCCTCCAGAAGAAGCCAAATCAAATAATGAACTTCCAAAAGAATGGAAAGCCTCAAAAGATCATCCTCTTGACAACATTATTGGTGATATCTCAAAAGGGGTAACAACTAGACATTCTCTTAAAGAATTATGCAATGATATGGATTTTGTATCTATGATTGAACCTAAAAATATAAAAGAAGCCATAGTAGATGATAACTGGATTATTGCCATGCAAGAAGAACTGAATCAATTTGAAAGAAACAATGTGTGGGAACTTATAGAGAAACCTAAAAATTATCCCATCATAGGAAAAAATGGGTATTTAGAAATAAGTTAGATGAACATGGAATAATCATTAGAAATAAGGCTAGATTAGTTGCAAAATGATATAATCAAGAAGAAGGTATAGATTATGAAGAAACATATGCTCCAGTTGCTAGATTAGAAGCCATTAGAATGCTCTTAGCATATGCATCCATAATGAATTTTAAGCTTTATCAAATGGATGTTAAAAGTGCTTTTCTAAATGGCTTAATTCAAGAAGAAGTATATGTTGAACAACCACCAGGTTTTGAAATATTGGATAAGCCAAATCATGTCTATAAATTGAAAAAGGATTTATATGGCTTGAAACAAGCCCCTAGGGCTTGGTACGAGCGTCTAAGTAAGTTCCTTTTAGAAAAAGGACTTTTCTAGAGGAAAAGTGGATACTACTCTTTTTATAAAAAGAAAATCACATGATATTTTATTAGTTCAAATTTATGTTGATGACATTATTTTTGGATCCACTAATGAATTATTATGCAAGGAATTCTCCATTGACATGCAAAATGAGTTTGAAATGTCAATGATGGGAGAACTTAACTTCTTTCTTGGATTGCAAATTAAACAAACTAAGGATGGTATCTTTGTCAATCAATCCAAGTATTGCAAAGAGTTAATCCACAAATTCGACATGGAAAATGCTAAGCACATGGCTACACCAATGAGCACTGCTTGCTATCTAGATAAAGATGAAACCGGTCAGTCAATAGATGTTAAGCAATATCCAGGTATGATCGGATCACTTCTTTATTTATCTGCTAGCAGGCCTGATATAATGTTTAGTGTGTGTATGTGTGCTAGATTTCAATCAAATCCTAAACAATCACATCTTAGTGCTATTAAAAGAATCATTGGATATTTGGTAGGCACTACAAACATAGGTTTATGGTATCCTAGAAATTCCACATGCATCGTAATTGGATATTCTGATTCAGACTTTGCCGGTTCTAAAACAGATAGAAAGAGCACTAGTGGAACTTGTCAATTCATTGGATCTGCTCTAGTTTCTTGGCACAATAAGAAACAAAATAGTGTTGCTTTATCCACTGCAGAAGCGGAATATATTTCTGTCGGCAGTTGTTGTGCACAAATCTTATGGATGAAGCAACAACTTTCTGATTATGGAATCCTTCTTGACCATATACCTATTAGATGTGATAATACAAGTGCAATTAATCTCTCCAAGAATCCAGTTCAACACTCTAGAACTAAACATATAGAAATTAGGCACCATTTTCTTAGAGATCATGTTCTTAAGGGAGATTGTGTATTAGAGTTTGTTGATACTAAGAATCAACTTGCTGATATTTTCACAAAACCTCTCCCCAAAGAAGCATTCTTCTCTATTAGAAGGGAATTAGGCCTCTTAGATGTTAGTGATTTAGATAAATAAGGATTGATTGATTAATTTATTCTTATGATTGATTGTTTATGTTAAGTATGTTACTTTGATTAATTTTGTTTAAATTCTTGTTATTATGATAGAATTTATGAATTCCTGTGTGTTTTATATTTGAATGATTGAATTAAGTGCATTAGTAGTGATAATTAATAATATTAGATGTATTTAGCATAGACATAGGTAATTTTTTTTTAGAAACTAGCCTAGTTTATGCTCTGGTAATCGATTACCATCCAGTGTAATCGATTACACAAGAACAGGCAGCCTATAATCGATTACCAGAAGGCTTATTATTCCTGTAATCGATTACCAAGCCTTGTAATCAATTACAACTCATCCTCCTCTATAAATACCCACGAAACCAGTGTTGCTGCGCAGCCAAGGCTTCTCCTCGTGCCTCCTCCATCCCTAAATCTTCAAACCTTCGTATCTTACTCAAATCTTCACCAAAGCACGTCCCGTAAAGCCCAATCTTCCTCTTTTTCTCTCCTTTTTCACTTCCACCAATTGAAATCCACTAAAACTTCATCAAATGGCAGAACCATCGATGAAGAGAAAGGGATCATCCTCCATCGCCGCTGCTACTGCCCATCGCCGTCACGGACCATCCGAAGCACCCACAGCACCTATTCATCCCTCTTTGTCATCTCCAAGATCATCTACTTTGTTTTCATCCGATGATCAGCGTCTACGGTACCTTTCTCAATTTTCTTCTAGGATCATCTTAGACCCTAAGTACTTAGACGTAGATTTCTTTAATGATGAAATGTTTGATTGCTATCAAGTGTTTCAAAATTCTGGCTTGGTTGATTTCATGTCCTTAAAATTGCCACATTATCCTGAACTTGTAAAGGTCTTCTACTGCAATTTAAAAATTCATGATGGCATTATTTCTTCTGAGGTGCATGGTATTCCCATGATCATTGATCAGCCATTGTTCTTCTCTTTAACTCATTTACCCAGTCATGGTGCACCTTTTGAGGGCACCATTGTTGATGACTGGAAATTTGATTATTCTAGTCATGATGCTCGCCGTATGGTCTGCAATGACCAGGTTGAAATGACCGGTAGATTGCTGGCCGGGTCATTAACATTTGATAATCGCATCATGCACTATATAATTGTTAGAATTTTGCTTCCCCAGTCTTCAAATTTGGCACAAGCCTCTAAGGAGGATTTGATTCTGATGTGGGCTTTCCTTACCGGTTGTCAGATCGACTGGGCTCACTTGGTTCGGTACCGAATGCATAAGGCATTACGGGCCAATGCACCTCTCCCTTACCCTCAATTGATAACTTTGTTTCTGCGTCATTTTCAAATTTCGCTTGATGATGAACCATTTGTTCAAGTCAAGCGTTCCTTTGCAATTGGTGCTGGTGCAGTGACATCCTTTGGATGCCGTAAGGATTGGAATGGTCAATGGCTGAAGAAAGACGCACTCCCTCCTCAAGATGAGCGTACTCCTTCACCTCCTCCTCAGCGAGATGATTCAGCACTCATGACTGAAGTTCTTTCCGAATTACGGGGTCTTCGTTCTTATGTTGGAGAACGTTTCGACTCACTGGATACACATTTTGCCGGAATGGATATTCGCCTCACACAACTTGAAGAGGATGTGGGTTACATTCCTCAGAGTTTCGATCTTCCACCACCACCTCCACCTTCTTAGAATTTAGTTTCTAATTCTATGTCTCTTATAAGCCGTGTATTTTGGCTATGCTACTTAGATTATTATTTTCAGTACTTTATTTTATCTTGTAGTATTTGGATTTCAGACTTTTATGCTTTGATACTATGTGTTTTTGAATTTTGAACTGTTTGGATTATGGTTTGGTTATGTCTTATTTATGATTTTGGTTAGTTATGACTTATACTTTGTAATTGATCAGTATCCACTTCATTATTATATTTGTTTTGATTCCCAAGTACTTTGGCTTTTTGATGTTGCCAAAGGGGGAGAAAAATGGGGTGTAGAAAGGCTTAGAAAAAGCTTAGAAATCAAGTGATCATCAATTCCAAAACATAGGGGGAGTGAACGCCAATTTTATACATATACATTGTTTGCTTGTATCTTGATTTTAGATCTTATATTGTCATCATAAAAAAAGGGGAGATTGTAGAAGCAAATGACTTTGGTGTTTTGATGATGATCATGATGATTTGATGCAAATGATGCAAATGGGCTTTTTCAAGTTTAAATTCAAGACAATGATTCAAGAATACAAGCCACAACATCAAGATGATCACTAGTATTTTAGGAAGGGAATTCCTAATTCATATAGCAAAAGGTTTGGCCAAGTAATTTAGGTTAAAAAGTGTTTTTCAAGAGATTTACTCTCTGGTAATCGATTACCAGAGGATGTAATCGATTACCAGTGGCCAAAAATGATTTACAACAGCTACTAAATATTTGAATTCAAATTTTAGACTGTGTAATTGATTACACAATATTGGTAATCGATTACCAGCAGTTAATAAACGTTTTAATTCAAATTTTAAAAGCTGTAATCGATTACACAAATCCTGTAATCGATTACCAGAGAAGATTTTCAGAAAAATATTTCTAAGAGTCACAACTTCTCAAATGGTTTTTTACATGACCACCAAAGGTCTATATATATGTGACTTAGAACACGAATTTGCTCAGAGTTTTTCAGAACAACAAGTGTTTATTCTCTCAAAGAGCAAAATCAATTTATCCTCTTAAGAATTCCTTGGCCAATACCCTTGCAATTCAATAAGGAATCATTTGAGTGCTCAGATTGTAAAATCTATCTCTTTCAAGAGAGATTCATTCTTCTCTTCTTTCTAATTCTCTAAGGGATTAAGAGACCGAGGGTCTCTTGTTGTAAAAGAATTCTGAACACAAAGGAAGGGTTGTCCTTGTGTGTTCAGAACTTGTAAAAAGATTTTACAAGATAGTGGAACTCTCAAGCGGGTTGCTTGGGGACTGGACGTAGGCACAAGGGTGTGGCCGAACCAGTATAAATCCGAGTTTGCACTTTCTCGTCCCTTAAACTCTTTTATTTATTATTGTTTCATATTTATATTCAAATTGTTCTATTTGAATTATTATTTAAGAAGTTCATTGTTAAGGGAATTTG